>NC_086081.1:3823424-4430136 GCF_948474715.1 Cydia amplana
TTTTATTTAGTTAGGGGCTAGAAACTTCGTGGGTTGTGAAAGACAAATCTCATGCGTTGTATAATATTAATAATTAACAAATGATTAACCGCCCTACTGCAATATTTTGCTGCATAAAGTTCTAAGCTAATGTAGAATATATAACCACCAATATACAAATCCACGCGTACGAAGTCGCGAAACTACAAATGCTAGAAAGTTGAAATTTGGACACGAGGTTGCATTTATAAAATGTATAAGAGCTAAGAAGCGATTTTGAGAAATTCTACCCCTAAGGGGGTTAAAAAGGTGATGAAAGTTTGTACGGGGTTCAAGTTTTATTTTGAACTAGGAATTAGAAACTTTATCAAAAGGTATAATATTAAAAAACAAGAAAACTAATTTCAGCGTTTTTGAAAATTCATCCCCTAAGGTGGTGAAAAAGGGGTTGAAAGTTTGTATGGAGAAGAAAAATTTTTTTGATTGCGGGACTTGAAACTTCGTATATGGAGATATTATTAGAATACAAGAAAAGTAATTTCAGCGTTTTTGAAAATTCATCCCCTAAAAGGGATAAAAAGGGGTTGAAAGTTTGAATCCATTACAAATGCTTTGAAACTTCTTAGAAAAGCATAATAGCCGATTACAAAAAAAAGCTATGGGACGTTTTTTGGAAATTCAAACCCTAAGGGGGTTAAAAAGGGGATGAAAGTTTGTCTTGGGGTTCAAATTTTATTGTAAGCTAGGAACTTGAAACTTCGTAAAAAGGTATTATAATAAAAGAGAAGAAAACTAATTTCAGAATTTTGAAAAATTCATCCCTCAAGGTGGTGAAAAAGGGGTTGAAAGTTTGTATGCACATCAAATATTTTTTTGAGTGCGGGACTTGAATCTTTGTACAAAGGCATACTATAAGAATACAAGAAAAGTAATTTCAGCGTTTTTAAAAATTCATCCCTTGAAAGGGTTAAATAGGGGTTGAAAGTTTGTATGGATCTCAAACATTTTTTTTTAGTGCGGGACTTGAATCTTTGTATAAAGGCATATTATTAGAATACAAGAAAAGCAATTTCAGCGTTTTTGAAAATTCATCCCCCAAGGTGGTGAAAAAGGGGTTGAAAGTTTGTATGCACATCAAATATTTTATTGAGTGCGGGATTTGAATCTTCGTATAAGGGCATATTATAAGAATACAAGAAAAGTAATTTCAGCGTTTTTGAAAATTCATCCCCCAAGGTGGGTGAAAAAGGGATTGAAGTTTGTATGGAGATCAAACATTTTTGTGTGCGGGACTTGAATCTTTGTATAAAGACATATTATTAGAATACAAGAAAAGTAATTTCGGCATTTTTGAAAATTCTTCCCTCAAGTTGGTAAAAAAGGGGTTGAAAATTTGTATGGAGGTCAAACATTTTTTTGAGTGCGGGGCTTGAATCGTTGTATAAAGGCATATTATTATAATACATAATAAGTAATTTCAGCTTTTTTAAAAATTCATCCCCTAAAAGGTTTAAGAAGGGGTTGAAAGTTGGTAGAGAGTTCAAATTTTATTTAAAGCTAGGAACTTCAAACTTCGTAAATAGGTAGTTAGGTAGTAGGTTTTACTAAATAGTGGACTTGAAAATATGCTGGGGGTTGAGAGGGATTATATCGAGAACAATTTTATTCAGTTAGGGGCTTGAAACTTCGTAGCCAGGTTGTGTATAATAATTAACAAATGATTAACTGCAGTCCCTACTGCTATCGTTTTCTGCATAATGTTCTAAGCTAATATAGAATATATAACCACCAATATACAAATCCACGCGTACGAAGTCGCGGGCAACAGCTAGTTATTTAATAAGTTGGATTTCAGTTTCAATAGGCATCATGAATCTAGTATTTTAACTGGATCAGGCATGAGGGGTGGGGGAAATGACCGAACGGGATAGTCTTATGCATCTTTCAGTAGGAGTAGCAGCGAAAGCGCTAATTATTATTGTTTGTCCTTGTCACAGTCTCACCTTTTTTTAATTCCCCACCATAAATTACGAGGGGCGTTCAATAAAAAGTGAGAATGAGTATGTTATATACAACTTTTATTAAATGTTATTTTATTTTTCGACATAGTCACCTTTTAGCATAATACACTTAGTATATCTTTTTTCTAAACTTAATATTCCATTTCTAAAAAAGGTTTCATCTTGAGTACTTAAAAAATCTTGTACTGTAGCGACTACCGCGTCGTCGTCTTCAAATTTCTTGCCTCTTAGGTATTTCTTCAATCTCGGAAATAGGTAGAAATCACTAGGGGCGAGGTCTGGTGAATACGGAGGATGCTTAAGGATATCGAACCCAGCATCACGTATTGCAGCCATTGCAACGGCGGACTTGTGTGCCGGTGCATTGTCCTGATGGAACAACACAATTTTCGAGAGTTTACCTCGCCGTTTTTCACGGATCTCATTGCGCAATGTTGCTATTTGTTTGGCATATAAAGAGCCCGTAATAGTGGCTCCATGCTCGAGATACTCAATCACTACGACCCCTTTACCATCCCAAAAAACAGAGCCCATGACCTTATCGGCAGATGGGCCCACCTTGAATTTCTTCGGAGTTGGAGATGATGGCCTTTTCCATGTCATAGACTGCAGTTTCGTTTCAGGGTCGTAATGATGGAGCCATGTTTCGTCCATTGTTATAAATCGCGCCAAAAAAAGTTCCCGGTCTTGCTGTATCAGGTCCAAAGCTTCTTGACAAATCTCGACTCTAGTTTGTTTTTGCGTGTCAGTAAGCATTCTGGGTACCCAACGCGCTGATACCTTTTTCATACCCAAGCGTTCATGTAAAATATTATGCACGCTCCCCGTTGAAATCTTTACATTTTCAGCAATAAAACGAACCGTGACACGACGATCCGCCAAAACTAAGTTTTCGACTTTTTTCACAATTTCTTCAGTTACTGCTGTAGTAGGGCGTCCGGAGCGGGGGTCATCCATGGTCGATGTTCTTCCACGTCTAAATTCGGCGCACCAACGTGTAACTGTCGAATACGGAGGAGCATTAGACCTTAAAGTGTCCCGTAAATCTAAATTGACTTGCTCCGTAGAAAAATTTTTCAAACACAAGTATTTAATAATGGCGCGCAGTTCAATTTTCTCCATTTTCGCTAACGTACTCAACAGCATCGCAAAGAAATCGCCGTATTTTTTTTTTAAACAAAAAGCAGTTAGTTTTTTTTTCATGGCAATCAGCTAGGTAGATTAGCTTTACCGGCCAGTATTTACTTTCCTAATATTTAAAGAGTTTGCATCTCATTCTCATTATATATTGAACGCCCCTCGTAGTATGGATTATGGTGGGCAACAAATAAATTCGACCAATCATAGTGTCGCATTGCCTATGTTTTATTAGGATCCTCCCATCTATGATAGGCATCCACATTCTGCCATAAGGCTAAGTGTACTTCGGCCCCGAGCATATTTATTTGTGGGCATTATTAACATTTTTTTTCTTACAGGGGCTACAATTGGTACCTACATATGTATATGTACAAAAATTACATACCTATCGTGAATAATTTTAGTAAGTCTTGAGACTTTGAAGTAAAGTAAGCCAGCAATATGACTTTAAAGTAAGGTAAGCCATATTGTCTCTCCTTCTGTCACTTCTTTTTTCATCAAATTGGCCTGTGTGCTGGCGGTTTAAACAGCTCTATACAATATACCATTAGTCTATTTCCTCTGTGCCGTCCGTGCGTCGTCGCAGCTGCTGGTTCAGTTTCAAGCTGGTGGTATTATTAGCTCTACACAATTCCCAACTAATGTCATTTGCGCTTCCTTCCCGGTAAGGCGACATACTAACAACAACAATTAACTGACCATTAGTAGTCTTTAAATCATTGCAATAAAGTTGAAAATGGGTTTTTAACTATGTTGATGGTACTCGACACAGTGATCCATTGGCCGTTCCTACTACTAATTGTTCAGTTTCACTTTATACCGCGTTCTGCTTCCTCTTTAACATAATTACGGTACTTAGTAAGTTTATATGTGACTAGATAGCGTTGGTCATTCTTGTAAAGAAAACGAAACTTATCATTCACAGTAGATATAGTTGCGATCAAACATCGGCCTAGAACTAAACACTACAAAAACAAAAGTAATGACAAATTCTACAAAAATACCCATTAACATTAACAACACGACACTAGAATATGTACCAGAATACGTTTATTTAGGAAAACAAATATCATTTGACAAAAATAGACATCAGGACGAATTAAATAGACGAATTAACATAACATGGAATAAATTCTGGAGCTATAAGGAAATTCTGAAATCAAGAATCCCTATAAAACTAAAGAAAAAAGTTTTAGACTCCTGCATACTTCCCTGTCTGTCCTACGGCAGCCAAACATGGATATATGGAAACGACACCAAACACAAAATTCGAACATGTCAAGCAGCTTTAGAGAGAAGTATTTTAAAT
Organism: Cydia amplana; assembly: GCF_948474715.1. Taxonomy (NCBI): domain Eukaryota; kingdom Metazoa; phylum Arthropoda; class Insecta; order Lepidoptera; family Tortricidae; genus Cydia; species Cydia amplana. The sequence goes on from NC_086081.1 coordinate 3,827,874, forward strand.
ATTAAAAGGAAAGACAGAATACGCAACGTCGATATCAGGGAAAAAACTAACGTTATAGATGCTCTAGAATACTGCAAGAAACAAAAATGGAAGTGGGCTGGCCATGTGGCCCGTATGAACCCCGACAAATGGACAAGAAAAATCACTACATGGACAGGCCCGCCCAATAAAAGAACTCGAGGAAAACCGAAAGATAGATGGATTGATGAGATTGTCAGAGTGGCGGGAAAAGACTGGATAAAAAAAGCGAGAGATAGAGACACCTGGAAGAGTATGGAGGAGGCCTTTACTCGCAAAGAGGTCCTTAGAAAATATTTTACCTAACAAAAAAAAAAAATGCATGTTATACATAGATATAAGTAGGTATATTCTTGATTTGTAATTATTATTTTTTAATCTTATTATTTTTATTTTTAATTTTTAAATACAATACAGACAAAATGTGATCTATTTTTATAATACTTTGTTTTTTGTTCTATTAACTTTAAGACTGTGATATAAATATGATTATCTCAATATTTTAAATAATTTTATACAACAATTTTAAATTAATTTATTATTAAGCATTATTTTTTATTAAATTTTACAAAAAAAAAAATCATTCATGACTTCCTAATTGTAATTGTAAAAACTATTTAATTATAATTTTTTGACAATTATTAATCAAATCTATTCTTTTTGTAAAAATTGATTAAGTAACTATTGTTGTATAAAAAAAAAAAAAATATTCACATTAAGCATATTTGTAACTAAACTATTTCAGAAATAACGATTCTACTTACGATGAAATGTACTACTTTAAACTGTAAAATTATGTATATTATGTGTAACTAAATGTAAACTTTTAAGGAATAAAAAAGGCTATAATAATAATAATAATAATAATAGTTGCGATACTTGCGATGGGTATTACAAGTGGAGTTAAAATGATTATCTGTATGGAAATAGTATGAGGCCCCTACCAATATATACCTTTCTTAATTATGTAAGTAGGTACCTACTTTTTTGTAGTATTTATAGTTTTTGTAGTATTTTGTGTAGTATTTTTTGTAGCATTTTATTATTATTAAAATCATCATCATCATTCCAGCACAGTCGCGGGAAGAAGCTAAGTATAGCTCTATATTTTTAATTGATTGTTTTTGTTCTGCATGCCAATCCTATCGCTTATAAATCGTAAGAGGGTGTTTCGGTCGATTTATTTCGATTTATTCGATTATATCAGCGGTAATCGATTCGTTAATAATCTTTCCGTCAGCTGCGGAAGAAAATGTTAAGTAGGTACAGGTACCTACAGTGCATACTTGACAGGAGGCTGTTAGAAGTCTTAGGATCGGTTGCACAGACTGTTTGTCATCGTTAGTAAAGAGTTCGCTAAATTTTATTGTATGAAAAGTTTCATAGTAAACCGCCGCGGCGCGCCGGGTGACGTTGATCATGATCAGTCTGTCAAGTGCGGATGGTGCAACTGGCACTTAAAATGAGAGCGTATGTTTTAAGGGGCCCACTGATTAACAGTCCGCCGGACGATATCGGCCTGTCAGTTAGAACAAAAAGTTGACAGCTCCGAACAACTGACAGGCCGATACCGTCCGGCGGACTGGTAATGTGGGTCTCTTTAAAATGAGAGCGCAACTTCTATTGTATGGCAGCGGCTAGGTTCTTAAACCTGTTGGCAACCATAAAAAATAAATCGTAATTAAACATTTAAACAAATTTTATGTGTTTGTCCGATCCATAAATGTGGATGAACTTGACACTGACGTAACAATTTAGATGCAACACAAACTAGACCCCGTTAAGAAAACTGCACGTTTTCTTACAGCTAGGCCTTACGTTTTACGAATAGTTGCGTATTCTGGGGCCCATTGCGTGATGGACGTGTGTACTACTTACATGTCATTGATGTCCTGTGAATGAGAATAGGTAGGTTTACTATGAGATGAATGTAGTAAGTTTAAGGATGACTCACGTTAGACCGGGCCGTGTCCGGGCCGGAGTTTCCCATCTCTAAACCTTATAAAACAAAGTCCCCCGCCACGTGTGTCTGTTGTACGGTGGCGATAAACTCAAAATTGACTGAAGGAATTTTAAACTGTAACTTGACATAATGGCGTGATTTTGACGTTCGTCGTACAGAGATATACCTACACGCTACACTATAATGAAATGTGGCAGGCAGACTAATCAAAGTAAGTGCACGCGATTAAGTCCCGTTTCAGTGAAATTACGATTTTCCTTTAGGTACGTAAAAGTAACTAGTAAATAAATATCAATTACATATATCATCCTTGGTACAATGCCTCAAGGGCCTATTTTAGGTTTAAGCTAGTTTTTAATATCTTTTAGTAATACCACTGTCTGTATATGTATATCTTTTTTGTAAATAAATGATTATTTTACTATTAGTACTATTACATATCGCTGGACCACAATTAACTAAAATACAACTAGGTACATAAATAACATAAACCTCGTTGAGTTGAGCTCTAATCGACCCTATTCAAAACGATTTGATTATATTATTGGCTTGACCATGTCGCTATGTAAAATAATACTGATCTAGTTAAAATTTCGCAAGCCACCCCGCGCATACTTCTTAAAGCATCGTTCAACCTCATATCTTTTCAAATCGTATACTCTTAAAAGCAAGCTTTATGCGTATAACATAGAGTTCACATTTAAAGCCAACGACAAATAAGATACGAGGTTGATTTTGTGTATGTAGATTTGCTGAATGACCAGGGCCGCGAATGTTTAATACTATAAAAGGAGGGGGCGAGATGTCCAAAGCATCAGTAACTCTGTGTCTTCAAACGAATCTACCAACATGAAATCTTTCGTAAGTTTCATCTTTAGGATCATATCGGATCGCAGGCATAATTCTTCATTATTTTGACAGCTAACGTTGATATAATTAATTTAATTTACATTTGAGAAAACTTTAATTCACCAAATTAATTTTTGACTTAATTAAACTAGTTTGAAATCCAAGGATCCGTTGCACCACATGGTTCGTAACCGCATATATATCTGTAGATAGACTTAGACATAGGTAGACCTATGTTCACTACGATAAATGGAAAATTTTAGTGAAAGCTGTAGGTTTTATGCCTTAAATTATACGTCTATTTGTCCCGAAAAAGAAAGTATAAGATTTATACGATAGCGCGGTTATATTAAGAAACATACCTCCTCAATTACTATCAGTTTATTCATTCTGAAAGGGATTGTCGATACCATGTTCAGCGCACGACGAGGCGCTCACCATGTCGCTTCCTCCGCTAGAAATTCCAACTGAGCTTGTGTACAATTTGTGACGTTATTGGACCCCTATACATTCTGCCTTTCTACCTGGCTTGCGTCTTCCTTTTACAATTCGAAACGAAATTACTTATATTACGATTAAATATTGAAAATTTATTCCCTTTATAGATCCTGTGAAATTGACAGTGTCTCACAGGAGCTGTATACTCGTACATCACCATCAACCATTTTATTTTGCTAATCGCCATTCGTTTTTTTTGCAGGCTTACAGGACCTTACTCCTTACTTTTTACTAATTTAAAGGTTAACCACACTGTCTATTGCTACATCCTTGATCACATTTACCTAAATCATCCTTTTCTCTACAGGCTTGCGTCGTCCTCCTCGCGGCCGCCGCCCTGGCCGCCCCCGGCACCCAGGGGCAGCGCGACAAGCGCGGCTACCTGTCCGGCCGGTCGTCGGGCCACCACGGCTACAGCCTGGACTACGCGCCCGCCATCTCCTACAGCCTGCACGAGCCGCTCCACAGCCTGAGCATCGCGCCGGCGCACAAGATCGTCTCCTACGACAAGGTCGTGCATGAGCCTAAGGTAAGTACCTACAAAAAAATAAAAAAATTAAGTGCACGAATTTCAAAAATCTAGGGCTAATTGCAGTGGTAATAAGTCCGTGGCTGAAAATTAGCTACTCCGCTACATGTTACCTACTAGACTGCTTTAAAAAATTGCCAATATGTTCAAGTTATTCAACGTGTCATCAATTCTTGAAAAAAAAAATCTTTAAGTACCTAAGGTTATACATAATATCGTTTTCTAAACGTTTATTTTTTGTCACCAGGTTGTGAGCGTCAAGAAAATAGTGTCGGTCCCGAAGTTGGTTAGCGTGCCCAGGGTGGTCTCCGTCTCCAAGATCGTACAGGAACCCCTCATCTCCTACAGCAGCATCGGATCTCACGGCAGCTTCGGATCCATCGGATCCCACGGCAGCATCGGATCCTATGGCAGCATCGGATCCATCGGATCCCACGGCAGCATCGGATCCCACGGCTGGTGGTGAACAACTCAACCAAATTATAGGATAATTATAAATAATGCAATTAATTAATATATTTTTACAAACAAAGTTTATCTTCCTTTATTTTTTATCGACACTCTATTTTTATCTAGTATTTTATGCAACCGTTGTTTAAGAGAGGTCAAAAAAGGCGAGTGACGTGAGTAACAATTTGAGGCGAAGCCGAGTATTTTTTGACTCAGTTAAACAACGTTGCATACAATACAATACTTTTCTACTGCCAAGCACTTACTTTGAAATAAAATTGTAAATTTAACAAAATAAATATTTTTCATTCAAGAAGTAGCAAAGAATGGCTCGTACGGGCGGGAAAAGAATGAATGAAATAAAAATACATGTCTATGGTTCACTCATTTGTCAGAGATGACAGTTAAAATTAGGTTGGCATCAATGTGTTTCATACAATATTTTTTAAGTTGTGATTACACGAAGTATCGTAAAAGTACCAAAAAGATACTGCCGGCCTAGCCAAGGTGACAATCGCTATCGCTTCGACAACGAAACGCTTTGTGTCTCTCTATCACTCTTCCATATTAGTGCGACAGTGACCGTTGCGTTTCGATCGCTACGGAGCGACAGCGATTGTAACCTTGGCTAGGCCGGCTGAGTGTATGCACAAATACTTTTTTGGGGTATACTGAATAGACTTAAGACTTGTCTTGACAACTATAAGATAGGGGTTTAAAGGTGTGAGCACGACCCTTTAAATGACAAATAAAAGTACGGGAGTAGAAAAAATAGTTAACGTACCTATAGTTAACCCACACGTAAGTATTTGATTTTAAATACGAAATTTATAGGCCAAAGCAAGGAACTTGGTCACGTAATTTTTAGTGTTCCATACCTCAAAAGGAAAAAACGGAACCCTTATAGTGCGTCTGTCTGTCCGTCCGTCTGTCCGTCTGTCACAGCCTATTTTCTCCGAAACTACTGGCCCATTAAGTTGAAATTTGGTACACATAGGTACCTATGTAAGTTTGTGACCCAAAGACGGTGAGCGTCAGGATGGAGGATGGACCTCAGAGAATTTGAACAAAATATTTATAAATATATTGTACTTTCGGTGTACTTTAGTTAGGGTTACCAGATACAAATGTAGAACTTCCTGACAAAATTCCTGATTTCCGAATATTTTCCTGACATTCATATTTTTCACAACGACGACGGGGGGGGGGGGGTGTCTAGCCGTTAGCGATGGCCATCCGATTGAGCCGAGCCGCTCGCGTCATATATATATATATATGCTTGATTAAAGATTTGTTAAAGACATTTTCGTGTTCCGTCCAGGGATGTTGCGGATGCAGATTTTTTGACATCCGCGGATGCGGATATTTACAGGCTCACATTCACGGATGCGGATGCGGATGTCAAGATTAGGTAAGTACTTAGAAAACACTGATTTAAACTTTCACGATTTTTACACATTATTAAATTATACAACGGGACTTAATCGCGTATCTAAGTTTTAAGATTTACTTCCGACGTTTCGAGGACGGCGTTGTCCCCGTGGTCTCGGAGAAGACTGGCTTAAGTTGACATCAGCATCGTCTAACCGCGCGAGTTTTTCGAACTACCCGCACTTGGTCTTGTTTATCCGCTTGAACGTTTTGCGCACTAGGGATGTCACTCTGTCGACACACAACACTAACGATATTCGATTTATCGACTGTCGATATTCGTTTACGCTTACATTTACTAATGACTGGATTCCATGTGGATGAGATCTTGAAACCCTCGTCCCGATTGAAATTACTATGTGTTTACGTCCTCGAAACGTCGGAGGTAAATCTTAAAACTTAGATACGCGATTAAGTCCCGTTGTATAATTTAATAATACTTAGAAAACGTCAAATATTAAATTTTTAGCATTATTTTATTTAAAAAAAACTAAACGTTTAGTATTTGAGCAAGAATATATTCTTAATATAGTGCGTTATATTTAATAAACAATAACTTGGCCGACTTTTCTGGATCTAGACGATTTCGTTATAGGTAATGACGAAATTACCTAGCACTTACGCCGCAGTCAAGACGTTCCTGTACCGACTTGTTCGACATCCGCATCCGCATAAGCTCCGCATCGATTTTATGCGGATGCGGATGCAGATGCGGATGTTGAAAATAATGCGGAAGTTCCGCGGTTGCGGATGCGGATGTTCGCAACATCCCTGGTTCCGTCCCCATTCCTGACAAAAGGCCAAAAATTCCTGACATGTCAGGAAAATTCCTGTCATCTGGTAACCCTAACTTTAGTGTACCTTTAATAGAATCCAGTGTACTTCTGCCAGAAACGAGATATTTAACAAAAAAGGTCCACCCGCCATTCTGACGTCAGGATGGCGGGTGGACCTGTGTAATCTTGGATTATACCGCACTCCAAGTATGTAGTTATAGTGTACTTTCAGTGTACTTCTGTAAACCTTTAATAGAAATCTGTTTACTCGTCCCTAAAACGAGCTATGCTCAAACTAAGGTCCACCCGCCCACCTGACGTCAGGTTGGCGGGTGGACATATGAAATACTGCATTATTTCACGCAAAATGTAAGTATTTATATTGTACCTTCAGTGTACCTGCGTAAACTATGAATAAACACCTGTGTACTTCTCCCCTGGAGACGAGATATTTAACAAAAAAGGTCCACCCACCATTCTGACGTCAGGATGGCGGGTAGATTTATATAATAAATCGTCAGGTGAAAAGCAAAAGTCACTAAGTACCTCCACAAGTTCATAGCCATAGTGAACCATATTAGTACGAAAAGAAGGTTGATTTTTGTTTAAATATTTTATAGTAGGTAATTAGTGACTTTTGCTTGTCACCTGACGAAATGTTCCGGTCGTTTGTATTTTAGTTTTTTTTTTATGATTTTGTGTAGTTCCATAAACATGAACATGAAATAGTAGGAAATACCAGCTCACCCCGTAGTTAGGGTGAGGTGGGATTTCATACTACTAAGGTGTGTTTTGAAAATTGTTGGATCGACACTTTAGGATTATGAACATTATAATAGCTTGATTTGTTATTAGAATATATAATTTACGTAGTAGTAGCTTTTAAAAACCAACTCACATCCCTCCTCTCCTCATTCATGACCCAACTGCCCTCGCAATCCCTACTCACCCTATTTTACGGTAAGTACCTAATTGTAATAACTAATAAGTAAACGAATTGTTTTTCCCATCACTACATCTTGTAAAACAAAGTCCCCCGCCACGTGTGTCTGTTTGTATGTTGGCGATTAACTCTAAAACTCAACGGATTTTAAACTGTAACTTGATATAGTGGCGTGCTTTTAGTTATATTATTGGCCTGACGTTTCGAAAACGCCCCATTACGTTCGTCGTACACAGATAGACACTATAATATAATGTGGCAGGCAGAATAATAAAAGTTAGTGCACGTAATTAAGTCCCGTTTCAATGAAATTAAGTTTTCCTTTAGGTACCTACGAAAAAGTAACTAGTAAATAAAGCTGTGTCCAGACGGGCTGGGCAATTCGACCGATTTGATCAGGAAAATAATTGGCGTCAATCTCCAATTTAATCATCAATTTAAGATTTATGGTGATATTTGAGCCCTCTAAGTTTAAAAAATGCTCCAAAACGAAAATACTAGCATCACAAATTGGTATTCTTGCGTCCGCACCCCATTTTATCGGTAATATCGGTCATAATCGGCGGTCGAATTCGGCGAGCCAAATTGGCGTTTGCGTCCGCACGTCCTGATTTGATCGGATAATTTCATCAGATTGGCGAAAAATTGACTCATCTGGACACAGATTAAATATCAATTACCTACATATCGCTGGACCACAATTAACTAAAATACAACTAGGTACATAAATAATAACATAAACTTCGTTGAGTTGAGCTTCTTCTAATCGACCCGAAAACGATTTGATTTTATTATTGACTTGACCATGTTGCTATGTAAAATAAAACTGATCTAGTTAAATTGCGCAACCCACCCCGCGCATATACTTAAAGTATCGTTCAATCTCATATATCTTTTCAAATCGTATACTCTTAAAAGCAAGCTTTATGCGTATATCATAGAGTTCACATTTAAAGCCAACGACAAATAAGATACGAGGTTGATTTTGTGTATGTAGATTTGCTGAATGACCAGGGTCGTGAATGTTTAATACCTACTATAAAAGGAGGGGGCGAGATGTCCAAAGCATCAGTAGCTCTGTGTCTTCAGACGAATCTACCAACATGAAATCTTTCGTAAGTTTCAACTTTAGGATCATATCCACATATCGGATCGGAGGCATAATTCTTCATTATTTTGACAGCTAACATTAATATAATTTAATTTAATTCACATTTGAAAAAACTTTAATTCGCCAGATTAATTCTTGACTTAATTAAACTAGGTTGAAATCCAAGGATCCGTTGCACCACATGGTTTGTAACCGCATATATACCTGTAGATATACCTAGACATAGGTAGACCTATGTTCACTACGATAAATGGAAAATTTTAGTGAACGTTGTAGGTTTTCGCCTTAAATTACGTCTATTTGGCTAATTATAATTACGTCTACCTATATGTCCCGAAAAAAAGTATCAGATTTATACGATAGCGCGGTTATATTAAGAAACATACCTCCTCAATTACTATCAGTTTATTTATTCTGAAAGGGATTGTCGATGCCATGTTCAGCGCACGACGAGGCGCTCACCATGTCGCTTCCTCTGTTAGAAATTCCAACTGAGCTTGTGTTCAATTTGTGACGTTATTGGACCCCTATACATTCTGCCTTTCCATCAGGCTTGCGTCTTCCTCCTTTTAAAATTCGAAACTAAATTAGTTATATTACGACTAAATATTGAAAATTTATTCCCTTTATAGATCCTGTGAAATTGACAGTGTCTCACAGGAGCTGTATACTCGTACATCACCATCAACCATTTTATTTTGCAAATCGCCTTTCGTTTTTTTTGCAGGCTTACAGGACCTTACTCCTTACTTTTTACTAATTTAAAGGTTAACCACACTGTCTATTGCTACATCCTAGATCACATTTACCTAAATCATCCTTTTCTCTACAGGCTTGCGTCGTCCTCCTCGCGGCCGCCGCCCTGGCCGCCCCCGGCACCCAGGGGCAGCGCGACAAGCGCGGCTACCTGTCCGGCCGGTCGTCGGGCCACCACGGCTACAGCCTGGACTACGCGCCCGCCATCTCCTACAGCCTGCACGCGCCGCTCCACGGCCTGAGCATCGCGCCGGCGCACAAGATCGTCTCCTACGACAAGGTCGTGCATGAACCTAAGGTACCTACAAAAAAATAAAAAAATTAAGTTCACGCATTTCAAAAATCTAGAGCTAATTGCAGTGGTAATAAGTCCGTGGCTGAAAATTAGCTACTCCGCTACATGTTACCTACTGGATTGCTTTAAAAAATTGCCAATATGTTCAAGTTATTCAACGTGTCATCAATTCTTGAAAAAAAAAAATCTTTAAGTACCTAATGTTATACATAATATCGTTTTCTAAACGTTTATTTTTTGTCACCAGGTTGTGAGCGTCAAGAAAATAGTGTCGGTCCCGAAGTTGGTTAGCGTGCCCAGGGTGGTCTCCGTCTCCAAGATCGTACAGGAACCCCTCATCTCCTACAGCAGCATCGGATCTCACGGCAGCTTCGGATCCATCGGATCCCACGGCAGCATCGGATCCTATGGCAGCATCGGATCCATCGGATCCCACGGCAGCATCGGATCCCACGGCTGGTGGTGAACAACTCAACCAAATTGTAGGATAATTATAATAAATAAAATAATTAATATATTTTTACAAACAAAGTTTATCTTCCTTTAATTTTTATCGAAACTCCATTATTTTAATAATATACCGTAAAATGGGGTGAGTAGGGTCAAAACTGAAATTCAAACCTCGATAACATTTTATTTTTACATATGAAAACTGAATGGTGTATATAATAAGTGCTCCGGACGTTTGTATTTTAGTGTTTATTTAATTTTGGGTAGTTCCATTTCATAACTTTGACGATAAAGAGGAAAACCCACCTCACCCCGTAGTGCCTCGTATTTGGGGTGAGAGGGGTTTTCATACAAAGGTGATTTTGGAAGATTGTTGGATCGATTTTTTTTTATTATGCGTATTACTATAGCTCCATTTTAAATTGGAATACATTATTTTTGTAGCAGTAGCCTTAAAATCCCTTCTCACCCCCCTCTCAAACCTTCTCTCCCCATTCATAACCCACCTCTCCCCGCGAAACCTACTCACCCCGTTTTACGGTATTATACTAAAATAGTTAACGTATAGTTAACCCACACATATTTGATTTTAAATACGAAATTTATAGGCCGAAGCAAGGAACTTGGTCAGGTAACGTGTCAGGTCAATTTTTGATGAATAACATGCAGTTTCATTACAACATAAAGGATGACCCACGCTAGACCAAGCGTGCCCGGGCCGAAGCGCCCGACATGTCACTTTCTATGACGGCTGAATCGGCGATCACGTGGTGCTTTCCATAGAAAACGAAGCGTCGGTAGCTCCGGCCCGGCCCCGGCCAAGTCTAGCGTGAGTCATCCACTCATCCTTAATGAAGACGCAAGCCGTCCGTGAAGCGATATTGACCTTGCAGTGTAATGGCTGTAGGTCAGAGTTACGAGATGCGTACGAGTGTGTGAGATGTTCACGTAATGTAAGCCACTTTCGATCGGCAACGTTTGGATTTGGAATGACGCTTCTTTAGATCTACCACTTAAATCAGACGGTTGTTGTGTTTGCAGCATGGTGGTTTTCCTGTAGTAAATAGTCAGTAGCTTTATCTTTACCTACCTACTCTAAAGCTAGTTAAAAAGCAGATTTTCCTACTTTGGTACAGTCACCACACGGTATTTTTATGCTATTTAGGGTTCTGGCTAAATTGGAAATTCAATAGCGTAAGTATTGAACAGCCAATCTTAAAAATCTTATCTTAATCGGCTTTTGATATCGGTGTTACTCATTTGCACCAATACAATACTTAGGTGCGTGCGATATAAACAGATGTTACATATATCATTTTATAAAATGTTGCTTACTTTTTAGATGTATAGTTTTCTAAAACTCATGTCAACGTAAAAATGAAATGGTGTTTGGCAATTCAAAGTATCTTGTGCTCTGTGTACTCATACTTGTTTTTTATTGGGTTACTGTAATTTGATGCAAATCTTGTCCAATTTTATTGCGTTGACATTTTATATGGTCATAAATCATTGTAGCAACTTTACAACATTTAAATTCTGAAAATACTTATTCAATTCCTAGAAACATTACTTCTGCGGCGTACTACAGTCAGGTGTAAAAAGGGTGCACACAACATACTCAAAAATATGTCCCAATTCCCAATAGCTCTTATATATTGTCAGCGAATTAAAAAACTATGGGACATATTTTTGAGTAATTTATGTGCACCCATATTTTTGCACTTGACTGTGCACGCGGGCGCTGTTACCGTAAATTTGCTTTAAGGAGGACTCACGTTAGACCGGGCCGTGTCCGGGCCGTGTCCGGGCCGGAGCTTCCGGCACTTAGTTCTATGACAATGACAGGTGATCACGTGATGCTTTCCATAGAAAGCGAAGCGTCCGAAGCTCCGGCCCGGACACGGTCCGGTCTAACCTGCGTCATCCTTAAAATGATTGACCGTCTTCGTACAACACCGGCTTCCGACAAGTGTTGCTCGAAGTTGGCCGTCGTAGCCGCATTACTGCGACGTGAATGTTCAATCTCTCATTTTTATCAAGGAAATTGAAAGTGACAGCACTCGCGTCCATATTGCAACAGTAATGCAGCTGAATTTGCCATAAGGGCACTTTTGACAATTCTGAATATTCTTACCCTGTAGGTACTTAGGTCCGTAAGGTATCATCATCATCAAACGGGGCTCTTTTGGTGCCCATACCATGGTGTTATTAAAAAAATATTATTTTATCTCATCCCTTTCCTCAAATCCAAGGTAACCGCGGTCAAAGTATTACCATGTTGAAACACGCCAGTGATAGCAACACAAGGCTATATAATTTTATTATTTAGAACAATTTAAACTGGCCGTTAAGTTAAACTACGGCCTATCTAATTGCAATAACTAGTGGTTTAGACGAGAATTAGTTAACCACTAATGGAGGATCGTAATCATGGTAATAAGCGATGATTATTGGATCTCTTTAATAGCATGAAGGGCTTTGGACATTAATTCAGGCAGGATTAAGTTTTGGCAAGAGTTTATGAAGCTTCCAAATGTGTTCTAAATATTGTACCTAGGTATAATAATAAGTATATACAGTTGTATGTACAGCAAGCTGCATGATGCATGGACGCATTATCTAGGTGTGCCTATATTAAATTAGGTACTGAACCGGTGAGCTCCAATATCCTAGTACATTAAAAGTAACGGATCAGATTATGTGTCAAAAGTATTACATGTCTCTATTATAAATTAGACTGTAGCAAGTAAGTTACTGTAGTAAGTAACTGTACATCAGATTTATTTCTATAGGATAAGAATTCGGGGGTTATACTGATGCTGACTGTACAATCAGCATCATCTGACAGACCAAAGTAAACAAATAATATCGCAATATGTCGTTATTCCTATTTATTTGATGCCACGATCTAAAATTGTGATTATTATAATTTAGATTCTAAATCATAATGATCTAAAAACACGTGGATCGTATCAAGTTTTGTAAGTTTGTAGGTACTTAATTTATGGCCAATTTATGGGATTAATTAAGCTACCAAAGCGAGCCCCCGGGCTGCTAATGCCACTCTATGACGAGGCTCTATGACGAGTAGGAGGAAAGGAGAGGAAGGAAAGACAAAAGCTAAATTAAATGTAATATATTAAATTGTGCTATAAGTAGTTGGTTGTTCACCACCAGCCATGAGATGCGATGCTGCCGTGGGATCCGATGGATCCAATACTGCCGTAGGATCCGAAGCTGCCGTGGGATCCGATGCTGCTGTAGGAGATTTGGGGTTCCTCTACGATCTTGGAGACGGAGACCACCTTAGGCACGGTCACCACCTTCGGGACGGAGACTATTTTCTTTACCTGCACGATCTAAGGAAAAACAAGGTTATTTTATGATTGGAGTTCCATATGATTTAGCTCACTAAGGGCTACTTGCACCATCCTACTAACCCCAGGTTAACCGGTTAAACCTGGAGTTTCCATGGTTACCAATTCAATTTAACACGTTAACGGTTAACCTGGCTGGCGCAAATGGCCCTAAAGTACGAGTACAAAAACCTGTCGTACTGTTGTTATGCGAGGTGGAGTAGTGATCACTCCCAGCGTTGGGGTGACAACATATTCGGTACTGACCTGAGGTTCATGCACGACCTTGTCGTAGGAGACGATCTTGTGCGCCGGCGCGATGCTCAGGCTGTGGAGCGGTTCGTGCAGGCTGTAGGAGACGGCGGGCGCGTAGTCCAGGCTGTAGCCGTGGTGGCCCGACGACCAACCGGACAGGTAGCCGCGCTTGTCGCGCTGCCCCTGGGTGCCGGGGGCGGCCATGGCGGCGGCCGCGAGGAGGACCACGCAAGCCTGTAGAGAAAAGGTTGATTTAGGTAAGTGATCACGGATGTAGCAATAGACAGTGTGGTTAATCTATAAATTAGTAAGAAATAAGGAGTAAGATCCTGTAAGCATTGGTGGAATTTATAAGGCTTGACGGTTTGCAAAAAAAATGGTTGATGTATACTCCTGTGAGACACTGTCAATTTAAGGGAAGGGAACTTCACAGGATATATAAAGGGAATTAATTTTCACTAGTCGTAATATAAGTAATTTAGTTTCGAATGTAAAATAATCAGTTGAGAACTTTTAATAAACATTATTTTTGTCTAGTTCAGATTATTCAAAAGCGTTTCACAATTTCGTGGCACTTCGTTTTACCACAGTTGAATCCAAAAGTCACAAGATAGTTCTATATTATTTCTCACTTTATGCTGAACTCCACTATATGATCTAAATGTTGAAACTTACGAAAGATTTCATGTTTGTATGATAGCCAGAAGACAGCGAGCAACTGATGCTAGGACCATCTCGCCCCCTCCTTATATATGAATATACATTCGAGGCCTCGGTCATTTTGCAAATCCGACTATCACTTACTCAACCTCGTATCTCCCTTCAACGTCGTATAGAAATGTAAGCTCTATTTCCTACAGCTTATAGTTGGTTTTAAAAGTGTAGACTTGAGATAGATGTGAGTTTATGAGATGGATTTTAAGATATGCGCAGGGTGTCTTGTGCAATTTTAATTAGATCGGTGCTACGAGTAGGTATACAGTCACATCGTTAAATATGGTCAATGAAACGTTTTGGCTACTTAGGTTCAAGTAGGTATGGTAAAGTTATTATGTTACTTTCAAATAGGTACTTAGTATTACTGATAATTGATAAAGTATATTATGTAGTAACTAAAACTAATTGTAAAATGAACACCTTTTTACAAATCGACTGGGGTGTGTTACGTGCTACATACCTATATGACATAAATTTGTGCGTTTGTTCTAGAAGGGGCTTTTATATGAAAGAAATGGAAATTTAGGTACTATTTTAGGCACAAACGTGGTAAAATAAAACTTAAATTTGTTTGCTAATTTTAGCAATATGGTGCTACACGAGGTCTGAATTTATCAATTATATTTTCTAAAAAAAAAGGGTTTTATCTACCTTCGATCCATTTCAAGCGCAACCCTCCTCGGATGAGGAATCATTAGGTTAGGACATTCGTTAGAAAAATTCAAAAAGAGTGTAAATAACTGACCTACATTACATAGTAGTAAAGTGTAACTAAGTTGGGTTACTAATAAATTAGTAGGTAGAGTCCGTCCTAAGCTAACTTTGAACCGACGACTTGAATATAAGTGTGGGAGTGTCATTACAAACATCAATGACGACATTGCCACACTTTATGACTGCAACTGCCATGCACATAGGGTTACCAGATGACAGGAATTTTCCTGACATGTCAGGAATTTTGGCCTTTTGTCAGGAATGGGGACGGAACACGAAAATGTCAGGATTTTTTTGAATTGATAGACTTTATTAAAAAGTACCTTTTTAACAAGCTTTTATTAGGTCCCTGTATGTAACTATGTAATGGAATCTTGCAAGTTAAATTTGATCCACTTCCCGGTTTTTGATTGAGCTGAAACTTTGCATACACATGTAAGTCGGGTGACAATGCAATATTATGGTACCATCGAGCTGATCTGATGATGGAGACAGGAGGTGGCCATAGGAACCCTGAGATGAAACAACGCAACCTAATTGTGTTAGGGGTTTTTAGAATTGTCTCGATGAGTATTAGTTGTCTGTCAGAAAAGTAAGTCTGTGTAAGAAAAGTATAGTCAGCGATAAAAGCTTGTACCAAAAATGAAATTTTTGCCAAAAACTTATTATTTACTTAAATTAATCAAACCCCCCCCCCCCCCGTCGTCGTGAAAAATATGAATGTCAGGAAAAATATTCGGAAATCAGGAATTTTGTCAGGAAATTCTAAATTTGTATCTGGTAACCCTTCATGCAGAGTTAGCTTAATCCGAGTCTATTAACGATCTCCAATGTCACAGATTTCAGAAATAGACGAAATTTGCAAAAAATATTCATTTCATCATTATTGACATATTGGTATCTTACGGTATCTTTACCGCCAACTCATCTTGATTGAAACCTTCAAATGAAATTAAACCTTAATACAATATCCGTTAAGTCGTCTTTCGGCCAGTAAAATAATTTTATATAACTTAGTTATGAATATTTTGACCGCATAATGAATATTGGCTCTGTTCAGAGTATATAAACGAGTTCAAGGGCACGATTTGTTTACAATCTAAATTAAATACATAATAATGATTAACGACAGGCCATGCTGAATCAGGCGATGATCATTATAGTTAGCATGCACGCATAGTTACAACATGCTACTACTTATTTGTATTTTTTTGTTATAACATAATTTACAATTTTTCTACACATTTAGCCTGTGACGTGTTTTTTTTTAAATTTATTTGGGACAAAAACAGTAACCCACATGGTTTAGACATAGAAATAGAGTAGGTACAGAGCATAATAAAGTGTGAGACCAACAACATCGTCCAAAGATTACTAGATTACCTACTGATAAATCTAAAATATTAAATTATATGAAGAGATTAGTAAACTATTATTTTTCTAAACGTCACTGGTCCAATAATACCTACCTAATATTATTGTAATTACAAATAGACCTACGCGTGTCTGAAAACTCCTATAGCCTTCAACGTGTCTGTCTACCTTGTAGAGAGCCTTCCCACGGTAAGTGTATGACCATACAACTCATACACTCGCCATCAAGATCCTTCACTCGGTTGTAGGCTAACATTTCTCACGATAAATATGATACAGTCAAGAGTTTTGTTAAAATAATGTTGTTAATAAAAAATAACCTGATCTTTATCACAAAATTTAATATTATCTATTAGTTATGTGCAGCCCTAGTAGCACGGTCGCATTTTTATCATTTATCACCATGCCTGTCACGTTCTAACAAGTATATAAGTGCGAAAGTGACGGGCATAGTGATAGTGGATAAAAATGGAACCGTGCTGAGCCCGCAGGCATCGGAGTTTTTGTCGCATGGTAAGACTAATAGCAAGCTATGGAGTCGACATTTGCCATAAATGTAAACTCTTATTCATACTCATACTCATTTATTTAATTTATCTTAAAATGCCTTTAGAGCGGTCGGTCGTGTATATTATCTTAGTCCACTTATATAATAAAATATTTTTCTATTACATTATGAATTCATAACTTCAACTATTTTAACATACAACTATACAAACAACATCGCTGCGAAAGACCTGATGTCATGTAGGTACTGACCGCTGATAAAATTGATTAGTATTTGTCATGTGTCAATCACTGGTGATTGCAAACGTAGTAGTTATTTATATCTGTAAGTGGTAAATATGTTGTGGAATATTCTATAATTCATTATTATGCCTAACCCAGAAATAGCTGCAATTTTGTAATCTGTTCTCATATTAAATAAAATTAATCATGAGTATGAGTATGAATAAGAGTTTACATTTATGGCAAATGTCGACTCCATAGCTTGCTATTAGTCTTACCATGCGACAAAAACTCCGATGCCTGGTATGTGCTTTACTACCTATAAATGTCGCTTTCCGAGAGCAAAAGTGCGGTGTCAGTGTCACTTCAATTAATATCCAAATACCAATAGCTATATCTATCATATTTGAAGAGTTACCTTAATTTCTCCAGGACCCTATTATCGGATCCTGACTTGAAGAGAATGTAAGGTATAGGCTTGAATCTTACCCTCTTCAGAAATCGAATACCATACATAAGAAATAAACCAATCGAATTAAGAACTTCCTCTCTTCCTTATTTAAATCGGTAAAAAAAAACAACTTCGAACCGATTATTTTATGGCTCCTCTACACGATGGGCCAGCGCCGGCCACTCCAAGGGACGCAGCCATGCAGTAGAATGAGATAGCAATATCACTTGCTCCCTCTAACGCATAAATGCGTCCCTTGGAGTGGCTGGCGCTGGCCCATCGTGTAGAGGAGCCATTACAATTAAGCAGTTGTTTAAGAGTAACATTTGGCTCCGTTAATCTATACATATAATAAAGCTGAAGAGGGTCAAAAGTCTGTACATGGAAGATATTCGAAAAAAAGTTGGTTGGGGATACTTAGAATCGATAACAGAACACGTTCCAACAGTTTTTAGAATTTTTGTCTGTTTGTCTGTTTGTCTGTTTATCTGTTTATCTGTTTATTTGACCGCGCATCACGTGAAAACGGCTGAACGGATTTTGATGCAAACTTTACTAATCTGTCAAGAAAATCCCTGGCCCTATTTTAGGCTAGAAAAATTCAACCCCTAAAAGGGGGGGTGGTCACTACACTCAATTAAGTTATGTTTGCACCTGAATCTTATGGCGCTAACTTAAGAAAGTGGTGCAAACTTTTTTTTTGTGTATGTACTTTGTAAAAAAAACAAAATTTTTCTTAGTCAATGTCAAACGTCTTTGCAAATATATATTAAATCACATTTATAGACGGGTCTATCGACAATAATTAACATTATGTGAAGTGGGTGGTTTGAAAATATGATGTCTACCTCAAACTTTTTCATACACTTTTCATCGGGTAGTTGCACAAATCTGTTTTGACATTTTGTTGGGACATCAGTTAGCCGCGACCACGACCAGTGAAACCTGTGAACGTCGGTAAATAAAGGTAATAAAATAAATTTCGAGATAGTCCGTCTATAAATGTGAGTTAATATGTGTTCAAAACGCGAAAGTTTTTAAATGTTTACACGACTGCCTAAACAAAAAGAGTGTACCTATTGTTTTCAGCGTTCATGTTTGTATGTATATATGTATTTATAAATAGGTATTATGTCTTTGTAAACGTCAAACAATTTGGGACTTGCATTTTAAACGCGTTACCATACCTTTCCGAAAAAAACGAATTTTTCGCGAAATTCTCGCAACGTATTGAGGTTACAAGGTAGCACGGTCTCAGGAATCTGAGGAAGAATCAGAGAAGTTCACGCAGTGCGAAGAACGGTTGACCGCTCAGCGGATTCGCACGACAGACGCGCTCGACGGTAAGTACTGTGGTGCAGAAATCGAAGGTGAACAGGCAGTATATAGTATATACCTAAATCCATTAACGCTGTCTTGGATGAAGGCAACGTCACAACAGACCCTCTGGAGTTCCTGAACTCATTAAGTGCTTCAGGACTCCCAGCACACACATTAACCTACATTAATACTATTGTTCTGTGTTTAAGCACTGACAGCCTGGACGCTTCGGGTCTTCCGCCTTACGCGGAGCTCGGCCTTCGGCCTTCGCACTTAGACACTTATACTATTGTTCTGTGATTAAGCACTGACATCCAAGACGCTCGGCCTTTGGCTTTCGCATTAGATATCCACACCAATATTCAACCATTGCGGCTGTGTTCCTGTCATAGCCTCTCTCAATTTTTTCTATCAAAAAAATTCGCGCTCGCTACGCTCGAGTTTTTAACTTTTAAGGTTAAGCCTACTTTGATAAAGATGGCATTCTGGGCACCCTACCGAGCGACTACTACTACGACTTAAGCATTGACATCCTGGACGCTTCGGGCCTTCGGCCCTACATGAAGCTCGGCCTTCGGCTTTCGCATTAGATATCCACACCAAAATTTCACGTAAACCACTGCGGCTATATCCCTGACATAGCCTCTCTAATTTTTTTTTCTATCAAAAAAAATTCGCGCTCGCTACGCTCGCGTTTTTAATACGATTTTAAAGGTTAAGCCTAATTTGATAAAGGTGGCATTCTTATGGGCACCCTACCGAGCGACTACTACTACGACTTAAGCACTGACATCCTGGACGCTTCGGGCCTTCGGCCCTACGCGGAGCTCGGCCTTCGGATTTAGACACTGATACCATTGTTCTGTGATTAAGCACTGTCATCCTGGACGCTTCGGGCCTTCGGCCCTACATGGAGCTCGGCCTTCGGCTTTCGCATTAGATATCCACACCAAAATTTCACGTAAATCACTGCGGCTATATCCCTGACATAGCCTCTCTAATTTGTTTTCTATAAAAAAAATTCGCGCTCGCTACGCTCGCGTTTTTAATACGATTTTAAAGGTTAAGCCTAATTTGATAAAGGTGGCATTCTGATGGGCACCCTACCGAGCGACTACTACTACGACTTAAGCACTGACATCCTGGACGCTTCGGGCCTTCGGCCCTACATGGAGCTCGGCCTTCGGCTTTCGCATTAGATATCCACACCAAAATTTCACGTAAACCACTGCGGCTATATCCCTGACATAGCCTCTCCAATTTTTTTTCTATCAAAAAAAATTCGCGCTCGCTACGCTCGCGTTTTTAATACGATTTTAAAGGTTAAGCCTAATTTGATAAAGGTGGCATTCTGATGGGCACCCTACCGAGCGACTACTACTACGACTTAAGCACTGACATCCTGGACGCTTCGGGCCTTCGGCCCTACGCGGAGCTCGGCCTTCGGCCTTCGCATTTAGACACTGATACCATTGTTCTGTGATTAAGCACTGACATCCTGGACGCTTCGGGCCTTCGACCCTACACGAAACTCGGCCTTCGGCCTTTGTATTTAGTCACATACTATTGTTCTGTGCTTAAGCACTGACAGCCTGTAGGGCTATTATGGCCGGCTCTTTATCATTTGTCACCATGGCTGTCACGTTCTAACAAATAAGTAAGTGCGAAAGTGACGCATAGCATGACAAGTGATAAAAATGCGACCATGATACGCCGCCTGGACACTTCGGGCCTTCGGCCCTACATGGAGCTCGGCCTTCGGCTTTCGCATTATTTAGATATCCGCACCAACGTTTCACGTAAACCATTGCGGCTGTGTCCCTGACATAGAATCTCTCAATTTTTTTTCTATCAAAAAAATTTCGCGCTCGCTACGCTCGCGTTTTTAATACGATTTTAAGGGTTAAACCCTACTTTAATAAAGATGGCATTCTGGGCACCCTACCAAGCGACTACGACTTAGGCCAATTTTTTTTAATTTAAGTGTTATTTAATAAATAACACTTAAATTAAAAACATTTTTTTACACTATTAAAAGTAATCCCCGGTACATACATATATGTAGATATTTAGTTGTGCATACATAAACATAACTGTAAATAAAGTGTAAATACTCGGCCTCAAGTTTTTGATATCTATAATATTCTCCTTTCCTCTAATCTTACTTCTAACTAATATAATATTAGACCTAAATTCGAAAGTTTGTTAAGAAGAATGGATTTCTATGTGTATGATTCTTAGTTTTTCATGCTCAGAATGATTTGACTGGAGGACAGAATTGGATGATATTTGCCATGGACATGATTTGGATAGGTACAGTCAAGAACGTAAAAATACAAAAGTAGTACTGTATTGTCCGTTATACACCTACTACTCTGTGTCGTTTAAATCACGTCTAATATTGGAATAAGGGCGAAAAAAACTATTGGTTTTGGAGTTTAGTTTTGTTTAGTGGTACCTACCTAATTGTAAAATATTTTATCTGGACTTCAGTCCGCTAATCGTATCCATCTGTCAACTTTACTTCAAGTTCCGCCTCCAGGGGAGAGAAAGAGAAATTAGGGATGAATTAGCTTACTGACACAGACCGAATTCCACGCGGGCGGAGCCGCGGGCACAGCTAGTAAAATATAAAAATACACGTCTATAAGCATAATTTACACGATAATTACGTACGGTTTTTGGTAATGGCGGTATTTACACTTTCTGAACTTCTCGTGATTGTTATTATAATTATTATACCGGTATTACGCGCTCTGCATGCATATTAAAATAATAAGGAATGTAAACAAGTAATCGGTACAAGGTCGGTGCTATTGACCTATTCTTTAAACTATTAAATTTCATTGTTTAAAGTGGATTTAAGTTGGGCATGTAAGGCGTATAGTATATCATTTGTATATCGTTAATAGTGTACTATTATTGATATACAATTATACATAAATGTGGGAAGGTGAGATTGCTATAAGCTAAAAATCGTTGTACTTGAACATTTTTACAGAATTATAATAATAAGTACCTATTTTAAAAGCGTATAAAATACCTAATAACTTATTAAAAAGCTAAGCTAAAATGCGGTGGTGCCTACTTAAATACCGTTTTGATAAATACTGAACCAAATTAAATTTGCAACAGTAAATCTGGGGGCACGGTAGTGCCCCCGCCAAGACGAGTAAAGCGAAGCGCAAGGGCACTACCTACCTTTTCTCGAAGCGCTTCGTCGTTTTTTTGAACCCTCTTAACTTGGGTTTGGATTATACCAGATAAACAAAACAATCGGGATATGATGTCAATAGTGGACTTATTAAGCATAAAAAAATTCAATTGCATAGCTCTTATACTTTGGATTTTATTAATATCTAAAAAACCCCGATTTCGTCACTGACTCATTCACTCACTGTTGATCATCAAAACCTCTAGGGTACTTCCTGAAGTCCTGGGAAGCTGAAATTTGGTATGTGAGATAGTATTAGTCCACAAACAACAAAATAATTCAAAAACTTGAAATTATTAGCCCCTAAGGGGGTGCAAAGGGGGGTGGAATTTTGTATGGGAAATCGATAACCGCGGAACCGATTTAGTTGAAATTTGGTATGTAGATAGTTATTGTTATGGGGAAGGATATAAAATAGTTTCAACCCCAAAATCACCCCGTAAGGGTGAAAAGGGGTGGAAAAAGGTGTTAGGGGAAAAAGGGGGTTGAAGTTTGTATAGGGAATCAGTAAAAAAGCAGATTGTATATAAAAGATACCCCCCAAGTAGGTACGTATTTCAGGATTTTTAATAGTAAATCATTCGCAATCCTTTAAATCGGAAGATGGCAACTTACAAAAAGATGTGAAATCCCACCAAAAACATTTTCATGTAAAATGTTGCCAAGACGAAACCATAAGGCTCGCAGTGACAAAAAGTTATCAGATATCTTGTAGAGCCAAGCTTCTAACTCTACAGGCCCTACCTTCACAGACTCTACACCTTAGTCAAAATATGTGGCTTGGCCGTTTCATTACAAGAACTATTTTATAATAAAAAATAATGAATAGTGATAGTGAATACATTTTTCACCTTACGCCCATGTCACGAAACGGCCAAGCCACATATTTTGACTTTTTGACTAAGGTGTAGAGTCTGTGAAGGTAGGGCCTGTAGAGTTAGAAGCTTGGCTCTACAAGATATCTGATAACTTTTTGTCAGTGCGAGCCTTATGGTTTCGTCTTGGCAACATTTTACATGAAAATGTTTTTGGTGGGATCAGTATTAATAATAAGATTAAAGTGGTGCAAGACCAATTAATTAATCCGAGGTGAGTCGTAAAAATCGCTGCAAATGTAGTTTATGTTCGTAAATCGTCTCTCGTAATTGAACTGTAAGTAAAGATATTTTTATGAGGGATGCCTAGCTAAGATGCCCATCGTTCGCGCAGCTGCTGTATACCTATTTCGCTCGCACTAATATGAAAGTATGAGCATAGAGAAAAAATACATAGAGTGCTCACTCCATACATCAGTTTTAGTACCAAAAAAGAACTATCGGTACTGCTACTTGACAATAGATGTAGCAGTACTGATAGTTCCGCTACTCGATGCTAGATGTAGACACTGAAATTAATAGTCTGAACTGATGTATGGAGTGAGCACTCTTGTCTTACTTATTTCTCTATGGTATGAGCGAGATGCACGGTAACAAAATGAGATAAAATCGGCTTCCAGTTCGGAAACAGTCTTGAGATCGTCGTGCGTCGTTTCGTAATCACTAATCATGCACTATATAACAGACCACGCGATATTAGAGCGTGTTGTGGCCTTTGGGAGTTATGGTAAGCAGGCAATGGAATATTGGCGGTATTTATAAATTAGTAGGAATAAAAACCAAAATTGGACGCCTTATCTTTCGTTCTTATTGACATTACCATCGTAAAATCAAAGATTACAATAAAAATTTACTGCATCATTAAATTCTGTAACGTAAGCGCTGGTGGCCTAGCGGTAAGAGCGTGCGACTTGCAATCCGGAGGTCGCGGGTTCGAACCCCGGCTCGTACCAATGAGTTTTTCGGAACTTATGTACGAAATATCATTTGATAATATTTACCAGGCGCTTTTCGGTGAAGGAAAACATCGTGAGGAAACCGGACTAATCCCAATACGGGCCTATTAGTTTACCCTCTGGGTTGGAAGGTCAGATGGCAGTCGCTTTCGTAAAAACTAGTGCCCACGCCAATTACTGGGATTAGTTGCCAAGCGGACCCCAGGCTCCCATGAGCCGTCGCAAAATGCCGGGACAACGCGAGGAAGATGATGATTAAATTCTGTAACATTTAATTTGAATTTATTAAGGTTGTAATAAATTAAGAGGTATCAGTGTAAATAATGAGGGATTAAGAACATTAAGAATTATGTTGAATGGTGCAGTAATGTTTCACGCGTGTTGCACAAGATGCAACGCGTACGTGTAATGCACTTTAGTGTTATCTCGCAATTTAGCTGCAAGTGCTCTGGTTTTAAAGTAACGTCTAAAAATAACATTAACTCTGCAGTTTCCAAATAAATAGACTACTTAACCTCGTGCCGCCCAATGTGCAATATATTGTACAAAGTGACTATTGCCGAGATATTAAGATCCAACGATGATCAGTTATCAATCAATCAAATAATTTATTTGCCAGAATACAGTTTTTTATTCGTTGATAATACAGTGAGTATTCGGCAGATACAGGTATGCAAATATTGAATTAAATTAATAACTAGCACATAATTTAGGACATTTTTAAATCAATTTAATCAACATTGATTACATAAGAATAAAATAAAAAATAATAATTAACATTATCAATACAGATTATATAAGTCCTATTACATTCAATAAATTCCTTAACACTATAATAATGTTTGTCCAATAACGTACGAGTAAAGAGTGAGTTAAGCGCCACTTGCACCATTTCACTAAGCCGGGGTTAACCGTTTAAATCAGGAGTCACCATGGTTACCACTTACCAGTACAATTTGACATTAGGTTAACGATTTAACCGCTTAACCCTGGGTTGGTGGGATGGTGCAAGTGGGCCTAAGAGTGTTACTGTTAGTAATGTGAAACTTTACGCCACATATGTAAAGTGTCACATTACGAGTACGTTTCATAAGCTCATGCGACATCTGTCAATGTGACGCTACAATTGCGACGATCTTGATCTCATGGACATGGTTTTTACTTCTTTTGGAAATAAAAAATTTGGCCAGTTTTAAAAACTGGTTAAAAGATTAAATTTTAATAACGGTGCGAATTAAGTTAGGAAATACATAAATACTGCAAATGATTATATTCAGTACCGCATATTATAAAATTAATGTTGTCATAGGTACCTATAGCGGCTATAGGTATCTATGACACTATGATGCCGATAGGCTATAGTATAGCCTATCGGCATAATAGTTGAGAGTTGAAAAAAGATTCTTCAAGATATTTAGAACTATATATCGTGCACTTAAATCACATCGTTACAATTGTCTTCTTTGCAATTAGTACTCTTAACTGTCCATCGGTGGACCTTATGCAGTTTGTAATAAGGTTTACGAACTGTCTGTAAACAGTGTTTGCGATGGTATCTCTGTGTAACCATCCAACTCAAGTTTTCTGCCGACACCTAAATGTTATTTACGTCACCCTACGCGAGGAGAAAATCTCACTTCCTGGCCAAGGCAAGACGTAAAACTTTAGACAAACTACGGGCGGTAATTCGTTCTCTCATTCGGTTCGGGCTACAAACAACTGCGGAGCATTCACGAATTCACCTCCCTAGGTATGTAATGTACTATAATAAATATTAGGGGTAGGTATAAATCTTCCAAATTACGAACTTACGATTATATATCCGATTATAAACTTAAATAAACGAACTTATAATTTTCCTATACAATAGACATCAATGGGTTGTTGGTTGTGTTTAGTTTTTTTTAATTAATAATTAGCCCAAAATGTGTCATTGAAATGATATATTTTAGAACTGAAACTTTATCTTTCTTCATGCAATTTTAATCGTTATAATGAAAACAGACGAAAAGATAGATAGATATAGATGTACAACGTTTTCTTTTCGACTTGTTTTGACTCCTGACGAAAAGCTATTAGCAAAAACATGTTTCATCCACTCGTCTATGTTCCTTTTCTTATAAATTATGAAAATCAGGGGAAATAATAAGAAAATGTTGTATACAAGCACGTATAATCCAAAAATACAACGATAATACAATATAATGAGTATCACATATCAAAATATCAGTTAAACACAAGTGTAATAATTTGATTCTTATTAAACTGTTGTAAGCAAATCTTAATAAGTAGTTAAATTTTGACTAGATGTAAAAAATATACACTTCACCACCAGCCTTTAGATACACCACTCGACCACCCTCCCCCATAATTGGTGACATGAACCACTTTAGGGACTGTGATCGCTTTGTGTACGTGGACCACTTTTCTGCCGGTGAGGTAGCGACGGCCACCACAACCGTAACCCCCACAGCTGGGCTTGTGGACGATTATGGGGCTGTGGCTGATGGGTGCATGGCTTATAATGGGTGCAGAGCTGATGGGTACGGAATAACTAATGGGTGCGGAATAACTGATGGGTGCGGAATAACTGATGGGTGCGGAATAACTGATGGGTGCGGAATAACTGATGGGTGCGGCATAACTGATGGATGCGGAATGGCTGATAGGTGCAGAGTAACTAATGGGTGCGGAGTGACTAATAGGTTCCGCATAACTAATGGGTGCAGAATGACTGATAGGTAATGAATGACCGCATCCGAGACTACCGCAAGGACTAGAACTGAAAGCTGGTGCGTAGCTCGAAATGGGAGCCGATGAAATGGAAATTGGAGCTGAGATAGGGGCGGAGATAGCGTGTGCTGGAGAGTATGAAGATATGGGAGAGGAGATTGGGGCAGACCATCCAGAAGAAATTGGAGCAGAAATCGCTGGAGCTGCTGCCCATCCAGACGAAATAGCCGGGGAAGAAATGACAGGAGACGACCATCCTGAGCTTGAAGAGGTTGCTGGGGATGACCAGCCATAACTACCAGCGTAGCTACCGCCGCCGTAGCTGCTACCGTAGCTGCTGCCGTAGCTAGGAGAGCTATGCCAGCCGCTAGCACCACGTTTCACCCTCTCCCCTGATGCGGTCACCAGTAGAACGCATATTGCTATCTGAAAAGTAAATAAATGATAGTTAGGTGACGTTACTTTGAAATGTTGGTCAACTGAAAACTGTTGCCAATGAATAATTCGTTAAATAGTTATTTGTACAACAAGAGATCAAAGTTTGATATTTCTTCGAGTGCTTATTTTGAGTCCCGTGCAAGCGAAAGGTTCTATACTAGATTCACGAGCGTAGCTAATCTAAAATCGCATTTTGCTCACTGAGTGAGACAAAATGAGCAAAACGCGATTTTGCTCACTGAGTGAAAAAGTATTTTCTCCTTACTACGCTCGCTACGCTCGTGAATCTATTATAGATCTTTCGCTTGCACGGGACTCAAAATAAGCACTCGAAGAAATACCAAACTTTGATCTCTTGTTGTACAAATAACTATTGTGATTAAACGTTATTGTTTCTGAAGTTGAATATTGCTCTACTAATTGAATGTTAGGTACAATATAAAAACGAAATGAAAGGGAAAAATAGGTCAGTAATATTCTTGTATCTAACCGGAAATTGTTAGACAGAATTTTAGTTCCAACAGAAATTCTGATATAATGGTCCTTATTGCAAGAAGTATAAGGACCCTTCTCTAATGGAAAGCCACATATATTCTTATAGGTTGTGCCATAAAATTAAGTGGTAACGGCCTTCCAAACAAAGCAAAATTGGCAGTCAATTTTGAATCAATATTATTAAAAAATAGAATTGAATTTGTTTCGTTTTAAAATCGAATAAAACAAATGCATCTCTGTTCCATTTAATAGAAAATTAAATTATAGGTACTTACTCGTAATTTGTACTAGTATTAGGATTTAGGAGTGTTAGGACCGTGGGACGCTAGAGGTTAAGTGTAAGGCCTGAGTGGACGCTCGAAGCGGACCGTTCGGCGGGGCGTGCAGCGTGGCGTCGGGCTCACAAGTGATTTGAGCAGCGTGCACTAAGGCCGCTCCTATACGCTTGCATTTGTTTAACATGCACGCCGCACGCCCCGCCCCGCTGCACGCCCAACTCGAGCGTCCACTCAGGCCTTACACTAAGGTATTATCTAATTAATACTTACTAGAGTCCTCATGGCGTCGTCCTGCCTAATGCCCTTTCCGACTCATCTGCCTCCTTTATTTATATACGGTGCGCTTGCGCAACCGGCCTCCGCGACATTATTATCATATTATAATACACTGTTAATATTCCATAAACTGTATAATTTCCAAATTTACCTTCGTTTCTTTTGTCGATGGCCAGCGATCTAAAACTAGCAAGGTTTAATTGTACTGGAAAAATATAAGAGATTGCTGAACTGAATTCTGAATTGATGATGGGCACCTTTGCGTCGCGGGCAGCCCGGGACGGGTTTTAGTAGGTAGTTATTTTTTATACAAACTAAATATCCAGAGGCCGTGAGTTCAAGTCTCACCCAAGCAAGACAGTAATTTTTCCATTTTTAAATTTATTCTAAGCTTAAACTAAATATCCTTCAGAATTCTAATTAAGTAATACTTTATTATGAGGTTTATTTTAGTGCCTTTAAATTCCGTAAACTATGCGTGCTTTTTTGTCTTACTTTGTATTTTAATTGCGATATAATAATTTACCTATTTCTTTATTTTAATTCTAGTTTCCAGGGGTATGGCGACGCGGCGAATTCGTGTGACTCGGTTAACTCACGCTAGTACGGCCCGGGTTCGGGCCGAGGCAACCGGCACTTCGTTTTCTGTGACAGGTGACCGGCAATCACGTGATGCTTTCTATAGAAAACAAAGTGTCCGCCCCGGACCGTTCTAATGTGAGTCATCCTTTATTGAATCAGTTTGCCCCCATACAGTTGCACCGTATCGCATTATTGACCCATGACATAACTCACATAACGCGAACTTGACTTTATGCGACCTTATGACCTTACCCTTCATTATGTAAATTTGTATTTACAAACGAAAGTTGGAATTCATTATCGCATTTTTACAAACCTTGTTTAAATCACAATACTTAGTTATTTATGATACAAGTGCAGAAAAGAGGAAATTCGAAACGAGTGGCGATAAAATAAAACACGACTCAAGGGAGTCTTTTAAATCGACACGAGTTGTTAATTACCTATTCGCGTATCTAATTACGTGTATCGTACAACGTTTTACAGTACATATAGCCCTTTAAGCTTTCGGCATACGCACGGAAAGTGTTCTTTCCCGCACTAGTTCGGGAAAGTAGCACCATTTTGTACTGTAATAATTATTTGTTACTTTAGGTAAAATTTTGCAAGCAATTGCTGATTTTAACCAAATTTTTATGATGATGTCCGATTGATACATATTTTATAGATGCCTGTAAATGTAATTAAAAAAATATCACACTTCGAAAACCAACAAAACCATGGGTCAAACAGATTACTGTGTTATCGTCTTTCCTGTAGACATACACAAGAGTTAAGGGCTATAAAGGTTAATTTTCTTATTTAACCCTTATCCACGTGAAAAGGTCCTCCTTTTATTTGAGAACTATGATAAAATCATTACTTACTTACATGCCCACAAGCTGTTAACTATTGCCCACAGGAGAGAAAAATGTACAGTTAGCGCTAACACACTATATAGTTTTCTCTCCTGTGGGCAATAGTTAACAGCTTGTGGGCATGTAAATAATGATTTTATCATAGTTCTCTAAATAAAAGGAAGACCTTTTCACGTGGATAAGGGTTAAATAAGAAAATTAACCTTTATAGCCCTTAACTCTTGTGTATGTCTACAGGAAAGACAACATACAATAACACAGTAATCTGTTTGACCCCAATATGTAGATGAAAACGGCATGATAATCATAAAGTTTAAATAAACCTTTATCAGTATCACAGTGGGTTATTTTATTTGAAACAGTAAACTCAATGAAAGTCTTGAATTTATAGTGCAAAAACATTTATTTCCAATATTTTACATAACAGAAAATACAACCATAAATCGCTTAAAAAGTAATCATTATTATTTCTTTTAAAAAGAAAATTGTTACTAATTTTCTAAATTATTGCTAAAAATACAATTAACAGTTGATGCCATAAGCCATTAATGGATTTTCAAAGCATTTATTGTGTTTCTATCTCTAAAGACCTTTAAACTACTGTAATAATAAGTTCTTCTCAACGCATCGGGGCCGCAAGTAATGATAAATAAATAAACTCAACCTTTCCGCCAACAGATGGCGTTCTATATGACTGACAAAAGTGATCGCGCCAATAGAATTATTCAAATCTATAAGTTCTACTAATTGTGCTTTATTTTCCTCCATAGATATTTTAGCAAGAAACCCCATTAGTTTGGCATGGAATGTATCAAGCATGATACATTTATTTGGTCTGTTCGGCGATCGCATCAAGTTAACAAAGTTTTCCCTCTATGACGAAGTAGTGTAACTGCCGCATTACTTTTGTAAACAACTTGGCTGTAAAATTTGATGGTGTGTAGGTATTTATTTGCTAGTAGTCCAAAACTCTACGAGATATCTACGAAAGTGCGGTTTAAAGACTCGCCCATAAGTGAATCTGTTCATACACAGTATTATAAAAGACATATCTACTTTCCCACTCAACTCCCAACCCTCATGCTACCACCATCCGTTATTCCACCCTCTGTTCCATCCACCGTTCCAGCCACCGTTCCAGCCACCGTTCCAGCCACCGTTCCAGCCACCGTTCCAGCCACGGCCACCGGACCAGCCGGACGAGCGCCGGATGATTATTGGTCCGGAGGAGCCCCACCAGACGTTGCCTGCTGCAGCCAGGCCCAGGACTAGGAGGAAGATGAAGGCCTGGAAAAAAATAGTAGATAATTCTCTAATTATTACAGTACATTACATTACAATGGCCAGGGGGTGGCAAGGGGAGTCAGCTGCCTCCCCCTAGAGAATAAAATTTGTAACTAAAATATTATTAGATTTTCCAAGCATAACAATGTTTTTATACAAACTTCGGTCACAGGTTCAATGCATTAAAATTTGAAACGTTAGGCCTCATTTGCAGCGAATACAGCAAAAATAATTAAGATAAGTAATTACCTAAAAATACAGAAGAGCATCTAGGTATGTGTATCTTTTAAGATACATTGTCAACAAAACAAAAGGGTTAGTGAGGTGATTGTGAATGACAGTTTGTAAAGCATGACAGAATTGTTTAACTAGGTAGGTGCCTAGGAACCTACAATTTAAAACAACCTCCCGGATTATGTGAGCGATTATTAACCTATTATGAGATGAACCTAATTAAATACCTAAGACAGCCTAAAATTCTTAATTTAATATTAAGTTTGTATTCGTAAAAATAAAACAAAAAAAAACAAAATTATTTAAAAATTAAGTGGATATGTCGCCAGCATCCTTGGTACAATGCCTCAAGGGCCTATTTTAGATTTAAGCTAGTTTTTAATTTCTTTTAGTAATACCACTGTTTGTGTTTATACAACACAATATCTTGTTTGTAAATAAATTATTTTATTTCTTTCAAAATTAAGTTTGAAAATTAATAAATTGAACACTTACAATAATCTTCATGTTGAATCAGAAGTGTTATGCGTCGTATGCGCATCCTCGCGCTTATATAGCATCTTGCATGCAGGACCTTTCCATATGCATTTCAATCAAACCACATTAAACTGACCTAAGTACAAATGGCCCTAAGTACACAAACGATCGAACACACATACGATCATTTAAATTAGATTGAATATCGTATGGCAGAAGAGTCATTTCGGTTCCATCACCATTTTCTACTAGAGTTAGTTGCACTTTTATTGTTTTAATTTAAAGTTCATTTTTGAATGACAGAACCGAAATGTTACTAGTAAAGTTGTTTTACGTTTCGAGAGTTCAAAAGGTCACGCCTAGTTACTTTTAAACAGCGCTCTTATGTGTTCAGATTTAATGTTGAATTTTGCAAAGCATGACCAAATGAGACATGTTGTACCTATTATGTACAAGTTGTACTAGTTTCAGAGTAATGTGGTGAATTTGGACATGTTGATGAAATGTAAAACTGGGCAGTTACTTTACAAGATGACCCGAGAGATAGCAGATTTTAGTAGTGGCAATCGTTATAACATAATACTGCTACATACATACAGATTCTGATGATAATGGATCCCCCCCTCCCGATTTGACACCCCTTTTCTGGAAGTATGAGTGGCTATGTCCCTATTTAAGTTACTTACTCTGTATTAATTACAGTTGTTGCGATAGATTCTATGGCAATGGGGCTAGCTGCAAAGTTCACATAAAAATATTTTCCATCTGTATCTGAGATTTGGCTTAAGGCCGGATTTACACTTGTAAGTTTTACTTACGTAAGTAGGGACACAGCTATAACACAGAATGAGAGATGAATATCGTTATCTCATTCTAACAAATAGCTTTCAGCCATATTCGAACTTTAAGATACGTCAAATACTAGAGATTGAAACGATATGGATTGGATATGTCAGTATCAAACAAGTGTCAAAAGTGACGCGTTTGTTTGAGGAACGTCACTTTTGACACTTGTTTGACACTGACATATCCATTCCATATCGTTTCAATCTCTAGTATTTGACGTATCTTAAAGTTCGAATATGGCCGTTTGTACCTACGTAAGTAAAGGCGGCCTACAGGGCTGGCATCCAGGGCATTAAAAAAACAAAAATTAGACACAATTCTAGGGATTGACAGGGCAAGCTATGGTGGCATCTGCTATAATACTTCGACTGGCCAACCCCATTGGATAGAGGTAACAACTGTAACAACAGGCGGTCTTATCGCTTAAGAGCGATCTCTTCCAGACAACCTTTGGGTATCCAAGACAAAAGAATTAGAATATACGGTAGGTGGCGCAACCATAATAGAAGAAAATAGCAATTCGTATTTTCGACTGGTTCCAAACTAGTAACATCAAGTCAATTATTGGAATCCTAATTACGTATTTAATAAATGCCATATCAGGCTTTGATCGCACAAAGACTATTCAACCTCTAGACATAGCATAGTCGCGCTACCCCCTCTGCCACGCATACGGTATATAATATATATATTAATATATATAATACGTCAGTCGGCGGACCGGGCTCGGACTAGAAACTTCGGTAGCTTGAAGAAGTTTTTGCCATCAAAAATGTATTATTGTTACCTCAAATTGTGTGGCAAGAACACTAAAAACTGTGGTGAACAAAAAAATGGCATTTCGTTTCACAGGAAAGCCGATTTTTTAGAGATTTGGATAAAAATATATTTTAATTTAAGCGTCTCATCAAATTTGACAGCGCTTGGAACTCGTTGACGTCTTTTAAGAAAGTCTCTTTCTATCGCGCTGCATCCGTATACCTCCTTTCTTGTCTTCCATTACGTGCATTATTTCTGTCTTACGCCCACGTGTCTTTGAACGGACCAATCACGGCACGGGACTCGCTTACCTCGTCCCCCGCACCCCTGTATTTTTGGCAGCATCGGTTTCATGAATTAATTGCTCTTAGCTCAGTCTAGAGGTTATTTTGTCTGTGTGTCCTATCCTTGAGGGGCTTACACGCGCACACGATGACATTAATGACTATGTTTTAGATGCATTTAAAGGTTATATTCATAAGTTTGCTTGGTTATAGACGAATTGATAATGTACTCATTAACACTGAAGTGTAATCAAATAGGTCGCTGTGTATCCAAATTTCCGCATAAATTGACCCGTTTTCATTGATCTTAAGTATATATACGAATGTGATATGACATGGCATGTTTTGCATAGTTTATTAATATTTAAACTGCCGTATTCGAACTTCAAGATATTCACAAGAGACGACACGTACTAGATCCATTCTAGTTACGTTATAGTTTAGATTTCAACTAGTTCTCTTTTGCAGCGCAATTCGAGTTAGATATCTATTAGATGTGAATTGGATCTCTAAGCCATATCTTGTGGAAATCGTTCAAGAGTATCTTCAGAATCGCGCAAATGTCAAATTTGACAGGTTAGATCTTAAACATATCGTTATCGTATCTTGGCGATGTCTAAAAGATATCTAACAGATGTCTATTTCAAAATCCGAATCGGGCCCAAAATATGTTAGCAGACCTGCAATAGCCAAAAATAGCTTGTATAATACATAAATAATAAATAAATTATCCTTATAAGGAAGTATATTTTCAACAAGATGTTTTTTTATTTACATACATTCGAAAACACTCGAAAACGACTCGTAGATTAGGGCGTTAGAGTGCATGCTTTTGCTTACATATTTTTGAGTAGGCTGCATATTCAGCATACTTAACCCCTCGTATGCTGCCTGTCAAATTTGATCATTGAAAAAGTGACCTTGACATTTACAACAATAGATTAAAATTCCCACGCACGGATCCATGTCTAAGCATACGAGGGGTTAATGGTAACTGAAAAATGAAAACTGAACATCATCATGGTCGATATAGGACTATAGGTATCACATTTGTCAGCTAACAGTTGTATATATTTGGCTGATATTTGGTCACTCTGACCTGAAGATCTAAAGCAGTGGTGCCTAAAGTTGACTGGGCTCTTGGCCGGGCCGTGTTAACCTTTTGGACGCCAATGACCGATATATCCGCACCGTAGGCTCAACGCCAAAGACCGATTAATCGGTCACAGACCTCAGAGCAACATCGACCTACGTGCATACACATAAAGTTCAACTTCAGTTTTGACACTTCAGTGACGTGGCGTCTGAGTGACAGCAGTTTGACACGGCGTCGAAAAGGTTAAAAAGGGTAGGGGCATAAAATATTATTGGTAACGCTCAGATCAGATCGCCCGATCAGTCTGAATGTCGTCAACTCGTCAGGGCCCACTCAATATTCGCTAGCGGTAGCGACCCACCAATAATTTGGGAAATGCTGATCTAAAGCTATTTTTAGGGTTCCGTAGCCAAATGGCAAAAAACGGAACCCTTATAGATTCGTCATGTCTGTCTGTCTGTCTGTCCGTCTGTCCGTCTGTCTGTCCGTCCGTATGTCACAGCCACTTTTCTCCGAAACTATAAGAACTATACTGTTGAAACTTGGTAAGTAGATGTATTCTGTGAACCGCATTAAGATTTTCAGACAAAAATAGAAAAAAAACAATACATTTTTGGGGTTCCCCATACTTCGAACTGAAACTCAAAAAATTTTTTTTCATCAAACCCATACGTGTGGGGTATCTATGGATAGGTCTTCAAAAATAATATTGAGGTTTCTAATATCATTTTTTTCTAAACTGAATAGTTTGCGCGAGAGACACTTCCAAAGTGGTAAAATGTGTGTCCCCCCCCCTGTAACTTCTAAAATAAGAGAATGATAAAACTAAAAAAAATATATGATGTACATTACCATGTAAACTTCCACCGAAAATTGGTTTGAACGAGATCTAGTAAGTAGTTTTTTTTTAATACGTCATAAATCGCCTAAATACGGAACCCTTCATGGGCGAGTCCGACTCGCACTTGGCCGCTTTTTTTATTTAAGGGTCACCGACGGATAATACATCTACACAATAAAGGATGACTCACGTTAGAGGGCGTTTTTTTTTGTTGTCCCCTACACTTTTTTTTCAAATTTGGGATTTTTTATGTTATTAATTCTACTCAGAATCACGAGCTCTTTCTATCCTAATAGGAGAAAAAAAGTGTCCTAAGGTTTTTATTTCCATTACGTCACCATTTTTCATAGACTTTGTATGGCTGTCGCGAAATGGAAAGATCGAAAAATGTATGGAAATTTTGGGACACTTTTTTTCTCCTATTAGGATAGAAAGAGCTCGTGATTCTGAGTAGAAATAACATAAAAAATCCCTTTGAAAAAAAAAGTGTAGGGGACAACAAAAAAAAAACGCCCTAGACCGGGCCGTGTACGGTCCGGAGCTTCCGGCGCTTACTTTTCTATGACAGATGACAGGTGATCACGTGATGCTTTCCATAGAAAACGAAGCGCCGGAAGCTCCGGCCCGGACACGGCCCGGTCTAACATGAGTCATCCTTTACATAGGAACAAGGATATTAATGGTCACTTTATGTTATTGTCTGCTAATGACTCAGAGTCAAGAAGAGCCTCGAAAGCGAAAATATAGTGCACCCATCTCGAAAATACCAATCGGTATCGACGCGCTACCAAGGAAAACCGGCTAATCATAGGTAATTTCCGATAACGTCGTTATTGACAAAATGGAAGCGATCGCTTTGCGCAAGAGTGGATGCGACATTCTATTGATTTTTCGTAAACCTTATTCCTTTGTAATAAGGTTAAAGATTGGTCAGTCTGTGTGCTGATTTGATACTTAAACCTGTTCATAACTGGGCTAATGATATGAGGCAAGGTCAATTTTCGTGATGATTTAGTCTTATTTTTGTGACAAGTATTTAATTATCAAGTTGGAGATGAGATTAATATATTTTAGTTTTTTTTTGGTTCGGTTTTATTGGTCTGTTGATGGATTGAAACAAACAGGCTGCATTTCAACTGCATGACGACTGTGCCGTAGTGTATGTTCCGTTACAAGTTGCAGTATGCTTCTGTTTATTAGTTTTTCAACCCTTGCGAGGTAAAAATATCGGTTTTACACTACAGAAAATATTTTTTCACTATCTTGTTAAGGGACCGCCTGGTTCGTAAACTTTAGCAACTACATTCATTCACTTATTCAACATACTGTATTTCCTGTTAATACGAGACATCGGAGCATAATTCAAGTACTTATGTATAAGGATAATTTAATGATCGTTTCATTGCACTTCATTAAATTCAAAAGGATAATTGCGGAAAGAAAAAACAGGAAATAAATTAAAGCTTTTTTATTTGGTATAAGTGCAGTTTACCACCCAGCGGCGTATCTCGGGGCAGCGATCAGTTTGGCGGAGTGTAGGGGTGCGTGCACGGACGTATGTAAGGGGGCAGAGTGGAGCAGGGGCGCGGAGTGCGCGGAGAGGAGAGGGGCGGAGTGGAGGGACTGGGAAGAGAGCAGAGGAGCTGAGTGGAGGGAGTGGGAAGAGAGTAGAGGAGCTGAGTTGAGGGAGTGGGAAGAGAGTAGAGGAGCTGAGTTGAGGGAGTGGGAAGAGAGCAGAGGAACTGAGTGGAGGGAGTGGGAAGAGAGTAGAGGAGCTGAGTTGAGTGAGTGGGAAGAGAGCAGAGGAGCTGAGTGGAGGGAGTGGGGAGAGAGCAGAGGAGCTGAGTGGAGGGAGTGTGGTGAGAGCAGAGGAGCAGAATGGGAAATCAGAGGAGCGGAGTGGGAGAGCAGAGGAGCGGAGTGAAGAGAGTGAGAGGAGAGAAGAGGGGCAGAGTCAAGGGAGTGTGAGGAGAGAAGAGGGGCAGAGTGAGACAGCAGAGGCGCTGACTGGAGGGAGTGAGCGGTGAGCAGAGGAGCGGAGTGGAGGGAGTGAGAGGAAAGCAGAGGCGCAGAATGGAGGGACGACGACAGCAGAGGCGCGGAGTGTAAATGGCCGCTAGCGTACGGAGACAGCGAGTGCGCGCTCAACAGCGGCCTGTGGCTCAGCAGCGGTGAATGAGCGCTCAGAATCGGCGCTGAGTCGAGGGAGTGAGCGCTCAAGATTGGCGCTGAGTGGAGAGAATGAGCGCCCAGGGGCGACAGCAGGCCTCCGGGCTCGCCATAGATTCCGCGCTTGTCCCGGGTGGAGGTCGAGGCCGAGGCCGCCAGGCAGAGAAGGGCGCACACCTGGAATTACACACATATAATTATTTAATGATATGTTCAGCACATTAGGCATGTTACCTACCTGGATTGGTAGGTTGCTATATAAGACCTACGAATTAATTTAGTGTTAGAGCCGTTGCCAACTAATTTTTAGGTTGATGTTGATGATCGACTATCGTGCATAGTGTATAGTACACAATTCAGAGTACTTATTCATGCTCAGAAAGTTGACATGGCGATAAAATTAGTTTTCATCAGCGAATTTTTTAAAGGAAAACTGCTACCTAGACTGTATTAGGTACCTTGTAAAGAATTGTAAAGATTACGACTTGACAACAAACCGTGTTTAAATATTTATGAACACCTTTTTCGCTCCTATACTTTTTATCTGATGGCAACTGAATACGTCTCCCTTTAAAAAGGTGATGATTCATTAAATTGTTTTCTTCAAGTAAAAGTTCACTGCGATAAAAACTTAGCCCTTGATTCGGATGTCACATATTTGGCCTAAAATCGTCTAAATTACGAGGCTAACCAGTTTGTAATCCTCTGTAATGTAATCACTTCACAAAAAAACAAAATTCAACTTACGAAGAATTTCATTTTCACCGTTTTGCTCGAAGTTGTCCGAAACAATGTTGCCATATGTTGGATCTGTCGTGGCTTTATAGTAGCACAGGGTCTGACCGAATGTCGCAAGGGCTAACATCCCTCCTTCTGATCCAGTTGTCGAAACCGTGTCGACACCTTTAATTCAATGTTACACATTAAAATTAGAATATATTAACGTCACATGGGATGATTGACTTTCGAAGAATCGAGATTTTACCTACAGTGTTTATGCAAAACGTCATGCTTGAGTGATACGACTGATACGAGTAAGTCCCAAGGGACAGCAAGCTGCAAGAGGGTTTGCGTATCAAATGACTACTTTTATGTTAGTGATATTGAGAATGTCTTAAGAATAAGAATACATTTATTGATTAATAACTAAGAATACAGTAGCATGCACAAAAATGATCTACTATTTAATAGGTACAGGTGCTTACGTATTGAAAAATCGGATATCTTGTCCATTGCAGATCTTTGAATTCATAACTAATAAAAAATTGTTACCTTTATAGGATCCTTTTATAAGGATCCAAGATTATTTAGAATTAT
This sequence comes from Cydia amplana, assembly GCF_948474715.1. Lineage (NCBI taxonomy): Eukaryota > Metazoa > Arthropoda > Insecta > Lepidoptera > Tortricidae > Cydia > Cydia amplana. Next base: position 3,866,870 of record NC_086081.1, read on the forward strand.
AATATCTTGTTGGTAGTTTGTTTGTTTCATTTAAGGGCAATTACTGACTACACATGTATTCTTTTATAGATGTTAGGGCCTATATATAATAATTATAATATTATTGTTTTGAATGATTTATCAATTGATAAAGCTTGTCAGCTAGAGTCAAGAGAGCAATACGCATCTTATCAATAAACCGGCCAAGTGCGAGACGGACTCGCACACGGAGGGTTCCGCACCATCAATAAAAAATAGAGCAAAAAAATCGTGTTTGTTGTATGGGAGCCCCCCTTAAATAATTATTTTATTTTATTTTTAGTATTTTTTGTTATAGCGGCAACAGAGATACATCATTTGTGAAAATTTCAACTGTCTAGCTATCGCGGTTCATGAGATACAGCCTGGTGACAGACGGACGGACGGACAGCGAAGTCTTAGTAATAGGGTCCCGTTTTTTACCCTTTGGTTACGGAACCCTAAAAAAGCTCTTCTCTGACGAAATAAATATAAATATTTCTTCCTCAATCAGTAAATGAGGAAAATTATATAAGTATGTTAACCTATAGCTGGTCAAGCAAATCATGTCAGTAAAAAAAGGCGCGAAATTAAAATTTTCTATGGGACGATATCTCTTCGTGCTATGGGGAATGTAGATAGGGTGCGTGACGTATCTCAGCCACAGTAATCCAAACGTCCACTTTCTCCAATAAATATTATAATGTCGATAATATATACAACACAGAAGGAATGTCCAAAGTTCGGAAGATAGAAACACAGAAGGTAACAGTACGGAAGAAAGATAGAAATAGAAATATAGCGTAAACGAAAGCAAGAGCGATATCGAACGTAATGCGTCTAGCGGTCATAAGCGACATGCGTTTCGCGTCAGTGCTGTGCATAGACTGAGGCGGGGCGCGGCGATGGCCGGCCGGCACGGAGCGGGTCTCAAAACCGGCCGCTCTGAACAAAGGACTGCTATCGCGATGCGCGTTTGCATTGCACCCGACTTGTTGGCACCGTCAAGAATTGACGGACGATATGTAAATATAACGTGTATATTATTATTGTGTAAATGTAAATAAATGTATAAAATGTATGTAAATAAATATGTGTATATATTAATATTATGTTTTATATTAGTGTATTAATATTAGTTAAGTGAAGTGTAAGTATAAGTGTAGGTGTAAGTGTAGGTATAAGTGTAAGTGGGAAAGTAGCCCACATCACTCCCCCCCAGAGACCTGGTTAAGGGCGATAATAATCTGGGAAACGTACTTGCCTTCCCGAACGAGTAGTTCTAGGTACGTTAGCCTGACTTGGCCCAGGGTCACTATGCTGCCTCCCGCGCAGGATGTGTTCTGGTGCGGCAGGTGTGGTCGACCCCTGATCAGCGAGTTTCAAGTCTTGGGACAGGTAATGCGCTGGTTTCAATCGGTCGATGGTCACGGTGACAGGTTTGCCTTTAATGAGGAGTTTAAAAACTTTATCAGTTCTCTCCAGAACTTTGTGCGGGCCTGAGTATACAGGCGTTAGAGGAGCGCGTGAAGCGTCTTCGCGGAGGAAGACGTATTCAGCTGTCGCTAACTCTTTGAACACAAAGATCTTGTCTTTGCTGTGGCGTGAAGCTGGCGTAGGCTTCAACTTCGAGGCGAATGAGCGTAACCGTGCGGTAAAATCGGTGACATCAGTGGTACCGGGTACGCTTGGATCAAAAAATTCGCCTGGAAGTCGCAGCGGCTCGCCGTAGAGCATTTCGGCTGAGGACGCTTGTAAGTCCTCTTTAAAGGCGCTGCGTATGCCGAGAAGCACTTGAGGCAATACCTCGGACCAATTGGCGTCAGCATGGCATGTAATGGCGGCCTTGAGCTGCCTGTGGAAGCGTTCCACAATGCCATTGCATGCTGGATGGTACGCGGTCGTGCGTCTATGCTGGAAGCCGATGGCCTTGGATAGATATTGAAACAGTGTGGACTCAAATTGTCGACCACGATCTGTGACAATATCTACTGGACATCCAAACCTGGATATCCAGCCAGCCAATAAAGCCTTGGCCACCGTCTCTGCCGTGATGTCCGCTATTGGTACGACCTCTGGCCACCGCGTAAAGCGGTCTATGGCCGTCAGGCAATAGCGGAAGCCTTGTGAAACAGGGAGAGGACCGATTAGGTCAATATGTACCTGCTGAAAGCGAGCCCGAGGGAGTTCAAATGTGCCTAGAGGTGCAGACACATGACGGCTCACTTTAGACCGTTGACATGGCACACAAGCTCGTGCCCAGTCTCGGCAGTCCTTCCTTACGCTGGGCCATACAAAACGCTGGGCTACAATCTTAGCACTTGTGTTGGCACCAGGATGACTTAAGGAGTGGAGACTGTCGAAAACGGCTTTTCGGTACTGCTTGGTAACGAATGGTCGGGGAGTCGGCGTACTGACGTCGCAGTACAAGGGTTCTGGACTACCCGGGAATGGCATTCTTACCAAGCGCAGTGATGACGAGGTCAAGTACTCAGCGAGCTCGGGATCGGACACTTGAGATCTAGCTAGGTCGGCAAGATCGAGTGGTATCGCCAGTTCTGCAATCCGAGATAAGGTGTCGGCCACAACATTGTCTTTGCCAGATATGTGCCTTATGTCGGTTGTGAACTGGGATATGTAGTCCAAGTGCCTAAACTGCCTAGGCGAACAGGTATGTTTCCGCTCGTGGAAAGCAAAACTGATCGGCTTATGGTCAGTATAGATCGTGAAGTGCCTCGCCTCTAGCATGTGTCGGAAGTATTTGATACCCTCGTAGATCGCAAGCAGTTCACGATCATACGGCGAGTATTTGGTCTGGGATGGACTCAGTTTCCGGGAGAAGAAAGCCAACGGCTGCCATACCTGGTCCTGTAGCTGCTGCTGTAAAACCGCACCAAGTGCCACGTCTGATGCGTCTGTGACCAACGCCAGCTTAGCCCGACAAGCAGGATGAGCAAGTAACGCTGCGTTGGATAGGCTTTCTTTAGTGTCGTTGAAAGCCTTCAGAGCATCGCCGGTCAGGTTGATGGGTTTGGAACCTTTGACTGCTCCACCCAGGAGTGCGTTGAGAGGTGCTTGGATTTGGGCGGCGTGTGGCAGGAATCGCCTGTAAAAGTTGGCCATACCCAAAAATTTCCTCAGCTGCTTGACGTCCCTGGGTGGTGGAAAGTCACGTATGGCTTGGACTTTCGAGTCTAAGGGTTTGGTGCCGCTCTCCGAAATCAGGTAACCTAAAAAAGTTACCTGGGGAGCCCCAAAGATACACTTAGACACGTTGATTACCATGCCGTAGTCTCGGAGTCTGGTAAAAACTTCACGTAGGTGTTGTTTGTGCTGTTCCTCGTCTCTGGAAAAGACTAAGAAGTCGTCCAAATAGCAGTAGACGAAGTCCAGCCCGCGTGTCAGCTCGTCCACGAACCTTTGAAAGGTCTGGCCTGCGTTCCGGAGTCCGAATGTCATAAACGGAAATTCGAACATACCGAAGGGTGTAGTGATGGCCGTCTTCGGTATGTCCTCCGGACATACAGGTATCTGGTTGTAAGCCTTTACGAGGTCAATGGTACTAAAGACCTTACAACCAGATATGCTGTGGGTAAAATCATGCAAATGCCTGATGGGGTATTTGTCAGGGATGGTACGGGCGTTGAGCTGACGGTAATCACCACAGGGGCGCCACCCATTATCTTTTTTAGGCGCCAGGTGCAGCGGTGAAGACCAAGGGCTCTCTGATGGTCGTGCCGTGCCGCTAGCCAACATACCTTCAAACTCCTGCCTCGCCACCTTCAGCTTGTCTGGGGCAAGACGTCTCGGAGCGCAGGATACCGGGGGACCTGGAGTGGTGCGAATGTGGTGTTGTGTGTTGTGTGGTATAGTGCGGTGTATGCCAGCAGGTCGTGTGATCTCAGAATATTCCTGTGACAATATTTGATGGTAGCTGGAATCGCTGCCGTTCATGACCTTTACAGAAAATATATCACTAGTATTAATAGCAGACACAGCATTAACGTACAAGCTAGTAGTGTTATCTATAATACGCCCTAGCCTCTTACCACCACAATCTACAATTAAATTATAGTGCGCTAGAAAATCCGCCCCTATAATCGGTTTAGTAACCATAGCTACCACGAAACGCCACGGAAAGTCGCGTCGAAGTCCAAGGTCCAGGTTAAGATGCGCGTAACCGAAGGTTTCGATGGGTGTCCCGTTGGCTGCGGAGAGGTTGTACCCCGTCGGTGCTCGACGCTCGCGCAGTAACGACTTGGGGAAGACGCAGAGGTCGCTACCGGTGTCGACCAAAAACTGCAGCTTCGACCTTCTGTCGGTGACAAACAGGCGACGCGATGTGACAGGGCGGTCAGGAGTCGCCATTACCGACTGCCCGTGGCATTTCCCGACTTCTTGTAGTCGCAGGGTTGTACGCACTTGCTAGCGTTCTCCCCATGTCTAGAATGGTACCAGCAGATGGGAAATTTCCTATAACTGGACTGGGACCTGGTGCTGGAACGACTCTGCCTTCTGGAGCGGCTGGGATTCCTTGAGCGGGATCTTCCTCCTTCACGGTCCATCTTCAAGGCTCGAACCTCTCTCCTGAGCGCAGCTATCTCCCTTGCCAAGGTGTCACCGCTGGAGCCTGGTTGCTCGGAGCCTGCAGAAGCGACTTGCGACGAACAAGCGCAGCGTGGGCCGATGTCGTGGACCCTGTCAGCAAGGTCTGCGATAATGTCCAACGAAGCATCTGGATGCCCTGCGAGGACGGTTTGGATGCTCGCGGGTAATCTGTTGGTCCACATCATGCGTAAAACGTCGTCCGATATGCGCTTAGCTGCCAGAGCCTGCAGGTGCCGCAGGAACTGAGAAGGCTTACGGTCTCCCAGCTCTTCATGATGCAGGAGTTGCTGGATCTGTCGCTCGGTAGTATCGCTCAGTCGACTGATGAGTTCGCTCTTCAGCTTAACATATTTGTCAGTTGCCGGTGGATTGGTGATAATATCCCTGACCTCCTTTGCAAACTGTCGATCTAACTGGCTAACGACATAATGAAACTTTGTCAGGTCATTGGTGATGCCGGCTATGTCGAACTGACTCTCAACCTGCGAGAACCAAATCGCGGGTTCCTCCGGCCAAAAAGGTGGAAGTCGAACTCCGACTCTAAAAACTTCGGATGACGGAGTCGTTGTTGTAGTGGAACCGGTAGGCGCAGTTGTGACGGATGGTGCAGTGGAAACAGGCACTTCCGCCGGTACTTGTGTGATGGGCGACATAGCGGTATTTCCTTTGTCTATTTTACTCGACACTTCTACGTACGGTTTTCTGATAAAATCCTCTTGGTACTGTGTTCTTCAGGGGTCACCAGTATGGGGAATGTAGATAGGGTGCGTGACGTATCTCAGCCACAGTAATCCAAACGTCCACTTTCTCCAATAAATATTATAATGTCGATAATATATACAACACAGAAGGAATGTCCAAAGTTCGGAAGATAGAAACACAGAAGGTAACAGTACGGAAGAAAGATAGAAATAGAAATATAGCGTAAACGAAAGCAAGAGCGATATCGAACGTAATGCGTCTAGCGGTCATAAGCGACATGCGTTTCGCGTCAGTGCTGTGCATAGACTGAGGCGGGGCGCGGCGATGGCCGGCCGGCACGGAGCGGGTCTCAAAACCGGCCGCTCTGAACAAAGGACTGCTATCGCGATGCGCGTTTGCATTGCACCCGACTTGTTGGCACCGTCAAGAATTGACGGACGATATGTAAATATAACGTGTATATTATTATTGTGTAAATGTAAATAAATGTATAAAATGTATGTAAATAAATATGTGTATATATTAATATTATGTTTTATATTAGTGTATTAATATTAGTTAAGTGAAGTGTAAGTATAAGTGTAGGTGTAAGTGTAGGTATAAGTGTAAGTGGGAAAGTAGCCCACAGTGCCTACATTTTTAAAATTTGCCGCTTTTTTCTACTGACAAGATTTGCTTGAAAATAAATGTATTTGATAGCTATACTTATAGCTTTTAAATAATATTTTGTTGGCTCAGATAGATTTAACCAATGTTAGGTAAATTAACGGCCATTGCCATTCAGGCGTTAATTTGTACTAAAAATTAAATGGAAACATAAATCTGTCAGATGCAATCAGTAAAGTTAATATCTTGGTACGAGCATTTATGTGGCCCCGCGGCGGTTCACACGTTTATGTCGTAGACCCGGTCCCAACGATTAAATTTGTAACATCTTGAATACGCTGCAACTACATAGTTACGACTAAAACCGGTAAATAACGGCTTTATTTCGATGAAATTTAGTATAAGGGGGTTTTCGGGTCCGAAAAATCGATCTAGCGAGAAAACGCACATTTTAGACTTTTTATATGTTTTCCGAGCAAAGTTCGGTCTCCCAGATATTAGTAGGTACCTTCCTAATGATAACTCAATGCTCAAAGTGGAACAGATTTTGACTTATTACAGTAGGAATGAAACACAGACATATTTGGAGAGCTTTTATTATAACCTACAAGTATTCAGGTCACTATACACATAGGCACTACAATTACACTTTAATACAAAAGTTCACACCACCTTAAATGCCAACACACCATAAAAACACGTTTGTACAAAATTTGCGTGTTGTTTCAAACGCTTGCCAAGCGCGGGCGAGATAATCGCTCGGGCGAACCAGTGAAAACGCGAAACGTTCTGTTATTAAAGTACATACATCAAAAAGTTGTAATGGGTCTAGCTAGACTGTCCAGAGAAAACTTTGGACTGGATCACTGGAGACCTTAGCTCGCTGGCTCAACAATTGGAATTATTATTAGATTAGAGTGACAGAGAAAAATGCCCGCAATTTGCGAACTTCGATTTTCGCGGTTATAGCCCTGCATCCGTAGCAAGGTCGCATTTTTATCACCTGTCACCATGCCTGTCACGTTCTAACAAGTATGTAAGTGCAAAAGTGACAGGCATAGTGACAGGCGATAAAATGGAACAATGCTATCACAAAAATCTAAATAAAAGATCGCCTTAATTATGTGCATCTCTGTCACTCAAATGATACAAGAGCGTTAGAGTAGAGATACTAGAGATAGAGTCAGACCAAGATAACTCTGCAGCGATTTTTATAGTACAGAGCTGCAAGTGTTATTTTAGACAAGAGACTTCTATGAAATTATGACGTTTAAATGATACTTGCACGTCTGTGCTACAAAAATCGCTTGGTCTTACTCTAGACGATTTGTTCAGGAAAATATTGAATACAAAACACAATGACGTTAAGGAAAATTACAAAATTGACACGATTAAAAAAAACATAAATACTTCTGATGCACACCTGCATCAGGAGCCAGGCCCTTTAGATAATAAGAAAAGTCCCTGAAGATTCGTTGATCGTGATATAGATTTAAATAACTATATACATAAGTAATTATCACTTAATTAAATTAAAACAAACAATGATGTTGAATGGTAACATTGGTAACAAACTCGTTTTATCTACAATATTAATCCAGTATCATTCCGTTCATTTTAAATGTCACTTTGTCACCGATTTGTACAATAAATTAATTGTTTATCACAATGTGACGTCAAGGTTAATTCAAAATGGCGGGCCCAGAATCTTAAAGACCAATTTGCTAAAAACATCCGAGTAAACACCTCTTATGTCTTGTAATTCCAACTGAACTATAAATACATATAGGCACAGCATCAAGAGTAACCATTCATTCTTCACAAGATTATTCATTAATAATTAATTATTCATTAATTGGACCATTGTCCAATGTCCACAGGCGTGTATTATGGTCGCGCTCTATTGAGATGATACAGCGACATATCACGCGCTGTAGGGCTAAGATGGCCGACTCTTTATCATTTGTCACCATGGCTGTCACGTTCTAACAAATATGTAAGTGCGAAAGTGACGCATGACATGACAGGTGATAAAAATGGAACCATGACAGCTGTAGGGCTAAGATGGCCGGCTCTTTATCATTTGTCATCATGGCTGTCACGTTCTAACAAATATGTAAGTGCGAAAGTGACGCATGACATGACAGGTGATAAAAATGCGACCATGACAGCTGTAGGGCTAAGATGGCCGGCTCTTTATCATTTGTCACCATGGCTGTTACGTTCTAACAAATATGTAAGTGCGAAAGTGACGCATAGCATGACGGGTGATAAAAATGCGACCGTGATAGCTGGTATGGTCTGTATAGGTATTGAGATATGACAGTTGGACATTTAATTACCACCAGGTACTAGCATAACGTTGATAAGCCCAAGGAGACGCGTAGTTGTAATACTGTGGCGTATAACTATAAACCTGTGGTGAGTACTGCGGTACGTTATACACTGGCGTCTGCAGCGTGTTATAGTTGTTATAATACGTGGTTGGCGGGTTGTGGTATATGACCTGCCGGGAATATTCCGGCTGCTCCAAGTGCACTGTGTGTGTGATTGGCACGGAGACGGAGTAGACGGTCTTGGCTTGGGTGTGAATCTCCGTGGATTCGGGGTACTCGTAGACGGGGAGCTTAAAAGAAAAAAAAAACATATTTATTGCTATTGGCTGTATAAATAAAGTAGGCTTGGCAGTTATGGGACAGGGTGCGTAGCCAACATGTTAATCGTTCACGCTCCGTAGCGAAAGAAACGCAAACTTTCGCAGTAATATGGAAGAGTGCTAGAGAGAGATTACTGTATCGTTCGCCACGGAGCGAATGACTAGCCCTGATCTTGTCTAAGCTCCAACAGTTATTTATCTATAACGGCCATAATGGTCACAAAAAATGTGACCTAGATGTCATGCGCAAACCACCACAGAGACAGGGTAGGTGCGTGTGTGTCCAGCCTCGTTATTTGCCAATTTCATGGTATTTGTAACAAATACCTCCAAGAATTCGGGTACTACGAGTAGGAGAAAATCTACAAACCTCAATTTTAAAATAATACTGGAAGGCACGAGCCTTGAGACTATAACTACCAGATGTTAGAAGAAATCGAGAGAGAGTCGAGAGTATTTCTTTGTGACATCAGCCTATTAAAAATATCCGTATGATCGAATATCAATAAGATCTAGGATCAGAGAGCACTGCTGCGTAGAGACACCTAACTAATGTGATTATGATCATGGGAACATTGGAAGGTCAGCGCTGGAAGCCTGGTCAGCAACATGCTGAGATGAGGCCACTTCGTGGCACTGCAATCTTATTTTATGTTTTCTTTTATATTATGTATTGTCTCGTTTGTGTGCTTACGAATAGATGTATTCTATTCTATCATTTCGGCCGATTTAGACCATGGCGACCACTTCGACTCCTAATAGTTAATTCGGGTGCGCCCGAAGATGGCTGACGTAGCCGATCTTCGTGAAACCCCGCGCACACTAACTAATCTACTCTAAGCATGTATTTACAGCCTTGTGAGTCACCAGGACTGATACCAGCTACAAGCCCGCGTCTAGAGCCAGCAGCATGCATAACGCATGCAGGCAGACGAGATTGAGCGCGTGGTGGGGGGCGTGGAGTACCGTATTGGAAGGGCGGACCACGGTGTGCTCGGAGATAGGGTAGGCCTGCGTGTGTGACCAGCTTCGCTTGTCCCGCACGGCTGAAGAAGCCGCCAGCGTGGCGTAGGTCAGGACTAGGATCTATAAGATATAATAAAGTTCGAGTTATTGATAAGTAGGTACTTACTAATATTGTACAGTTTATATGTATAAGTAAATTCATAAGCATGTTATTACAAGCTGAAACTGAAGAAATAGGTTTACAGCGGCGGTAGCACGGTCGCATTTTTATCGCTTGTCGCCATGCCTGTCACGTTCTAACAAGAATGTAAGTGCTAAAGTGACGGGCATAGAGACAGGGTTCACTGGTGACAAGCGATAAAAATGGAACCATACTGCGCCCGCAGAACTACTGACAGTTGACATAAACAGATAATTTTTAAAGATTTGTTTTGGTAAGGCGCCTGTGAATAAAATGGGTGAAATCTGGGTAGTGGAGTTATGGACAGAGAGCTTTTACTCTCTTCACTCTTGTACGGATGATGGTGACTAATTCAAATACGAAGATGAATAAGATTTACACTTCATCTAGATCAAAAATTGAAATTATAGACAGTCAAAACAATCCAAACTCATTAATATATCAAACACTATTTATTTTGCAGGGTACTTCAGATTCCCGGCTAGTTCTGAAAATTGACTTTAATGCGATGGATATTGGTCATTTTTGTGATCATTCAGTGTTAAAGTATACAAGAACTAGCGACCCGCCCCGGCTTCGCACGGGTTAACAAATTACACATAACCCTTCCTCTTGAATCACTCTATCTATTAAAAAAAACGCATCAAAATCCGTTGCGTAGTTTTAAAGATCTAAGCATACAGACAGACAGACAGCAAAATATTCTTACCCTTTCCTAAAATTCAGAATGCCTAAACATAACAAACCAGTAACGTACCACAGTCTTCATGTTGCAATCCATCACGTTCAGGCGTCCGTTTTCTTTCGAAATTCACTTTTGACTAGAGACGACCTTGCGTCGGTCCGTTTTATATAAAAATGCGGGCACCCGGGCCCGGCGCCGAAAACATCCAAACAGGATTTGGCGACTCGGATGACAATAAAATAAATCTATTACCTAGACGCTATTTTAACATTGAGGGGTCATGCATGACGTGTGAAAGGAAAACCATGCACAAATGGACACAGTTTAGCAAATAGTTTCTATCCTCAAAAATGTATCATTTAAATGAAGGATTTTCCTTATTGATTGAAAGCTTAAATTTAATTGTAACATTTTTGGAGTTGCATTCTTTTCCCAGATTTCGTCGAAGCGAGGACTTTTTTAGTCATACTCCTACCCATAGGTACCTAACTAAGTTTAATTATACGATACTGCCTAGCCCGAGACATATCATATATTATTTCAAGTGAAAAGACATATGTATCATATATTATTTCAAGAGAAATTCGGTATATTATTTCAAGTGAAAAGACTTATCATCTATTATTTCAAGTGAAATAATATATGATATGTCTTGGGCTTAGCATATCGTATAATACAAATGGAACATCACTTACAGAAAAGTCCGTTTAATTTTGTAATTAAATCAGCTTATCTGTCCAACACACAAACATCTTCTTCGTTGGTGGCAATCAAGCATGTGGTCCACTGATGATGAGTATGATGACCGATTACCGTACTTTATGGAACCTGCAACGGCTGCAACTTCAATGATAGTGTGATGTAGGTATCTGAAGTTTTAATTTCTAGACCGGTATTTCTAGACTCGCTTAGAAATACCCTGTCATATTCACCTTCACCTCTAAAATTAAAATCGCACTGGCAAACAAACTGATTCAGATACTGATACACGATGGCACTTAGACCGGGAGCGGTTTCAAAAATAATAACAGAATGTTTTATAGTTTACCGAGCAGGTTTATTGGTATCTATATATACATACGATCCTATCATGGTCGCATTTTATCACCTGTCATGCCATGCGTCACTTTCGCACTTACATTTTTGTTAGAACGTGACAGCCATGGTCCATGGTGACAAATGATAAAGAGCCGGCCATCTTAGCCCTATAGAATATATAGCATCTATTTTGTTAAGTACATTTATTTGGGTGTTTTATGTACAGTAGGTACTTTTTTAACATTGGGTAAATGCGTTTACGCATGCATCCTGGCCCGGGGGAACCAGCGGGCTCAGCACGGTTCCATTTTTATCGACTTGTTAGAACGTGACAGGCATGGTGATAAACGATAAAAATGCGACCGTGCTACTAGGGCAGGAGCGATGACGGACTAACCAGTGGTATTATGTACCTACAGTATGTACCTGCATGGAGAGCTAAGTCCTAAGGTTTCTCTAGTGACGACAGTGACGTCAGTCATTCTATTTTTCTACTTTAAGAGAGATTAATAATACGATTTTTCTGTAAAGTTCTTCTAAAAGTGCTAAACACTCAAGCCATAGGGTAGTATTACAAACAAAATAGTTAGGTACCTGGTGTTATTCCAATAAGATACATTTTTCACTCGTGCCATGATGGAAATAATAGTTTTTATAATGAAAAATGTACGCTGGCCGCGCCGTAGCATATGTGTATCATTTTCGCACTTAGGTACATACGTACTTGTTAGAACGTGACAGGCATGGTGACAAGGGATAAAAATGCGACCATACTACCTGAGCTCTTGTTCCTCTCCCCCCTATATAGGATGTTCAGTGCAGTATTTTAGTCAGTCATTTGCTGACAGTGAATGTTTGTTGACAAGTGACTTTCATTCAGGGATGTTGCGAATATCCGCATCCGCATCCGCAACCGCGGAACTTCCGCATTGTTTTCAACATCTGCATCTGCATCCACATCCGCATAAAATCGATGCGGATTTAATGCGGATGCGGATGTGGAACAGGTCGGTACAGGAACGTCTTAGCATCGGCGTAAGTGCTAGACTGTTAGGTAATTTAGTCATTAGCCAAAAAAACCTATTAGAAATTAGAAGTCAAGCGTGAGTGGGACTTAATGTACCCTTCGAACGCAAGTCCGACTCGCACTTGGCCGGTTTTTTGAAATAAAAATTAGTAAAATGTAATATTTGAGGGTTTTTATGTACCTATCTTGACATCCGCATCCGCATCCGCATCCGCGGATGTGAGCCTTTTAAAATCCGCATCCGCATCCGCATCCGCGGATGGCAAAAACTCGGCATCCGCAACATCCCTGCTTTCATTCTACATACCCATACATAGATATATCCACCATCGACGCAGAAGAACATTGTTATAGGTCAAGCTAATAAATAAAATCGGGTTTTTTATACATAATGAATGACACACATACACATAATCTACTACTAAGTTACGGTATATCTTGTTATAGGTATTGCATCCTTTCGCTCATTCCGGTCTCAAATTTGCTATAATTTATAACTGTGATGAACAGGGGTCGGACAAAAAGTGCGGATGACGTAAAAATGACGTAATCTTGCACACAGGATGATGTTTGAGTTTGTATTTAAACTTCCGTGTGACATGTAGTAACAAAGTAGTATTAATGAAGTAACAAAATAATCGTAAATAAATCCATGGAATTAATAATACAGGTGGTAGGGTGATGTAGTGAATAAAATAAATTTCATGAAACTTGCCACAATATTCGAGTAAAGATGTGACATTTTAGAGCGTTTTCTTATACATTAGTAAATATAAATTTTAGCTAAATATAATCGTGAAGATACAATAGCTAAACAATAACGTCAAAAAAAAAGTCAATTTATTGTTCATCTGATTGACAATGTGTCAGTCAAAAACATACTTACTCATTTCTAGTGGCGATATCGTTTAATAAAGAGGTTGATAAATGATAAGTGATAATTGTTTATGAAAATCAAAAATACTATTTGAAATCATCCTATAAGTGGTTTGACGTCATCCGCACTTTTTGTCCGACCCCTGGTGATGAATGTGTTCCACTTAAACACCTTAGGTAGGTACCTATAGTGACACAAATTCAATTTCAAATTCAAGAATTTGATAGATATTTTTGCCCCTGCTTGGCATAATACAAAGTATACAAACCTAGAACTATGTAAGTCATCATTTCATCAATACGCAAGCATGGAATTAATAGTACCTATGAGCATGGGAAACTTATAAAATATACTTATATTTTATTGTCAGTCCGCTCCTTGTTCTAAATAGGTACCTAAGTTTAATGGTGAAACCAGCTAGGTAGGGTGCGTAATATCTACCTACCTACAACCTACCTCTTTTACCTTCCATTTCAAATTTTCGAAAAAATACTAGGTAAATAAATCCGGTCGAATTCATGTCGAATTTCAACATTCCGTGCCCGCGCTAACATTCTACTGAGGCATTCTACATCAAAGTCCTTAACGTTCTTGCGTCACAAACCATAAAAAGCATATCTGTTTATATCAATTCCAAAATTAGACCAATGTTTACGAACGCGCGAATTTTTCCGCGGTTGACTGACCGATTTATAAATGGCTGTTTTCTACACTGCGGCTGCGGTTAACGGTAACGTAAAAGCTATAAAGTTGTTTTTGTCACTGATAAGAGAAAGAATAGCTAGAAGCTTCCACTTTAATATCTCATTGTCAAAGTTTTTGATAATGCATAAAGGGAAACTGGTTTCTTATACATGTTTTTATTTATAACATAATCTGTTCTTGTAGGTTAAGTCTTTTTGGGATTTTACCATATCAATAGATGTTGATATATCTACTATATACCTAATGTTATTTTTACATTCATGTACCTACAGTAAGCTGCAGAGTTAAGTGACACCCCCTGCAAACAAATTTCTATGCCATATGCATGTTATAGTGACCCCATATGGGTCACTTAATTTTGCAGCTTACTGTACTTACATTAACAACGAACATCTCACTTTTTCAAAGAGTGGAATATACCTAAGTACTTACATTATTTTTAAGGAGGGTTAGACGTACGTACCTATTCCTATTTAACGCTTCCAAGCAGGGATGTTGCGGATGCAGATTTTTTGACATCCGCGGATGCGGATGCGGATGCGGATATTTAAAGGCTCACATCCGCGGATGCGGATGCGGATGCGGATGTCAAGATTAGGTACTTAGAAAACGTCAAAAATTACATTTTTAGTATATTTTTATTAAAAAAAAACGAAACGTTTAGTATTTGAGCAAGAATATATAATAGGTGCGTTATATTTAATAAACAGTAACTTCGCCGACTTTTCTGGATCTAGACGATTTCGTTATAGGTAATGGCGAAATTACCTAACACTTACGCCGCCGCTAAGACGTTCCTGTACCGACTTGTTCGACATCCGCATCCGCATAAGCTCCGCATCGATTTTATGCGGATGCGGATGCGGATGCGGATGTTGAAAATAATGCGGAAGTTCCGCGGTTGCGGATGCGGATGCGGATGTTCGCAACATCCCTGCTTCCAAGACGGGTGTGGTCACTACGAGGTCAATAGACCTAACACGGATTTTTGGGAATTTATGGTCATTTAATCTTTGTCCGAGCATGTTATGAAAATGACTGTGCAAAAAAAAAACATTTGAGAATTACTGAGCAAAAAAACACTTGTTGTTTTTGATTTTAAGTAAGTATTGATTAAATTAATGAATGATTTCATCCACATTTCTTCATAAATAAGCTCTCTGAGCGATACTTTAGGGTGTGGGTGGAAAGATTTATAACATTAAAGGTTTAACACATATTGTTTGGCCCAGGACTGTACCGTCTATTTCATACATAAACAGCAGAGATAATCATACTCTACGCTACGTATTACGCTAGTGAAGTGTTCGGCGTTCAGGGGTTATAATGATAACACAAGAGTCGAGTAAATACTGAATATATATTGGTAGAAAGCGCTGGCCTTATATACTAAAGTTTTAACAGGCTTAATCGAGTGGAAGTTATGGCAATGGTCATTAACCATTGTATATCAAATTACAGTAAGTCAAGGTTTATGGCATCGTTAACTTAAAGTACATATGTGGGAGATAGGTATCAGCTGTATCAAGCAGCAGTGTGCCAGCTGATAGCAGCTGTGTATGAGCTGACTACACTACACTAGTACTAGCACCCAAAAGAAAGAGATGAGTAGGTATATAGTTTTCCTGGTTCTTATTGATTAACAAGTTGTGTTTGCCAGACTATAGTAAAGATACTTACTATGTCCATAGAGAAAAAAATACATAGAGTGCTCACTCCATATATCAGTTCAGACTATTAATTTCAGTGTCTACATCTAGCATCGAGTAGCGGAACTATCAGTACTTGACAATAGATGTAGCACCGACCGGAAAGTCTTATCTCAACAGCATAAGACTTTCCGGTCGGTGGCTACATCTATTGTCAAGTAGCAGTACTGATAGTTCCGCTACTCGATGCTAGATGCTAATAGTCTTTTTGGTACTAAAACTGATGTATGGAGTGAGCACTCTATGTATTTTTTTCTCTGAAACGTCTGAAAAAATAAACAAAAACACCATAAAAATATACAACAAACCAGTTATGTTTTATTTGCGTACAGAGGTACAATTTAACATAAGTACCAAATTTGACATATAACATATTTGTAAAATAAAAATAACATAAAGAGCTTGGCAGTCCCTCGGTAAGTTAATTCCTAATACTATACCTAACCTAATACGGTCTTTCAAGATAGAACTCGTAATTATCAATTATCATATACTGCCCGTCACTTTCGCACTTACAAACTTGTTAGAACGTGACAGGCGATAAAAATGCGACCGTGCTTCTTATCGACTCGGCTGTTGACAAATGTTATAAGTGCAAATACAGCCACCTTTTTCGATAATAAAACTTCTTTTTGTGGGTATTTGTTTGATGGGATGACACGAATATACCTAATTATTTTCGCTCGATAGAAAATCGGATCAAAATTAGGTACATCAATTTAGGCTTGTTTTCTCCTTAAAAAGTACTCTAAAATATAAATTTACATACCGATATTAAAATGTAAAATTTATGTACGAGTATGCCATCGTAATTATCATATAGGTACGTATCCAATCGCGAAGCAATGATCCTGGGGGCCACACATTGACAAACGCCAAACTACGCCAAACGTAAAGAAAAAATGTATCGAGAATATCGAGATGACAGACGCCACGAAAAGTCATGAGACTATTTTACTATAGGTAGGTACATTATTTAAGTACCTACGCTTCGATTAGCGTTTTCTATCAACAACGAATGCCACTTTGGCTGGGCCCAAAGAGTATAATAATATATATATTAGGCCCCGATATAAGAAGTAGGCCCCGGAGACAACATGCCAATCGCTAACGCTCCGTAGCAAACGACACGCAACTGTCACTGTCACACTAATAAGAAAGAGTGATAAAGAGACACAAAGCGATTCCATCGAATGGCGAAGCGATAGCGATTGTCATCTTGGCTAGGCCGCGTTATACAATTTGTCAGTTATATCAACCGTCTAAAATTAGCTCTTCTCTATCAGACGGGAGTGATTCTTGAACATCGCCTCTCTCCCCAACTTAGTGTAAGTCTTGTAAACTAGTACGAGAAACAGCGACTGGAGAACTGAAAAGAGAAATACATTATATTAATTGGTGAAACACTACAGCCATAAACATTGCATCTGGCACATTAAACAACATTATACATTGAGAACGTAAGATCTTTCATTATCTACTACAAATCTTTTTTATTTATGACTCACACGGTACCCTGTATTGCTCACCACAGCCGAGTAGCGACAGCAGAGGGCTTACCGCGAACCACGTTCGACGTGTTGCCTCTCTGTCGCACTTGTAAATTCGTACGTAAGTGTAACAGGGAGGCAAGACGTCGAACGTGGTTCGCGGTAGCCACTCAGGCCGGTCTGCAGGTCACGACCGTCGAACAGTACAGCGGCTGTAACGTCAGCCGCCATGGCTGTCGTTATCACGCCGTAGATGAAGTAGGTCTTCACCCTGTATTACTCACCATAGCCGAGTAGCGACAGCAGGCCGGACTGCAGAGGGCCTACCGCGAACCACGTTCGAAGTGTTGCCTCCCTGTCACACTTACGTACGAATTTACAAGTGCGACAGAGAGGCAACACGTCGAACGTGGTTCGCGGTAGGCCCTCAGGTCACGACCGTCAAACTGTACTGCGCCTGTGACGTGGGCCGCCATGGCTGTCGTTATCACGCCGTAGATGAAGTAGGTCTTCACCCTGTATTACTCACCATAGCCGAGTAGCGACAGCAGGCCGGACTGCAGGTCACGACCGTCAAACTGTACTGCGCCTGTGACGTGGGCCGCCATGGCTGTCGTTATCACGCCGTAGATGAAGTAGGCCTTCACCCTGTATTACTCACCACAGCAGAGTAGCGACAGCAGGCCGGTCTGCAGGTCACGACCGTCGAACAGTAAATACAGTGGCTGTAAAGTCAGCCGCCATGGCTGTCGTTATCATGTGAATGAAGTAGGTCTTCACCCTGTGTTACTCACCACAGCAGAGTAGCGACAACAGGCCGGTCTGCAGGTCACGACCGCGAACAGTACAGCGGGTATGACGTGGGCCACCATTGCTGTCGTTATCACGCTGTAGAGTAGGTCTTCACCCTGATTACTCACCACAGCCGAGTAGCGACAGCAGGCTGGTCTGCAGGTCACGACCGTCGACAGTACAGTGGTTGTAACGTCAGCCGCCATGGCTGTCGTTATCACGTGGATGAAGTAGGTCTTCACCCTGTATTACTCACCACAGCAGAGTAGCGACAGCAGGCCAGTCTGCAGGTCACGACCGTCGAACAGTACTGCGCCTGTGACGTGGGCCGCCATTGCTGTCGTTATCACGCCGTAGATGAAGTAGGCCTTTACTTGCCCTGGCTGGCGCTGTAAAACAGGTTATTATTTATATGATATTCTAGAATAGGTACCTAAATCAATTGTTTCCTCATAGTAATATCCCGTTATCAATGGGATACATTAAGACAAGGGTTAGCTAAAATATTTACCTCCATCCGTCTTTGGTGCCTAATTTAGCTTGTATAAAATGTTCTATAACCTTTGAATTTTAACTCGGATCTTTTGGTTTAGCCCATGGTTGACTAGTAGATAAGTCTTCTGGCTTAAGTCCGCCATTTATACTTTCATGTATTGTGCAATAATGTTTAAATAAATAAATAAACTTTGTCCTCATTCCAATTTTGCTTGCTTAAAAAAGAAAAAAAACCTAGTAAAGTACCGGACTTACGTTGCAAATTCCGTTGCAGAGGAGCACAGCAAAGATGAAAGAGATAAGTGAAGCCAGCACCAATATGGCAATAAAGGTCCCGAAAAACGTGTTGAACAGGGTCTCATCTGATCCGAACATGCTTTGATATGTTTCTTGACTGCTGCCATCATATATTTGTTCACCTGCATATTGATATTTATTGAAATAAAATTTTACAGCATTAGGTACAGCTAAGTGTAAGGCCTGAGTGGACGCTCGGAGCGGAGCGTTCGGCGGGACGTGCAGCGTGGCGTCGGGCTCACGAGTAGGGGCAGTTTGGCACCATTCGTACACGGGGAACCTACGTACAGTCACTACTACAGCGTACTAGGACAACCGTATCTGTGCGGCTTTGTGTGTGTGAGTAGGTGCCGGTAGCGACCTGTATCACACGAAGTTAGCCGTCAGTGCGGCCACCGCGAGCGACACGAGAGGACGTTATGTGTTTTCACGCACCCAAAGTAATTTATTTATCGATGTTCTCGGATGTTCCGTGCTTAAGTGAAGTGTCAAATTCCATAAGTTTATTATCCAACGGTAAGTAATTACTATCATATTCATAATAAAGTACACATTTTGCGTATTTATCTGCATGCTTTCTGTATAGGTAAAATATTTTATTTTTGACCTTCGGGGAAGGTTCGTACGCCTACATCTGGGGCACGTTCATACGCGTACGAATGTACCCTCACTCGTAATCATGACTGTACGAATGTACCCCTAGTAACAAGTTTTTTTTTTATTTCAGAAAATTTGCAAAAATGGTGCGGAATTATAAGAAAAAAAACACAAGATGTACAACAGTAAATGAAAATGATATGGTACAGGCAATAAAAGATGTTTTAGAAGGAAAATTGTCGTATAGAAAGGCAGCGGATAAACACAATGTTAAAGCTTCAACTTTGGAAAGTCGAGTAAAGAAAATAAAGAACAAAAGTGATGAGGTTGGCCCGAACCATACATATCAGTCTAAATTCACAAGTTACCAAGTTTTTTCTAACGATCAAGAGTCAGAGTTGATTGAATACATTGAAGAAAGTTCGAAAATGCATTTCGGGCTCACACTACTCCAAGTCAGAGCACTGGCATATCAGTATGCCAAAGCATTGAAACGAAAATATCCACCTAAATGGGATGAAACTGGATTGGCAGGTATTGACTGGATCCATGGATTTCGAAAGAGAAATAATCGTTTAAGTTTAAGAAAACCGGAAAACACAAGTGCTGCCAGAGCTTTTGGTTTCAACAAAACAGTTGTAAATGAGTTTTTCGATAATTTGAAAACTGTATATGAAAGACACAGGTTTACTGCAGATCGTATATTTAATTTCGATGAGTCTGGTATATCGACTGTTTTAGATACTCCGAAAGTGTTAGCTGCAAAGACACAAAGGCAAGTCGGACAAATAGTCTCCGCAGAAAGAGGTGAGCTGGTTACATTTGGCGGCATTATCTCAGCGAGTGGAAACACCATTCCTCCACTGTTTGTGTTTCCTCGAGTACATTATAAAGACCACTTTATGGAAGGAGCTCCAGAAGGTAGTCTTGGGACTACAAATAGAACTGGTTGGATCAATTCTGAAATATTTGTAGAAGTATTGAAGCATATACAGAAACATACACTGAGTACAAAAGAAAATCCAATTCTATTAATGTTAAAACGGCAATTAAAATATTTTTGATATTTATTTTGCTGTTTTATTTAACATGTACTAAGCTACCCCGCACTGTCTGAATGTTCCCCGACCTATGTACGAACCTGCCCCTTTTGAGGGGTAGATTCGGGCATTTGACAACTTCTACTAAAATTGAATTTGCTCTTTTGTTGTAAAATTTACTCACTTCTAATTTTTTTAATAAGTAGCGAAAGGTATCTGCTATGTCATAATGGCCGAAGGAATAGTCTCCCTTTAAAACCAACATTTTTAAAAATCTTAATCTAAAAAGTGTACGAATGGTGCCAAACTGCCCCTAATTTGAGCAACGTGCACTAAGGCCGCTCCTATACGCTTGCATTTGTTTAACATGCACGCCGCACGCCCCGCCCCGCTGCACGCCCAACTCGAGTGTCCACTCAGGCCTTACACTAAGGGGCGCCAATGCGCTTGTTGATTCGCAAAAAGGTAAAACATCTTTAAAAAGTTTATGACTTTGGTCGGCAAACAACTCGCAGTCAGGTGCAAAAGATAAAAGAAAATATTGAGGAGTGTACGGAAATGGACAAATGGAGAGTACTGGTGTGCAGTCGTGTGAAAGGTTCCATTATCTAGAAGGCGATGGCTACGACAACGTAGGTAGTTGTCAGATAGAAATGGTGTGGTAAGACAAGGCTATCATTGCGATACTGCCGGCCTAGCCAAGGTGACGATCGCTTGCGCTTCGCTATCGAATTGCTTTGTGTCTCTCTATTACTCTTCCATATTAGTGTGACAGTGACAGTTGCGTTTCGTTCGCTACGGAGCGTTAGCGATTGGCATGTTATCTACGGGGCCTGTATGTAGGTACTGTATATTGCTTAAAATAATTGAGAAAAGGGACCGTCTTTAAACGGGGGACTAAATTGACTACTTGATATTTATTTAGGTAAGGACCTATTGTCGTATAGGTAGTAGGTATTTAAATAATATTGAGATTATCTGTGTTACAATGTTTA
The DNA here is from genome assembly GCF_948474715.1 of Cydia amplana. Taxonomy (NCBI): domain Eukaryota; kingdom Metazoa; phylum Arthropoda; class Insecta; order Lepidoptera; family Tortricidae; genus Cydia; species Cydia amplana. Next base: position 3,888,333 of record NC_086081.1, read on the forward strand.
ACTGACCAGGATACTTCGGCTCGCTTAGAGCACTGGCGATAAATATGAACATCAAGATAATGCTCCCCAATAGAGCCAGTCCTGTGGTGATCTGAAAATCAAGAAGGTTCATAACCCTTTTTGCACAATGTATCCTCCTAAGGCCCAGCCATACAAATGCAAAACCCAAAAATTGCCACTGAAATTTGAATACTAATTATAGTGCAGGGAATAGAGTTGATTTTTATTTGTTTGAAAATTTAACGTAGGTAACAAAGGAAATGCAAATCTGTTCCAATTGAATATGGTTTAAATTTCATCGAACTGAAGAAGTACTATAGGTAAGACCTTGGGCCCTAGGAGGGTATTCTGTTCTAAAATCAATATGATTTTTAGTGTCATCCGTTGTAACAGCAGGTTATAAATTTGATCTAGATTTGTTATGGATGCGATCCGTCAGTATCAAAAGTACATCATTCTGGCTACAAAAGAACATATCAAATCCAGATAAATTCAATATTCAAAACCTGTCATTACAATCAGAATACCTACCTACGCCTCCACAGGCCGTAGCCAAGATAACATTCGGATATCGAGTTATCGACAAACGCCCATCAAAAAGTATAAACTACCTATAAACATCATGACAGACGAGATGAAAATATTAAGTCACGTCATTGTGTCCATAAGGTAAACGCACCTACTGATGCTCGACGCGGTCCCAGTAAATGTCATCTTGAAACTTAAGTCATTGTCAATAGAGGTGACAGCAGGGTGTCATCTATTGGGCATTAGCATGTCGAGCACTAGTAAGTTTACCTTACATCATTTTAGTTACAAATATTAAGATTGACGTTTCTAAAAGACTATTGTAATTTGGCTAGGCCTCCGGTTCTCAGCAGTTGAAATTACAGAATAATTTTAAGCGGTGTCGACATTTTATTAACTATGTCACAACTATGTACGTGTTAAGTAGTAGGTGTTAAGATATTAAATTTTTAGGTACTTGCTACAATAAAATGGCACTCTTACTGCATTTACGATGGCCAGGGCAAGGCAGATAACTTCAATGCGAATCTTCATCTTAACCCTGAAAACATTTATATTCATATTCATATTCGTATATTCATAATAATTCATATTACATGTCGTTTTTCATAATTACATTAAAAATTAAAATAAGAATTAACAATTAAGTTAATTAAAATTAGCATAATAAAATACAATGTCAAATAAAAGTACTTACATATACCTACAGTTACATTAGGTCCCTAATTACTTAATTAGCGAAATCTGCAAAACTGTAGAAAGTGTGCTTTTGTTTTATTATTATGTATAATTTATTCCAATAAGGTAAGGACAATTAAACTAAATACAAACTATTCTAAAAAAAAACGAAACTAAACTACTTAAACTAAATCTAAAAAAGGCCCCTGCGGCAAGGCCCCTATAAGATGCTGGCTGCGTTACCCCATTTTAGTTTTATGTAGGTATTTAAATGTAGTTCCAATACCTAATTATTTATTATATTCTTTTTGTTTATATTACATCTGTATCTAATGATTTGATAGGTATACATTGTACGCGAATAACACCCCCCTTAACATGACGCATAGATAGGTATGTCCGATGTATGATGGGTGACATCGTGATAATAAAATAATTGAAAGAGACAGATACTGTCATTATCACGATGTTACGTAGACAAGTGTGCGTGCATTTATTTATTATTATTTATTGTATTTATCCGTACCGGAATATATTTCGTGGTTTAACTCTGCAAGTCTACACAGATTTTACAGTGTCAGAGTATGGACGTGCCACCATAACATCAAATTACTACGAAAATAATAGTATGTATTATTTCACAACTTTTCGAGTTCACAAGCCAACGTTCCAAGAATATATTTACCTACACGTCTCCTAACCTAACCTAACCCGGGGTTATCCGGTTAAACCTGGAGTTACCATGGTTACCAGTACAATTTTACAATTGGTTAACGGTTAATCGCTTAACCCCGGGTTAGCGGGATGGTGCAAGTGGGCCTAAGACACTGACAAATATATTTTTCGAACTTTGGCTTGTGAACTCGACCGTACATACCTATTAAATTAAATCCTAACTAGGTACCTACTCGTAAAAGGTGCATTTCTAAACCACTATTTCAATACGCTATGAAAAAACGTTGATGTATTTCAACTTTGACTCTTTCACAGACAAATACTAGTTCTTATAAAACCGATTATAAACAAAATAGCCCTTACCTAAGCTATAACTATTAAAAAATGTACTTACAGTTTTGTAAGCCACAATATTTAATATTTTGTACAAGATTCACAGTAACTGACATGCGTTGGGACAAACTCCGGAGCGGCGACTGCTATTTATAAATAGCTCAATGAGACTGCATCTGTGTCCAGAATGATAAAAATGAGAATAACGTTTGTAGTTAACGTGTATTATTTATGAATATTGTGTGCGGGGATAACACATTTCATATTATCTGCTTGCAGAATTTTGCTGAAAGTGACGCGATCGGTTTTGTCTGCTGATTACATTCAATTCACAGATGCTATTTATAGAGAAATAACTATGTAATCTTAACAGTGCTCACTCCACACACGGCTATCCTTACTGGTTTAATAATAAGTTGTAAACTCGCTTACAACTGAATACTTATTAAGATTAAATCTTATTATAAATAAGTTTTATTATAAATGTAGGTTGGGTTAGAACTGCGACCACTTGTTACAAAGTAACTGCTATCAGAAAAATCCTTTAGTTGACTGTGACCTCCCTGAAAAGTTAAGTAAACTAAACTGCTAGGTACTAAAAGTAGGTTAGGTTATAACTGCGACCACCTATAAAACTAAACTGCTAGGTACTTACTAAAAGCAGGCGTGTCTCACTCCGCGATTTCGTCGCTTTGCTACAGGTAGCTAAAAGTACATCCGTTCCGGCCCCAATTTTGGGGAAAGCCATAAGCCGCGCGTGGCGTTGTCGCCACCTAGCGGCCATATCTGTGCTGATCGTAACAGACGCGTTTTGTTAGAGAGTGAGTGTTCTGTACTTAGTACTATTATTTATTCTGTGCTAAAAGTAGGTTAGGTTAGTTAGCGACCACCTATAAAACTAAACTGCTAGGTAATAAAAGTAGGTTAGGTTAGAACTGCGATCACCTATAAAACTAAACTGCTAGGTACTAAAAGTATGTTGGGTTATCTTCTAGGTACAGATATAAGCTATTAACAGGAGTTTTAGAATTGTGTTGTGATACTTTAATTAAGATAACTGGAAGTCCTTGTTATTTTGTGTATTATGTTATTTCTTAAATTATAGTGTTAATATAATACATCATTTTCAAAAATCTATTTAATATTGTAGACATACACTTCTGATAACAAAGAAACAATGTATTTTAATTTAATAACCAGATCAATCAGAAACAATCAGATATGGCCGAAAGCAACTCAATCCTGTAAGTATAGTATAGGTAGTATAGGTTTCGAATTTCGATTTTCGCCGTTGGTTTTCTAACTCAACTCCTCCAGCATATCTTCAATCATGGCGGCGTAGGGCGCGATGCCGGCCTTCTTGACATCGATCTTGAAGCAAGCGAAACTCTTAATGACGCGGCTGCAAACGTCTTCAATGTCCTTGTGCTGTTTGTCGCAGTTTTGGTATAGTTCTGCTACTTTGCTTGCAAGATGGCCACCTGTAAGTGAAAGCATCGAATAGACATTAAAATTTTATGTGAACACGTGTTTGTAATAAAATGATTTGGTGCTACTAATCAACAGGTAGACAACTTTTGACAATATAATACTTAGTTTATATTGTCATTTGTCTACCTGTCCTGAGTCCTGAGCAAACATGTATAAAATAAAATAAATAAATAAATAAATAAAGTTTTATTTTCAGGCATCACGTACAGTAGATAGTACACCCATATCAAACTAAATATTAAAACTTAAAACTAAAATAAAAGCAAAGTAAAGCAAGTTAAATAGTTAATTGTTACTATTTTTTGTTTCCGTTTTGATGTACTGAAAGCCAGTGCCTAAACATGTTACAAGTGATGTTGCGGCACACCGACATGAGGATGGTGTTATGCGAGCGGCGCATCCCCTCCCAGAAGGAAGCAATGCGTGCGCGTACCACTGCAAAGAAGTCAGGGATTCTGGCTTCCGCGAACATGGTAGAGGCACTGCAGGAACGCGGCAGCCCCATCAGTGTCCGGAATATATTATTATACTGCACACGGATGGCGCTGTACGATTTCCTGCAGTACCTGACCCACAGTTGACAGGTGTAGAAAGAGAGGCAATATGCATTAAATAATGTACATTTGACTCCCCTGCTACACCCGGCAAACCTGCGGGCTATCATGTTGCCACGGACAGCCAAAGCTCTTCTTTCGCGTTCCATGTCACTGTCGTCCCTCATGTCTTCCGTCAGTATATGGCCAAGATATTTGAACCGCTGCACAACACGCAGCTTCTCTCCATTTAATTTGACTTCCGGTATGTTATCCGGACCTCTTCCAGCCTTGAAAACCATCAGTTCTGTCTTAGCCACGTTGTAAATCAGCCCATGAGAATCAACATAATTCTCACAGACTGAAACCAGCTTTCTCAGACCCTTGATGGAGGGGCTGAGCAGCACCATGTCGTCAGCGTAGCTGAGACTGTTAATACAGACGTCACCCACGTGACACCCAACTCCAGTGCTCCTCAGCCTCCCCATCAAGTCATTGACGTAAAGGTTAAAGAGGTCCGGAGAAGTAAGTCCACCCTGGCGTACCCCGCATTCTAATCTATAACTATTAGATGTCGTGTCGCCCCATTTCACACAGTTGGATTGGTTTCCGTACCAGCACTCGAACACGCGTACCAAGTCCTCAGGTACTCCGGAGCCGCGCATTTTACCCCACAGAATTTCATAATTCACAAGGTCGAATGCACGGCTAAGGTCGAGAAAGCATGCGTAGACCGAAGTATTGTTACTCACGTAGTGGTCCACTGCATGTTTCAGACTTACGATCGCGGAATCGGTCGAGAGACCGGGACGGAAACCAAATTGCGCGTCGTCTATTCTGAGAGCCTTGAGTAGTCTGGGCTGCAGCAACCGCTCAAATATCTTGCCCACCACCGTTCCAAGGGAGATTGGTCGGTAGTTAGCCGATGATGACAAGTCTCCTGTTCGGTTCTTGGCAATCGGGACGACAATGGTATGTATCATGTCTGCAGGAAGATGAGAGTACCGCAAACATAGATTAAATAAGGTGCAAAGTTTCCCATAGATGACGTCACCCGAAAAAAGTATGTGCTCAAGGCTAAGGTCATCATGGCCTGGCGATTTGCCTCGCTTCATGTTTCTAACTATATAAAATCTGTATAAAATCTTACCATTATCAAAAGTCCTGAGGTAGTTTAACATTATTTTACCATCCACGCGATTATCATTATCCAGTAATAAGTTCTTGCTGCCCATACAGATGATGGTGCAGCCAATCTCTCTGTGTACTGCTACCTCGAAGTCATAATCCCAAAGTTGGTACCATTCTTTCATGATCTCGGGGGATAATTGGGTCTGTGGGAGAGAAGAACAAACATATTTCTTTTCTTCTCTACCATTAAGGTTTCAGGGCTGGCTCTTTTACCATATTCCCCATCACTGTCGGGCATTTGCCTATTTCATTTCGGTGTCGTTTTCGATGCGCGGTTTCTGTGCCAGGTGGGCCGGACTTTTCGCACATGGCGGGAAGAAATTGATATCTAGATATAATTATATAGAAATTTGAACTTAAAATTAAATTACATGAGGCTCAAATTTCTTCAATAAAAACGCATTTAACTGCAAGAAGCGAAGTGTTCCGTGAATAAAGTTTTGTACGGAACACTAAAAATCCCAAAAATACCTACAAAACTACTTACCTCCTCCCGACAACTCTCAAACCCCTTCCCGATATCCGCCGTGATACGGCTCATTATGATCGACTCTTCAGATGTCGCCTCCATCTCTCCAGCAGCCAGGAATAGAGCCAAAACTACCCAGCACAGCGCCATGTCGAAGACAATGACCATTCGTCGCCATCACACCATTTTATAGAAACATTTTATTCTATACAGCGTGTTTTTATAAAACTCCGCTTCGGGGTATGGCTAAGTAGATACTACCTACTACCTGTAGTATAGGTACATTTACGGAAACTAAATGGCGTAGGTATTTAAATATATATATATATATAAGTAAGTAAATATTATTTAATTTATTGCACCACATGTAAAACTGATTCAAAACAGATTTACACTGTAAATAAAGGTAGCAACAGGCAGTCTTATCGCTGTAAGCGATCTCTTTCCTTTTATAGCAGGATATAAAGAATAAAAAAGTTTTAAAAACAGGTAGTCTTCAAAAGTATTGAATTGCTGTATTATAGCTTTGTTGTTACACAGGCATTATATTTAAGTCATCCAAACAATTGAAAACTATGACATATCAATATCATTAGGAATATCGATCGTCCAGGCCAGTATTTGGGTTTAGTAGCAAATGTATAAATAAACTCATACTAAATGCTAATCACTATGTAAAGAAGCCCTAAGGCAAGTATATTTGTACACGCTCATAAGGGCCTTATTAAATTTTTTTCTTTATTTATTGTCTCCATAATGGAATTAACTAGAATACCCGTGTCTTTGGAAAAGTATTTAAGCTCATAGGTAAATGCACCCTTGAAATTAGTAGAGTTTAAAAAAAACACGATGTATATCTATAACTAACCACAAGGTCTCCTTACTGGTCGTTAATAATCGCGTAATAACTCATTTATTTATGAGATTACTAATAATAATAATATTATTATTTATTGTAACCATGGTATTCATAAATCTATATCCCCACGCAAGCCTATCAAAAGACCGGGATTTATAGGCCCGTGAAGTCCAAAATGGAGAAACAAATAATATTATTTATTGTAACCATGGTATTCATACAACTGTTATAAATAAAGTTATAGTATCTCATGGACCCCAGGGCCTCCCGCGAAAACAGAAATTCGCAAATTGTGGGGATCTTTCTGTTTTACTTCAATGAAGGCGTAATTAGAGTAACAGAGAAAGATGCCCGGACTTTGCGAATTTCGATCTTCGCGGCTATAGCCCTGATTAGGACATAGCAAATTACCTATTTCAGCAACTGCATATTGCAATATGAATTAAATCTTAAAGTTGGAAAGTACTTACTACATATCTCGGACCACAGCTACACTCGGTCGTTTGATGTTTTTTCGAATTTTAAATTATTATAAGAAGAGTTAGGAGCATTAAAAAATATATCCGGGTTTCGATTTCTCTCCTAACTCTTATAAAAATCAAAAAATCGAATAAAGTCATAGCGAAGGGGCCAGACAATCAATATTGATTGTCTGGCCCCTTCGCTATGACTTTATTCGATTTTTTGATTTTTTCATAATTTTATATAAGAGTATATACTCTTATATAAAATTATGTAAATATACTCTCTATAGGTAATGTTAATATCCAGAGAGAAAAATTACGACTATGTTTGTATGGAGAAGCGGTCTTCCCCTTACCTCTTAATGGTAGACTTACAATTAGAGAAAAATATGATAAAGGAGCAAAAACACAATGAATGGTGCTAACCATGGCGTGATTAAAACGAATACATTCAAACAATTGTCTGCATGCATAAAACAACCATTAAATAAATTCATTCAGTTACATGCATTAAGGTAATTAATTGGCCAACGAAGAAATCACGGACTACTGCGTGAGTCATCCTTAAAGAATCCTTAGACCGGGCCGGGTCGACCACTCTGATTAGTTATGGAAGGTATATAGCCGCATCCTTAATCAAATCGCACCAAAATTAGCACCTGTAGGTTTCAGAATTTTTTTTTTCGGAAAAAGCAGGCAAAGTTGTCTAGTTTCACGGAAACGGGGTTTAGAGCTATCACCCACGAATTAATATTCCCACCGGATACAACGAACAAAAACAATAAGGGTGGAGTCATAACAAAATACTACTAATAAAAGAAATCATTTGTCTTTAAATTTATTTTGTATACTTTTGGATACAACTTTAACAACTCGAATTTATTTCACTAGTTTTTCATCTAACACAGATAAATGTCTTTAAGGATAGTACTTATTACAAATAACGATTAAATAACATTTCTATACCATTCATATATTTGCCTACATTTACATATCTAATACTGTTTACAGAAGTGTAAATAGACTACAAAAAAATGTTGTATATTATAAAGATTTTTTTTACTATTAAATTAATAACAATAATGTTATTGTATATATAGAGGCAAAGGCTTAATCACATTTAAAATGTGCTCAATTAAATTGTATTATTCTTTGCCGATAAATACATGTTTAACCAAAATATTGACTTAAAAAACTATCTTTTTTAAACGAAATAGGTACTTATATAAATCAAGGATGTTACGAACATCCGCATCCGCATCCGCAACCGCGAAAGTTCCGCATTATTTTCAACATCCGCATGTGCATCCGCATCCGCATAAAATCGATGCGGAGTTTATGCGGATGCGGATGTCGAACAAGTCGGTACAGGCCGCGTAGCCAAGATGCCGATCGCTTACGCTCCGTAGCGATCGAAACGCAACTGTCACTGTCGCACTAATATGGAAGAGTGATAGAGACGAGACATAATGCTTTTCGTTGTCGAAGCGATAGCAATTGTAACCTTGGCTAGGCCGGCAGGAACGTCTTAGCGGCGGCGTAGTGCTAGGTAATTTCGTCATTACCTATTACGAAATCGTCTAGAATTCTAGATCCAGAAAAGTTGGCCAAGTTACTGTTTATTAAATATAACGCACCTATATTCTTGCTCAAATAAAAAATACTAAAAATGTAATATTTGACGTTTTCTAAGTACGTAATCTTGACATCCGTCAAAAAATTTGCATCCGCAACATCCCTGATATAAATCTTCCACAAGTGAAATACATACAAAAATAAAACAATTAATATTGTACACTCAAGAAAAGTACAAATATCGTGCATAAGGACACACGAGTACCTTAGATCAGATAATAGTGGTACCTAAGGTAAACAAACGTACTAGTGCTCGACATGCTAATGCCCAATAGATGACACCCTGCTGTCACCTCTATTGATAATGACTTAAGTTTCAAGATAAAGAATAAGAATAAAGAATAAAAATTGTTTATTGCCACACACATACAAGAATACACAAACGATAAGAGAAAAACAAACAATTATACATGTAGATAGGAGACATAACATAGTTTCTTAAGTCTATAACAATGGTGTGACAAAAGGAATGGACTCAGCATTTGCTGTGTTACAGACTAGCTGTCACAGCGCTGGTTTTCAGTTCACCCCTAACAGAAGATGACATGTTCTGGAACCGCGTCGAGCACCAGTACGTTTACCTTACTTACATTATTGTCGAGGCAGGGAAGTAGGCATATCCTGGTTAAATTATGACTTGCAACTAACTTGCAAGTCTTAAAATATATATATTTTTTACTGTTATAACAGCAAGCCACTTGTAGGTAGGTTTCTAGGTGGTATGTCCACTCATGTTATTCCGAGAAAAAACTATACCTATATATCTCGACAAAAGGGATTACCAGCTTCGTATCCCTATACTATCCGTAAATATGTATTTTGCCGGTAATCTCTTATTTCCCGGCCACTAATACCTTGTTAAATAGTCCCATCTTCTTGGTTCACTCATCGAACACAATAGTACAGCTATTATAAGTTAAATATTATTAAGCAACATCCAATAAAATTAAAATTACATTTTAGGTACCTACATCTTTTACTATACATACTTTCTTTAGGTATCCAAAAATAAATTTTTATTACGGAGACAAAAACAATTTAATTTATGAAAGTAAGAAATGTGATGTAAAAAGCAGGTCCAACAGGGCCTAATAAATACCTATTTTCGTGTTTATGCTCCTAAATATTTTCCTTGTGGATCATAATTATTTTGTGCAATAAGATAAACATCTAACAAAATTAAATGATTAGCACAAAACATTAAATTTTCATAAAAGCTTAAGAAATTATGACGATAACGCAGCAGTTATATGCAATTTAATTTTGAGCGATATTCACAACACAAAACATTAAAGTACCTATAGTGTAAAAAAAACATAAAAACATATTTCTCTAACTATATATATATATAGGGAATAAAATTGCTCTATAAGCAATACTAGCAGGTAACACAATATTGTATGCAATATTATGTCGTGTCGTTGTTATTTCATTATACGTATGAGTATGACGGATTTTAATCACATCGATTGGACAAATGCTAAGACGCCATTTAGAGTCATACGCATTGGGAGTGTTATCAAGCGAAATCCAATAGGGATAGTAATACTGCAATGTTCTGCCGCCAGAGGCAGCACTAGCACAAACCGTAGAGTAACTTATATCATCATTATCATCCTGTCCTGGCCAGTTTCGGCCACAGTGACTGGGATTTGTGCTAGTTAGTGGGAGCGATGATCGTGGGCTCTCATGTGGCTGCGTAGCCTATTATACAATAGCAAGTTTGACAAGTTTTCACAGATTATTTACGAATAAATATGACATTGATGCATCAAGGCGGTTTGTTTACAGTGTGTCCTAGTGGCAACCCCATAGTTTTGCGTAATCTTCCTTATTAGAGGTAGGTACACGTATCCTTACAAAAGTTACAAATGTGATCTGACCACGCTGAGTTTTCATTCAAAGTGCTACTTCAAGTATGGCGCTCCTAAACTTAGCGAATGTCATACCAATAACCTATAAGTACCTACATCATTTTCGCACTGATAAAAAGGTTAAATGCAGCTTGTCTAGAGAATTGATACAATGATATTGTAACATTTTGGTAGATCTATAGTCTATCAGTAAGCGACTTCTGAAAACTCAGGCACAACCTAAGTCTACTTTCGATGCCCTTCTAACTCAAACCTGCTAATTTTGATTAATTATATCCTAATTTAACCAAGAGTTTGACCCAATGTAACATTTAGTAATTTTTACAAAAAACAGTATCTTTATTAAATCATTTTCTAGAATATTTTAAACCTAACCTACATTAAAGCTTTCGAGAGCTTTGGATAGGATTAACAGACACAGGTTTCCACTTGAATATTTCGAGCTTTTTCGTCGCATCATGTGTGTGAACAACTTGAATTTGGTGAGTGTAAACGTAGGTTTATTTTTCAACGTTGAAAAAAATGGTCATTGATTGAACGATGACGATGAAAAATTACATGAGATCAAACAATTTCGGTCAACCTAAGGAATCTTTATCATTCAGGGTATCTCTAAAACCATGATACATAAAGAGTCGTGTGGCGGGGGCACGTTGAACACTGGTACTCCGTTGGCGTCGCAGTACTTCGCGTACGGAACTCGCCGCAGCGTGCGGAGGCCTAGGCTCTGGCAGATGCGTTGGGAGAAGGCCCCTGTTGCGTCCACTTTGAATAGCTGGAAAAGAGTTGAAGTGACTTTTGACGTGCTGACTTCGCAAAAGACGAACTTTAAAAATATAAATCTATAGTTCGTTCTCGTGTAAAATGCAGTAGAATCATCATTGTCCGTCGGCCTAGCCGAAGAGAAGAGTCGTGGAATGTATAGGGCCCCGTAATTTCCACGACTCTTCTAATTAGGAGCGATTTGATTGGTTACGTGAATCGTTAGGCTGGCGGACAATGGTAATTTAACTGAACTATAAAATGAACTATAAAGGTAAATACCTTAAATCCATTATCCTTAGCAATCTCGGTGCTCCTCCTCATCAATTCTTTGGCTAATCCTTGTCCTCTGGCCTGCTCCGACACGGACACTATACGGCACTCCAGGATTCTGTAAGAGATTATTCTTTTTCTGCTAAAAACCTTAGACATTTGGGACCTAAACATTTGGACCGGGGTCGGGCCGGATAGCTTCCGGAGCTTCGTTTCCTATGGAAAGCACAACGTGATCACCGATCAGCCGTCATAGAATATGACATGTCGGACGCCTGAGCCCGGCCACGGCCCGGTCTAGCGCGAGCCAGCCTTTATGCCGGGGTCACACTAACTAACGGGAAACTCCATTGATCATCGCGATAATGGACGTTTTTCATACGGCCACACTGGAATTATCGCGATAGCCAACGGCGTTTCCCGTTAGTGTGGCCCAGGCATGCCAAGTACACATATTGGGTCAACATAAGCCAATCATAAGGCACGCAACTATTGGCAAGGTGCGAAGTCGGTGGAGGGAGAAGTGGCGCTGATTGTCACAAACACACAATTTTATGGAATGTCAAACATTAATGCTGGCTACGCAGCCAGCATTAATATTTAACGTAGAAAAACCGACAAAATGAAGGCAACACTTAAATTTACCTATAGGTACGTTGGCATGCATTATAGTTTATCATCAACTAGCGACCCGCCCGGGCTTTGCACGGGTTAACAAATTATACTTAAACCTTCCTCTTGAATTACTCTATCGTAGTTTTGAAGATCTAAGCATACATAGGGACAGACAGACAGCGGAAAGCGACTTTGTTTTATACTATGTACCTAGTGATAAACGTTTTCATTGGTCTTGAGTCCTACCTGTCGACTTGGAAGCTCTCGAAAAGGTTCAGCTCATGGCTCACATTGTACAGGATTGTGAAGATCTTGTTGTATTTCTCATCTGACGACTGCTGGATCAGGTCGATGGACTGCTCGATGTCCCCTGGTCATAAGATGCCGTTCAAGGCCACGCCTAAAACCTGAAACGTGAGAAATATATAGGTATATATGTAATTGAGGGATTCTGCATTGGTCATCTAGGACGTTACTGAACCTCTACCGAATAACCGGAAATGCACCCACCCACACACAATTCTCACAGAAAACCCACAGACAATTCGATAAAAATATGTCCACGGAAGTTTAAAATATTGAACTAGATGCACTGTACCATTATAATAAAATCATTTATTATAATGCATTTAAAAAAACTGAAGTAAAAATCAGTTCAATTCACTGCAAGCTTTTGGGTGCTTTGGTTAACCAAAGCATAGCTTTTCAGGATTTCTTGAAGGAAATGTGGCCGTAATTTTTGAAACTTGGACTAATCAATTAACAAATTGAATACAGCTGTGAAGTTCGGAACAGCCCAAGATGGAAAGTGTAGAAAGTAACGAAAACTAACCTAAGAAACATGTTTAAACTTACCGTGTCTCCATGAACAGCAGCCACCAACAACCCTTCAGCGATGGTGGCATTAAACAGCCGCTCGAGCGTGGCACAGCCCTACCGCCTTATAGAGGGATTCATCTTATTGACAAACCTACCGTGTCTCCGTCCACAGCAGCCACCGACAGTCCATCGGCGATGGTAGCGACACAGAGCCGCTCAAGTGCGGCGTGGGGCTGCCCCCGCTGGCACAGCCCTACCGCCTTATTGAGGGGCTCGTCGGCGAAGAAACTCTCGCGCAGGTGCTTGATCACCCCGTCGCGCATGTCCTGGGTTACTGTCACGAAGCGCGCCATCTCTGGAATTTCATGGGAACTGTTCTGAATTTGTAAAGAAGACAAACTGAGCGCTATGTGAGTAGATGATAAAATAAATTTGTCAAATTTGGGTTATGTGTAAAGTCTAATACATTTTTAACCTACAGCAGGGTGTTAGATATCCAAAGACAATAAAGATCTCTCTCGCTCTCTCTCTCAATTAGACAACCAATCAACCAATGCCTTTAAATAAAAATAAAGACAATGTATAAACTGGCCTTGAACTGCCCCGCCAACACTAGATCACCGGGTACCTATCCGGCCTTGACCGGTTATCCGTGTTTCGGAGAGCAGACTGGGCAGCGGCCGATACCGATCTAATTTAAAACGAGTAGGCCGGTACGATATCAAAAACAAAAAATAAAATAGTAAATCTATGTGTAACCTTGATTTTAAGGGAAGTAAGGGATGAATCACGTAGGTATTAGACCGGACCATGGCCGGCCCGGAGTTTCCGGAGCTTCGTTTTCTATGGAAAGCACCACGTGGCCACCATCAGCCAACATAGAAAATTACATGTCGGACGCCACGCTCCGGACCCAGCCCGGTCTAGCGTGAGTCATTCCTTAACCGGTAAGTATTTAGTACGAAAAATTGTATATTTATTTTACCGGTTTACCTTGAACTGCCTCTACCTATCCGGCCTTGACCGGTTACCTGTGTTTCAGAGGGGAGGCTGGGTCGCTCGATACCAATGTAATTTAAAACAACCCTCAAGTACTTAGACCGATACGATAAAAAACCGGCCAAGTGCGAGTCGGATTTTTTTCAAAATTTCAGACCCAGTACTTTCGGAGATACGGGGGGGTGGTCATTTATTGCCTATTTTCTTGAATAACTGCGTAACTATTAATCCTAAAATTATAAAAAAAATATATATGAGATTCTTACAACGAGCTCTTTCATTTGGTATGTAACACGGTATAGTTTGAAAAACTTTATTTTTTAATTTTCTCATTTACCCCCCCAAAAATGGCCTCCATATTTAAAATTCATTTGTTTACGTTACACATCCATCTTTGGGTCATAAACTTACATATGTGTGCCAAATTTCAACTTAATTGGTCCAGTAGTTTCGGAAAATAGGCTGTGACAGACGGACAGACAGACAGAAAGACAGACGCACGACTGATCCTATTAGGGTTCCGTTTTTTCCTATTGAGGTACGGAACCCTAAAAACAGAAAATTTATGTGAGACCTTGATTTAAAGAAGTAAACCGGTAAATATTGAGTAAAAATACCTGTTATTTACTAGTTTACTGATAATTGTATACAAAGTTTTACCGGTTTGTATTCTTTACCTTGAACCGCCTCTACCTATCCGGCCTTAGCCGGTTATCCGTGTTTCGGAAGGAAGGCTGGGTCGCTCGATACCAATGTAATTTAAAACAATCCTCAAGTACTTAGACCGATACGATAAAAAAAAACAGAAAATATATGTGAGATCTTGATTTAAATTAAATAATTAAACCGGTATATATTTAGTGCGAAAAATACCGGTAATCTCGACAATTGTATAATTTTTTTTACCGGTTTGCATTTTTTACCTTGAACCGCCTTCTACCTACCCGGCCTTGACCGGTTATCTGTGTTTCGGAAGGGATACCAATCGCTCGATACCAATTTAATTGCTCGCAGCGGGATGCGGGACATTTCATTTCCATTTTCCTGCAGTGGGGGTGGTCAATGATTCTTTTTACGACACCAGCTCGGAAAGGCTTACTTTCCACTTCAATAACTGATAGCAAATAAGTTGCACTAAGCTATCAGTAATTCACATGTGAGGCAAAGTAATCAAATGCAAATTTTGAGTTGTTTTCTTTACTTTTAAATGATGATTTTGGATGATAAATATTTAATAACATTCATTTGGATTTGATTTGGATTGATTTTGTTTGATATTTTACATTTAATATTTGCTTCGGGTTGGTGTGGTGAAAATTTTTGTGTTTCACTCGGGGGCAAATTTTGTTTAATCCTTGTGCTTTGAAACCCTCGCAACGCTCAAGATTCCATTTTTCGAACCACTCGCTACGCTCGTGGTTCAATTTTTTTGGAATCTTTCGCTTGCTCGGGTATCAATATTAGCACGAGCGGTTAAACAACAACTTTGCCCCCTTGTAAAACAAATAACTATTATTGGTTTGTAATGTTTGTATATGTTAGGGCTTGGAACGCACTAGGATATTTTTTTGCGGTTGCATCTAATTTCTTGTGTGCGCTTATGTTATGAAGCATGCCATACGTTACACTTTTTGCGGTTCTGAAAACGCAAGAAATGAATCGCAGTGCGTTCTAAGCCTTAAATTGTTGATGTGTATTCAAAATAAACATGGATGAAGATAATTTGTGTACGACTGTAATTAGCAAAGATTTTATTACATCGATAATCGATTGTAAAATACGTGTCAAGAAATTTGATAGCTGTGATATAGATGATGCTGTTGCTCTCGTTTCGGAGGCCAAAGTTCTTTAAGGCTGAGCCACATTAGTTAATTTAGTTATATATGTTGAATTGTAGATGGCGCTGTACGGCTATACGTGAGCATTTCTCAAAAAATTTGTACATTTCGATCACATCTTAGATTTCTATAAAAATTGGTATGCTGGTAAAGTACACGAAGCTGAACAATTTCCTACATATTTCCCAAAATGTCCAAGAAAGTTTGTATGAAACATTCCTTTTTTGTTACCAAATGTGTAAGGAAATCTGGTAACAAAAAGGATGTTTCATACAAACTTTCTTGGACATTTTGGGAAATATGGTGAAAATTGGTCAGCTTCATGTACTTTACCAGCATATCAATTTTTATAGAAATCTAAGATGTGATCGAAATGTACAAATTTTTTGAGAAATGCTCAAATTATGCGGTAACTCTGGTGACTAAATTCGATATTTGAGTTACATTTGGTAGTGTTATACTTAATTAAATCTTGCAGTTATGATTGTTATGAACCATATAGTTGTAGTATAGGGGTGATTTTGCGGTACCTTTCCGATCATTGCTTGTGATATCTGTACTGTCTATAGGGTTGATTGATCCGGTTCCCGGTCGACCTTGGCCGAATAATCCGGGTATTCGGGAGGCTGGGCTGATACGAGTATTGCAATCCCTTGCCGAGCGTAGGCAAATTGAGCTCTCAGTCAATATGGCGCAATCTTCAAAACTTTCCACTTTTAGAATTTACATCTTCCAAAAATGGCTATCCATGTTTAAAATTTATTTGTTTACGTTAATTTACTATGGACGTCTTTGGGTCACCGACTTATTTACCTATGTGTACCAAGTTTCAACCGACTTACCTACCTATGTGTATCAAATTTCAACTCAACCGGTTCAGTAGCTTCGCAGCAAATTGACTATGACAGACGTAATAGGTATAGACAGACACACCGAGTGATCAAAGGGATCAAAATGGATATTTTACTTTAGCTAAAAAGGAAAAAACTGTATAGGTACCGTAAAAAAATCTCGTAGTACGCAAAACCTAAAAAAAATAGTTTTGACAAAAAAGTCGGAATTGAGGATTACACTGGTTCCACTAATCATTCCGGCTCGGGAGGCAAAGGCAACAAAATGGCTGCCACGGCCAAATTGCTCCCATGCTCCCAAAGGGAATTTTTATTGAGCCCTTCGTGAATTCTCGCTTGATAGACGTCAGGGACATTTTAGATTACCTATCGTTATTGTCTTTTTGATTTATATGCTTTATGTAGAAATTTTTGGTAGAGGTTCTTGTCAATAAAGGAGAGTATTAGGCACTTATTTTATTTATTTATTTATTTAAACTTTATTGCACAATAAATGAAGAGTACAAATGGCGGACTTAATGCCAGAAGGCATTCTCTACCAGTCAACCACTTACTACAGTTACTACATACATCGACAAAAGCCAAACGAAAAGAAAAATTAATCGCTATATATGACATCCTGCGCCTGTTGTTTAACCTCTTCTTCCTGTATTATCCGTATTGTTTTCTGTAATGAGGTATGCAATAAAGAGTATTTGTATTGTATTGTATGACAAATGTTACGAAAAGTCACGTGACTATTTCCATTCATTATAGGCCCCCTGGGTGCCTAGCCAACGTGCCAATCGTTGACGCTCCGTAGCGTAGCGTATACTCGTATAGTCATCTATCTCTATCACTCTTCCCCTTTAGTGCGACAGAGGCAGTTGCGTTTCGCAATAACTGTCGCTTATGGATGTCGCAGGGAAATGATCAAAACAGAGATTTGAACAAATCTCTAAGGGATATGATCAAATCACGCAGGATGTTAAAATGGCGAATCCATATCATCATTTCCCTAGAAAAATTCAGTCATTTGAGCAAATCACTGACTCTGTTTAGTGAAAAGACAAAATCGGCCAATAAACGCGAAACGCTTTTTCATTTCACTAGATTTGTTTAGGAATTTGACAAAATCCCTAACCGCGACAGTAAGTTGATGAAACGAACTTAAAAAGTCAACTAGTTTTATCATTTCGCTAAACAGGTTTAGTGAAATGATAAAGAAGATGGTATATGGTGATTTGATTAAATCTCTGAACGGTTTAGTGAAATGACGAAAGCAAGTACAGAACAGAATACAACAGTTTACAGTTAAGCGATTTGATCAAATCTCTGACTTGAATTTTTTTGAAAATATCGGCTGAAAAAATGAATCTAGCACAGAAAAAATACAAAACAATACAATATACCATACATATAAAAAAAGTATACCTACCTAAACTTAAATATGTAAACTTTTTTTAAATTTAGGAACCGTCCGGATTCAAACCCAAGATCTGTAGCAAGACACAAGCTTTGTAGACGAGGTCACTAAACGCAAGCCAAACGCGATTCGTTTCGTTTTCTGCGAACGATTGTCATCTTGGCTAGGGCCCCAGAACCCCATTTTACGAGCTATAAAACAGATGTTTTAGACAAGTGCTTGACTAATGGCGAGGAGCGTTTTTAGTCAGTGTGATGGCTGCTTTACTTGTCAGATTGTAACTTCTAGCTCCGCACGAGTCATCATTAGCATCATTAGCAGCGATAGACGCACTATATACATTTTGTTAATAAACTAAATATCATTCAGATATTATTATTATGTTTAAATTGGCTGACTATCAATACTTATTTAGGTACAAATTGTTAAATTACTCAAGGCGGGATGTTCTTTACACTTAAGAACAAAACGTTTAGGTATTATCAAAAAAAATTTAAAATTATAAAAAAACATAGAAAATACTTATTTATATCAATATAGGTTAATACGTACTTTAATTTTACATTTCTTTCCCCTTTTTTTTTTTTTTTTTTTGTTAAGGAGGGGAAAAATGCAATTGCGCATACCACTCGGGTGCGGGGACGGACCCGAGTGGTTATGTGGGACTCCTTGGGGCTGATGACACCCTGAGTCTACCCACTAAACAACCCCCCCGTCTGCCGCCATTGTGTTTTAGCGGAGGGCTGTAGGAACGCTCGCGCTTTACTTCTACAGCCCACCAGCACCAGTCCGTGTTGGGGGACCACCGCCTCCGGAGGCCCTAAGTGGCCTCTTTACTTTGGACCGTATCAATACGGTAACCCTCTCAGGGACCTCGTATGTGACGGATGGCAGGCGTCCCCGTGCCTGTCATCCTGAGGTCAACCTACGGAGGCAGGCGGCGGTCTTGTGCGACCCGTCTGCGTCGAGGACGCTTACGGCGCCGTTGGTCGGCCATTGGGTCGACTTCTCTTGCGCGTTCCGCCATTTCCTTCTGCTGCAGGACGTCTTCGCAGAAGGCTTTTACTGCTTGCCACGATCTGTCACTGTCGACCATGGACTTGACCACGGCCGGCAGCGACAGATCCTGCCCAACTATGGCTATCATGTCAGCGCGCTCCGGCCCCCACACTGGGCACTCCTCTAGAGTGTGTTGTGCGGTATCGACTGCCGCACCGCATTCGTGGCATTCCTCAGTTGGCTCTCTGCCGGCAATTTTGTGCAGATATCTCCCGAAGCAGCCGTGCCCCGAGAGGATCTGTAGCACGAGCCGGTAGGTGAGAGCGCCGTGTGGTCGTTCCAGCCACTCAAGCATGACGGGACGAATCGCCGCAATTGTCCGGACGCCCGCGCTTGGTCGCTCGAGCCGGTTGACCCACTCTTCAATTGCCTCGCGAAAGAGCTCTTCGCGCTTGGCCTCTATCTCGCGCGGTGCTGGCCAGAAATCCTGGGTCCGCGCCTCCTCGCGCCAGAAGAAAACTGACGCAAGGGCTCTCGCCTCCAAGTCCCATGGCAGGGATCCAGCCAGCACGCATGCAGCTTCGCCGGAAATTGTCCTGTAGCCCCGTATTGCCCTTGTTGCCATCACCCGTTGCGCTTGACGCAGTTGGGTGACGTTCTTGCTGCTAAGGCCACCGGCCCACACTGGAGCTCCGTACAGGGCTATGGAGCGTACGACTCCCGAGTATAGACGCCGGCACGAACTTTTCGGCCCCCCAATGTTTGGGAGCAGGCGCCCGAGCGCACCAGCCGCACCCAGCAGCTTCGGAGTCAGCCGATCGAAGTGGGCCTGAAAAGACCAACGGCTGTCTAGGGTAATGCCCAGATACCGCATCGTCGATCTGATGGCAATCTGCACACCCCCCACTATTATGTGAGCCCCGGCCTGAGGCGCCCTCCTGGGCCCGTGGAAGCAGATAGCCTCCGACTTGTTCAAGGCCACCTCTAAACCTAGCCGTCTTATTTTCCCTACTATATGGGCGACGGCCGCCGTGGCGAGAATAGCGGCTTCTCTGAATGAGGCTCCCCGCGCCGTCACAAGTGTGTCGTCGGCATAACACACCAGGTTAACCCCGTGCAGAAGTGCTCCTCGTAACACCCAATCATATCCGATGTTCCACAGGAGTGGCCCCAACACCGACCCCTGTGGAACACCGCATACCATTTCCCGACGCCCCCACTCATGCTGCCCGGGGAAGGCCACGAACCGCCGTAGCAGGTAGGCCTTCACAATTCGGCTAAGATGGTGGGGCACTTGGTGGTGTAACAGCGCCTCATTTATGCAATCCCAGGGGAGAGTGTTAAAGGCGTTGGCAATGTCTAACGACACTGCCAAGACGACCTCACCCTGGGACACTGTCATTTCTTTCCCCTAGGTTAAGTTATATTTTAAGATTTGTCACGCCCTAGCAGGGTCCATGCTGTACTTTATAATGTTATTATTATAATATTATGTAAACATCTTGTAATACCATGGTTGGCATTCAATAAATGAAATGAAATGAAATAAAACAAAGATAAAATAACAAAATAAACAAATAAACATAAATCTAGCCCTAAATTAGCCTGAGGCAGTTCCCCCTCTGCACAGTGAGGTTGTTTTCGTGCAAAAAATGCGCCATAGGTACAGTACTGTTGTGAGAAAGTGGTCTGGATCTGGAAGCCAAGATCAAAGAGGGCGGACGAAGGCAACTCTCAACTCAATTAGTGGAGTCTTGAGTTCCAACATGTCGTGAACAAGTTGGGAAATAATTCAATTTTGAATTTTGCCCTTCGAGGCCAACACAACGTGATGAAGTATAAATTACGGTATTACGGACATGTATGATTCGTTGAAAGTTATTTAGGGCTTTTGCCAATTAGAGGTAAAGAATGTCAACAAAATTAATATACATTTTTCTACTCGTCGACTGCAATGCTTGAATTAAGACTTCGTATACCAAAGTGAAATCGCATACTTTTTTCACTATGGGACCCCAACTCAACTATAATATTCATTTCGATACCGTTTAGGCAACTATAATATTCATTTCGATACAGTTTAGTCAACTATAATGAAATTGACCAATCGAAAGCGCGGAGCAAGTACCAGCAAGTACCAGGGCCTCATGAGTTACGAGAAGGTGTCGTTGACCAACCGGCCGGGGGTTCGGGGCGCGGGGCCGGGTCGCGTACGTGTATGAAGGTATCGCGGCTGCTCGCGCATCTTAGCTGTATACTTTTGTTTTTTTTACCTACATATATGATTCTTCTACTAGTTTTAGGTTTTTTTTTGTTGACTCGTAGAAAAAGTATTGTATACAATAGTGATATAATCAAGCTTTTCAATCTCGTACCTTCCTTAGGCAACTCAGCAAGTTTCGTTGCCTAAACACGGTACTCGACTGAAAAGCTCTCCATTATATCACGATTGTATAAAATACTATATTAGCAAGAGAAACACATCTGTCGGTTGAAACATACAGAGATGCGATTTATTTGAAATACTTCTATTTAAAATGCAAATACAAAATGCAAAATACCTATTTTGTATTTTGCATTTAAATGCCTTTTAGTAAAAAAACATTTTGTATTTTATTTGAAATACTTTTCGAGATGTATTTTGCATTTTTAATATTCATTTCAAAATGCAAAATACTTTGCGATTAAGTTTAGCCAACATTACCAGTCAAACAAAATGAAATGAACGAATGACGCTTGTATTGCCGAATTTGACCGATAGAGGCGCCTGCTAGCCATGCGCGCCCTTTTTAGGGTTCCGTACCCAAAGGGTAAAAACGGGACCCTATTACTAAGACTCCGCTGTCCGTCCGTCCGTCTGTCACCAGGCTGTATCTCACGAACCGTGATAGCTAGACAGTTGAAATTTTCACAGATGATGTATTTCTGTTGCCGCTATAACAACAAATACTAAAAACAGAATAAAATAAAGATTTAAGTGGGGCTCCCATACAACAAACGTGATTTTTGACCGAAGTTAAGCAACGTCGGGCGGGGTCAGTACTTGGATGGGTGACCGTTTTTTTGCGGAACCCTCCGTGCGCGAGTTCGACTCGCACTTGGCCGGTTTTTCTTCTTCTTTGGTCAGAGTGCGCGCCTGCGCCTTATAGCCGTTTAGACTCGCGGCTCGGCTCGCGGCGCGTCTCGTGGCTCGCCTCGACACACTCGGCTTCGGCTTGTCAATTGGTTATAAACCTTATGCCGTGCCGTTAGTGTTTAAATTATATTAGCTCGACGAGCTTGCGAACCACGAGACGAGTCGCGACTGTCGCGAGCCCACCGCTTACACTCGCGTCTCGTGGCGCGGCTCGCGGCTCGTCTCGTGGCTCGCGCGAGAGTCTAAATCGGTTATTATGACCAAAATGTCATGCATAAGGTGCCATGTTATTAGACGTTTTTGTTCGGCTCGGCATTGTGTCTCTATTTCTCATGATAAATACCTAAAACAAATAAAAATATCCGAGATTTGGTCAAAAGGTATTTTATTTAGAAAAAGTATTTTGAAAATACTTATTTTGCATTTAGCATTTGAAATACAAAACGCAAAACTATTTGGTATTTTGCATTTGAAATAGTAAATCTGAAAAGTATTTTGCATTTTGTATTTAAACGCTTTTTTAAAACCATTTTGTACATCTCTGGAAACATAATATGTACTTAAATATACATACAAGCAATGCTATAGGTACACGCATCGTGTTTAAAAAAAACAACGGGTTGCACTCCGGGAGAGCCGGCAGAAGTGAAAACTCAATGACTAGTGCAAAATGTCTGCAGCACTATGTATAATTAAGGTTAACGCCATCTAGCGTTATTTCGTCGCATTACTTGAAACCCCTAAGCACATCACTGTTAGTACTCGAGTTATATTATTATTGCGCGAGGACCCGGGGAGGCGGACCCCGGGTCCTCGCGCCCCGCGCGGGGGCACAGCTGGGATTGACGCCGATGATGATGACTCGAGTTATATTATTACCAGTTTGAGGGAAACTCACTAGATGGCATTTAAATCAATAAAGAAAAACTCAATGACATTGTAACAGTTTTTCGATCAGATCACGTGTCCGTCTTACATCTTACGAATCTTACCTCTCGCGAGTTTAACATTTTTTCCCCATCACAAAAAGTGCACAGCTCCGCTAAAGAAGTTTTCACTACAAAAAAAAACTAAATTAAATTGCAAAATATGCAAAGAGCGTTTCTACTCACAAAAAAGTTATACCAGGGGCCTATTGCATAATATTTTACAAGTAATAATACAAGCGGAAGTCTCTTTCTAATAAAAGGGAATGAAAAGAGGCGTCCGCTTGTATTATGAGTTGTAAAATGTTATGCAATAGGCCCCAGGGTTTCGTTTCTCAAAAGCTTGTAACTTGTAATACAAGCGGATGTCACTTTTTGACAGCTTTTGTTAGAAAGGGACTTCCACTTGTATCTCAAGTTACAAGCTTTTGAGAAACGGGCCCCAGTTTCTGTAGTTAGTGTATCATTATAATATTTCCTAAGGAGCATTACCAATTCAAAGCCTTTTTTACCTTGTTTACAGTAAAAGGTGCTGCCTTTCTTCATTTTACCGGCCTTGATCTAATTACATTTTCGTTCCTACCCATTCCCCACGACCTTCACCCTCATTAATAGGCAAATACGCTTTCGTCCTTAATATTTTCTTAGAAAGTTTTATTATACCGGTGACATTTCCTTATATAGGTATGGTACGTTTTCAAGGCTGTGCATTTTCCGTCTTTTGCCAATTCCATCACGTTCGTAAGGATGGTATTCCACCTATCCAATTTCTTTGTCCAATGTGTATTGCGTCTTACATTTTGTTAAATGAGAGGGTGAGACGCAATGCCATTGGACAAATAAATTGGACAGGTGGATAGCCACCCTAAGACATGACCTTACATGCGTATTTTTTTTGCCTTATTATTGGTTACGTAGGTACTGGTCCCATAGTAAAAGTTGCTCAGTATGACCTATACCTATATCGCTAACTGTATAACATAAACATTAAGTTTTCATTAAAAGTGTAAACCTAATGCATAACATACAAAACCGTCCATTCATCACAATGAATAACTGACAATCAATACTTCATCGGACAAACTTTACTCAGGTTTAATGAAAAGAAAACGCTTTCAACGGGATTGGATTTACGAAGAAACTGCCACGGCCTTGAGCCGATGACCGGAAAAGTTAAGGTACCATTCGAATTCAGACTGCATCAGCACCTTGCTGCTGTATTGCAGCGCAACATTACTGCAAATGTAGTAATGTCGCATGCAGTCGGTAGTAATGTCGCATGGCTATACTGTTGCAGTCGACTGCATTACTGCATGAAATGTCAAATTTCATATAAAACTCGATAAAATGATTGTTTTGGACATTTCCTACAACAGTAATGCGACTGCATAATTGGAAAACACCGATATTGGTCCAAATAGGTAGGTATATTCTTTGGTCCAAATTTATGTCTTGATTTTGTTAAATAGGTACTCAAAAATGTTGTACCTAACTACCTAGTCACTTTCCTTATTGTAGGGAAAAAAATATGACGGTCAAAGCTTTTATAATTTCTTTCTTTTATAATCATCTAGTGTTTTTTCACGATCGAGGATTTCATTTCTCCCGCTTACCCTAATTAATTAGAGAATGGTGAGAATTAATTAATTAGAGCGGGTCGTCGTCAAGAGAACGCTGGAACAATGAGTGGCTTGAGCTTCCCTTTCCGACATCAAGTCACGAAGATAAGGGGCTAATTCAAACGTGCATTTTGATATCAAAATTACAATAACAATGAGATACCTACAATTTTTAACGATAAGACATTTCTCTATCTCAAACAAACATTATAAAGATTGTATCAGGGTACTAAACCCTCGGACCGCGCATATTATTCAGACAAGTGTCTTGTAAAACTTCAGCTTATCTCTAGTTTCCGAAACGATACATGTAATACAAACGGAACCCTATTTTCAACCCCATTATTAATAAATGGACTTCCGCGCGTGTTACTGGATACAAAACGTTTATAAAACGTCCCCCAGGGATAAATAAATAGTCACGAAAGTAGACTATATGTGTTTATTTATATAGGGTTAGTTGTTGATCAATGAAACACTAAAAGTTTAAGCGTTCCTATCTCTGGTGTTTTTAAAGTTATGAGTGTGATATTTCGTATGAAGATAAACAATTTATTTGGCTATCATATGGCGTTCTTGGTTTCTACTTATTTTTAACAGTTTCTGTATTATAAAGCTTTTTTTGAAAAATGAGTTTTGTTTCATTGTGTACTTGTGCATGTTTTCAATGAAACACTCTAATTTTTACAGTGAAACAGATGTAATATATATAGTCTACCATGAAACATCCTTAATAAACATTGAAACGTTGTAATAAATAAGTTACATTAATACATACATCCTTTCAATCAATTAATGAGAAAGGAAAGGAGAAAATAGTGGTAGGCTGAAATTTGTTATTTAAAAGGTTTCCAAAATATGGAATCGTTATAAGATTGCTGAAATATCTAAAAGCGAAAGACTTGTTTCATTGTACGCACACCTAAGTTTCATTGTGAATCGAAAATCTGGTCGGCACTTACGGCATACTGCGAGAAAGGCGCCTTTTATGTCCACGGAGCATGATTGCCAACTAGGTGGACGCGGGAGGGTTTTAAGCATCTCCATGCTTGATATCATACACTTTCTTGCAACATAGTGATTATAAACGACTGTTTCAATGTTAGACATGTGACCTTAACCTTGCCATCAATGAAACATTCAACATATAAACTATCCTATCTCAGCCATTTCTAAAGTTAAGTATCTTATATTTTGTCATATGATAGACAAATTATTATCAATTTTCATGGTATTTTAGTTTCACAAATTTCGCACATAGTCTTTAATTAATTAAAAAAATAATGAGTTTGTTTCATTGTGTACTAATACTGGTGTTCAGTGAACATGATGTTTCATTGTTTACTACATAAATATGTTTCATTGTGAGACTAGGGGGTGTTTTTTGAAACAATTAAAAAAAACTGCACCAAAGAGTGAAAGAAATTTAAAAATATTTAGCTCCAAAGTAACTTTAATACACATAGAACACAACAAAAAATTAAATAACGCCAAACTAGACTCTATATCTTGGTAAAAAATTGCGAAACATAAATGAAAAATATTACTTTTTTCACACGAATTCACAATAACGCTCGTAGCAACGTGCTCCTTCTCCGAGGCGCGATCGCGTATTGGGGAGGTGCTGGGGGTCCTTGAGCCTGCCCTTGCTTGACAGACGGCACTAGCTGATAACACCTAGTTTCCGAGATATCGCAAAGTTTCACTGTGTACGATTGTTTCAATGTTCGACAACTGACCCTACTTATAGGTATCTAATGTAGAACCGGCAGTTTTATAAAAGTATACGTAACGCAGCATGTATTGTGTACAAGAATTAGGTGTAGGTAGGTACATACTACATAATTCTGTTGCATGACATTGACACATTTTTACACCAACTTATTCAGCTAAATGTGACGTTATCTATGAAAAGGGTCCTTATTGTCGATGGCGCTAACGCCATTATTAACGATGCTCCGATATAAATACAATGCCGCGCGACGCTGTGCGGCGCCATCGACAATATTAAGGTCCCTTTTCATAGATAATGCCCTAAATCATCATTTACACGACTATAGGGTAATTCCGGGGTAGTTGGCCATAGTTTTTTTAGGACTCGATAAAATAAGTGTACATGTAATTAAAGAAATATTTACTTTTTCATAAACTTTGATTAATTGACTTTCGAAAATGAAAGAAACAAAAAAATATTTCTATTGCGAACAGCTTGAAAAAACGTTTCAAAAAAAAAATACAATTGGCCATCTCTCCCGAGGTATCCGGGGGTGATGATCATACCATTACAGGAGAGATGGCCATAACATAACTCTTCATTTGAGTATAATTTATTTTTCATTTTTATTCCCCAAGTACCTTTTCTTCTCAAGGCCCCGTTTAGGCCACCTAATACCAGCAAACAGCGCACTCAACGCAATTATGGAGGAGAAGAGGCCCGTGATATTTTTTCCCACGCCTGCAATAGTTATCTTTCTAAATGAACTCCATTTTCCTTTTATTAATCGCTATCATGCATAGGGGGACGTTGTCACTGATATATGATAACCTTTGGAATACCTAATTCGTGATAGATACATCTTCATCACTGTGTGCCTTCACGGCCATATGGCCATAATACCCCAACTTGAACTGGTCATCTCTCCTTTTCATCCGGGAGAGAAGACCACGCCTAAAATCAAACAAGTTGAGACTCGAGCTTCATTTTTAGGTTAGAACAATACTACAACCGTATACTTTGCAACAAAAGCAAATAACACCATTAGAATAAGACACTAGCATCACCACCATGTAAAATATGAACCCTCTAAGAAATATTTGCACTAGTCAAAACAAACAACAAGGATTTTACGTACTTTTGCAAGGTTTTCCTCCAACATTTTGGCCATATCTTTGCTCCCAAGCATGACGTAAAGCGTACTAAACAAAAACTAGCGACATCTAGCCATCAGAACCATGAAATATTTGGATGGGCAATCTCCCCCTTATGGCCATCTACCCCGGAATTACCCTATTTCGTGCCTTTACGCCGTCAGCGTACATTTAATCGGAATATCTTCGCACCTCCCTCCCCCACCCCTGTTCCGGCTATCCACTATTGATGGGATCTCCCTCCCTATCTCCCTTGTAATGAATTCGGTTGAAATGGAATTGTGTTATGTATATGATTGATATAATTATCTTGGTAGGCTGTCTTGGGGAGTAAGTATAACTTTTGAGTTAAAATCATCATGGATTAAACTGACAAAGGATTTGTAAAATTAAATAGGTAACTGGATTCATAATTCATAACGTGACTTAACGTGACTTGTGAGCCCGACGCCACGCTACACGCCCCGCCGAACGCTCCGCTTCGAGCGTCCACTCAGGCCTTACACTGAGTAGACGATCGAAGCGGAGCGTTCGGCGGGGCGTGCAGCGTGGCGTCGGGCTCACAAGTAATTTGAGCAGCGTGTACTAAGGCCGCTACTATTCGCTTACATTTGTTTAACATGCACGCCACACGCCCCGCCCCGCTGCACGCCCAACTCGAGCGTCCACTCAGGCCTTACCTTTAAGTCCAGTTTTATGCGCGAAGAAATTATTCATGACATTGCTTATTATATGCCTTACCTCCGTGTTTGCGATCAATTAAACGATCACGTCACGCACGCCCCGAAAAGCAACTTAAAAATCGAAGAAAACGGACCTCCCTGAAATAAAGCTGTCAAATCGTTGCGTAACGCTACGGCTTACGTAGGCGGACAACGCGCGAACGCGACGCGGCGCGGCGCGGCGCGGCGAGGATGAAACAAACCGTTGATACGTATAGGTATGTCCTACTCGTACGTGAGCGATTTAGGCGCGAAGCGGCGCGGCGGCCGCGCGGCGTTCGCGCGTTGTCCGCCTACGTAAGACGTAGCGTAAGAGTCGTATACGTAGTTACCTTATAGTATATATGGTATAATATGTTGGTACTTGGTAGTTTAAGAGTACCTGTTATAGGGGGGGGGGGGGGGGGGGGTCTATATTGTTTCCCAAAAAGTTTTAAGTCAGATATATATAATGTATTGTTTGTATTTTCGTTAGTCATAATTTGTTTGGTATAGAAAATGTATGTTAAACTACAAAAAACTATTTCGGGAGAGTCGTAGGATACGGCACACAATATTCATGTGTCATGTGAACCTTTCGTTACCAAGTTTATTTCGTACTTAGTTGCTATTGAGAAATATGACATGAACAAACTAAATCAAATATTTTAATACGGTGCGTAATGTATTGACTGGAAACACAATAAGTAATAACCGATATTGGAGTAAGTAGTACTAATCCACTGAAAATGTATAACTAAGTTAATAGTTTATTAATGATGTTTTCATGTCCTCACAAATAATAATCGAGCGATATTTTATTTCAAAGAGAGTTGAAAAAGTACAAAAGAAGTTCAAAATAATTAAATCCATTTCTAGCACTTTAACAAAAGCACACCAACGGGACCATTTCTCTGAGCTTAAAATCGAATCCGATGTACAGTCGCCATCAGTTATATCGGAGCGGCCAAGGTGTTCACAAAATCTGAACACGCACTCTAACGCCTTGACAATTAGAGGCGAGTTCAGATATGTAAGCACCTTGGCCGCTCCGATATATTTGATGGCGACTGCATTTGCTAAGCTATTCGGAAGACTGAGCTGAAAGTTGAGACAGATACGTTTCAGCAGAGCACTACAAGCGACCATCTAGACGAGATAAGACAGTGCCTACTTGCCTAGCCTAGGTGTAAAGGTACTATAGTGACCTGTACTGTAGGTGTATTCTTCATGAAGTAAAAAAGTACAAGGCAAATAATTAAAAAGAGGATCACTATAGCTTACAGGATACACGTTCCATCTTCCAATTTCCTTGAAAATAATTATTCTGAAGTTTATTTTAGGTCGACCCGCGCTCGACCGTTTTTCGTTAAGTAATTACTTATACTTTATACGTCTAAGATATACCACTACCACTAAGATAGTTTGGCGGGAGTTACAATGGTATGGATAACTTCGGTGAGGTTTAACCCAGTAACAGGTTTCTGTTTATTTTTCCTATTTAAAAAATCACCACAATACTTTAGATTGAGAATTTTGTTCAATAAGTAAAAATGTTATGGAAATGTTAAAAGGATGTTCAACCTCACACAAGCTTCCTAACTACCGTCTACGAAAAAACCGCCATATATAACTATCTCACGAACCAACTAAATTAAATATACGTCCATATTAAACGACATAATTCGTTAAAAATATTAGTTATTAATCTACTGAATAGGTATCCTACGCAAGGCCAGTAAATATATTTCCTCTCTCATAAACTACGCTATCTTAATTACAATCATCAATACTGCTTAATATCAGAACTAAAAGGTTCCTTATTAAATGAATATCTTTAAGCTCCAAGCTCTATTATATCAAATAACATCGATCCAAACGGAGACTTGTATAAAAACGTAAAGTACAGACTTTAACGCTCTAGTAGCGTAAGAAGGTGGTAGTAATAGTAGTATAGTAGTAGTAATAATAGTAGAAAATAGAAATGGTAGGAATACTCACCACGTGCGGCTGGGCGGGCGCTCGGCTCAGAACTGGGGCCTTATTCGACATGCCACTTTTGACGTCGCATGTTGAAGTTCATTTGAATCTGAACAATCATGGGTTGTCGAATAGGTAAAGTGTGTCACCTGTCAGTGAATCTCATGTAAACAAATCATTTCATCGCTAGACTTGGTTGTCTATTGGTATGGCCGCCATGTTTGGATTTATGACATTTAAAAGGGGATTCTATGGCATAGAGTAAACTACATTTCTATTTTCTATAGTTTTTTGATTCCCCTACTCGACGCAAGATGGAGTTAACAGTCAAATTTCGATCTTGGCGTTATAAAAATAAACCGCAAGAACATGACATGCAGTTGCGTTGGTGTAGATCTATCATGAAAAGGAATATATGACAATTGTCCAGAATTAAAAAAAACTTGACAATAAACATACAGCAATACATATACCACTAAATGTCAAAAAGAAAACAGATTTAGTATAATTACTAGGTAACAAATTATATATAAAGTTTAAATTTTAAACCAATCGTCGTGGGTCCTAACCCCGGCTCTTAGCAATGAACTTCTTGTAACTTGTGTGAAAAATATCATTTGATATTACACCAATTACTTTATGGTGAAGTAAAATATCATGAGTCATGAGGAAGACGGAGTAGCCAGTAGCCACAATAAGCTATTTTTTTGTCCTCTGGGTTAGATGGCAGTGAAATAGGGAGAGATAGTGAAGAATGCGGCAAAATAAGCATTTATTGTGTTGTTAGTAGTTAGTAGACTAGTTTTTTTTTCTAAAAATGAAAATTGACGCAACAGCAAGCTCATAGCCCCCTATGAGCCAGTCTGTTAGGTGCAGGCTTAAGGGCTAATCCCGGGGGAAGCGGAGCGTCGGCGACTAGCTGGTGCATCTGCTTATTAACCTCTTCTCACTTTTACCTCAGGTCCTTTGATTAATAAATTAAGGTAAAATTCGTAAGAACTAGTGCCTGTGTCATATTCTAAATTGGACGCTATGCCTAATTAGTTGTTATAAATTAAATACAATAATTATTTATTTAATTAAATTTATAACAACGCAACGTGGGGTTATTCATGATGAATTTTAATGGCTTATATAAGACAGCGGTCGTATATTGCCTCAGAAATTTGGATTTTGTCAGTTTGAATGAACAGCAAACTGGAGACATTGAGATTAATTTTAAACTTATTATTTTAGGTGTTCATAAGAAATAAGGTATTGACAGACATTGACGGAAAATCGCGAAAACCCGGCCAGGTGCGTCGGACCACGCAAAACGGAGGAAGATTCCATACTTACTTCTTCTACCATGTATCCATATGCCAAAATAGCAACAAAAAAGCCGAACAAAAATACCGTTTCTTCGCAGCACTAGATTTCAGTCCTTTTTTTAGAAAAGTAATATGTTTAGGTACATAATATATATATATATGTAAGTAATTTTGTTATGTGAAACTTATATGTTGTGTTACGAGACTTACGAGTAGGTAACTTTAAACTTTAACAGCCTAACAGATCCCAATAAGGCCTAGTTTACCCTCTGGGTTGGAAGGTTAGATGGCAGTTGCTTTCGGAAAAACTAGTGCCTACGCTATTCCTTGGGATTAATTGTCAAGCGAACAATAGGTTCTCATGATCCGTGGCAAAATCGAGATAACGCGAGGAAGAATAACTTTGTCACAAGAATATTTGGCCAAATATAAATCCTTACTCTCGCGTATTTGACCTACCTACTCGTATTGAGTCGTATTTTGCCACCTAGTAGCCTCGAATTGGTTGTTATATGTGGCTTTCCATAAATTAAGGGTCCTTATGCTTCAATAAGGACGTTTTCATGGGGTCCCGTTGTTTCCCATAAAGTTTTAAGTCATAATGTATTGTTTGTCATATTATCATTACTCATAAAACTGAAACCGTTAACATTTCAAGATTTTAGTTAGGTTATCCTATAGATAGGTTAGGTTAGGTTAGATTTGTTTTATGGCAATCCTGAAAAGTGACGCGTTTCTGAACCAAATGAATTATGACTAACGAAAATTCGAGCAAACAATACATTATAAAACTATTTGGGAAACAATAGAGACCCCGTTTTCATCTGAAGTTGCAATAGAAATTGAAAAAGCCACATTTTTTCAAGCTTTTACTTAGTTTCATCTGTCCCGTTGGTTGTCTGTCTGTTCCAATGTGGTTCCAATCAAATCATGCAAATTAAATCCCAACAAAAACATAAATGTGAAATGAGAGCCAAGTTCAATATTGAGAATACGTGTCGTTGTTGACTCGCCGACACAAGAATTGAGATCTATATGGGTGCCATGTTCTGTGCTGTGTAGAAAATCCTGAAATTATAAAGGATTTGTCTTGGCTAGTTTTTAACAACAAACCAAGTTTTTGAAAAACTAACAGAAAAATATATATTACCTATATGCCTATACGTAAAAACTAGCCAAGACAAATCCTTTATAATTTCAGGATTTTCTACACAGCACAGAACTTGGCACCCATATAGATCTCAATTCTTTTGTCGGCGAGTTAACAACGACACATATTCTCAATATTGAACTTGGCTCTCATTTCACATTTATGTTTTTGTTGGGATATCAT
The DNA here is from genome assembly GCF_948474715.1 of Cydia amplana. Taxonomy (NCBI): domain Eukaryota; kingdom Metazoa; phylum Arthropoda; class Insecta; order Lepidoptera; family Tortricidae; genus Cydia; species Cydia amplana. The sequence continues at coordinate 3,921,497 of NC_086081.1, forward strand.
TACTTTTTGTACAGAAATTACTATAGTATTCATCATGAAAGCAGTTTGCCTAAGCTGAAAAGGAGACCCTCGCTAACGCGCGGTTAATTGTCAAAAAGTTTCAGTTTCACATTTTTTCTTTTGTATACGCCTTATAGTCTACTTTCATTCCAAATATCAAGTTTCTAAGTAATCTACGAGGGGTGTTCAATATATTCTCGGTATGAGAATGAAAACAAACAAGTACGAAAAGTTTGATATTTTTATTTTTCAATATACTCCCCCCCTATGTTCATACACTTAAAAGATCGATCAATTATTTTTTTTAATCCTGCATAAAAATATTTTTTATCTTTGGTGTAAAAATGCTCCTCCACTGCCGCCTTCAATGCTTCATCATCGGAAAATTTATTTCCACGCAGATCCTTTTTAAGATTGGGGAACAAAAAGAAGTCGCTGGGGGCTAAGTCCGGACTATACGGTGGGTGAGTAACAGTTTCAAACCCACATTCAACAATAGCTGCCTTGGCAATATGAGCAGTATGGACGGGGGCGTTGTCATGCAGAAGCATAACACCTTTGGTTAACTTTCCTCGCCTCTTTTCTTTGATTGCATCCTTTAATTGACGTAGAATGTTAGCGTAGTACTGTCCTGTGATATTTACACCTTTTTCTTTATAATCGATCAGTAATACTCCTTCACAATCCCCAAATTTCGTGGCCATGACCTTGCCAGCTGAAGGAATGACCTTGAACTTCTTGGGATGAGCTGAACCCTTAATGTGCCACTGCATGGACTCTTGTTTACTCTCTGGGTCATAATGATGAACCCAGGTTTCATCTCCAGTAACTATTCTTTGCAGCACCTCATCAGGATTTTCACCGCACAGGTCAATAAAATCGGAACAACAAGCTACACGCATGTCTTTTTGAAGCCGAGTCAGCATTCGCGGAACCCATCTTGCACTTACTTTTGACATATTAAGATGGTCATGGATAATATCATGTACGGTACCAATAGAGAGATTGGTTACTTGTGCTATAGATTTTACCTTCACTCGACCATCTTCCAATATAAGTTTTTCCACTTTATCAATATTTTCTTGTGAAGTAGCTACTACAGGCCGGCCAGGTCTAGGGTCGTCTTCAACACTCTCCCTTCCACGTTTAAACTCGCTTGACCACTTTTGAATGGTAGATAAAGAAGGAGCAGACTCACGGTAAACACAATCCATTTCCTCTTTTATGGTTTTTTGATTTTTACCCTGTTTTGTCAAGAATTTTATCACGCATCGATGTTCTAATTTAGTTAACATTGTCAATTCCCACATGATGTTCATGTTTGTTCAGCAATTGCAGAAAAACAAAAGAACATCTCGGTTCGAATTATACTTTTTTTTAATGTCAATGAATAAACCTTAGCGGCCAGTAACGAAAGAAATTTTAGAAGAGGTTGTAAGATATCAATACCGAGAATATTTTGAACGCCCCTCGTAGAAGTGGGTTAGGTTTTTGGTCTATAAGTATTTTTTTTTCCATCGATATATCAATAATTTCCAGTTTTCAGATTTTTCCCTCTATATGCACCTAATAGTCTACCTTGATGCCAAATATCAAGTTTCTAAGTCATCTAGAAGTGGGTTAGGTTTTTGGTCTATAAGTATTAATTATTTTTTTTCCATCGAAATATCAATAATTTCCAGTTTTCACATTTTTCCTTCTATATGCACCTAATAGTCGACTTTGATGCCAAATATCAAGTTTCTAAGTGATCTAGAAGTGGGTTAGGTTTTTGGTCTATAAGTATTAATTATTTTTTTTTCCATCAAAATATCAATCATTTCCAATTTTCACATTTTTCCTTCTATATACACCTAATAGTCTACCTTGATGCCAAATTTCAAGTTTATAGGTCACCTGGAAGTGGGTTAGGTTTTTGATCTATATGTCAGTCAGTCACAAAAATGCCGGTTTTTAAAGGTTAATTTATCAATAACTGTTTGAGCTATGTTTATGAAATAGTGTATTTTGAACAAGCTAAGGGACTTGAATACATGTGCCAAATTTCATGTGTGTAGGTTAAGTAGGTTTCAAGTTGTGAAGGGGTCAAAAGTAGCTCGAAATGGTTCGTGTAATATTACACACGGTTGCTGCGTCGCCAGTTCCTTTTTCTTTGAACTTGGCTGGACACGCTACCGCGTGTCTAGATTTGACCCACTTCTCGGGTGTTCAATGAAGCTGAAAATTTACATAAGTACATAATATGTAATATGGGTGACAATACAATATTTTTATGGTTACCATCGAGCTGATCTGATGGTGATGATACAGACAGTGGTCTTTTAAGTCTTTTTAACTTTGTGATAAAACAACGCAACTTAATTATATTTGAAAATATTTAAAGAAAAATACAGTCATAAATTAGAAATTTTGTTATCTAACCTCTCTATCACTCTTGCATATTAGAGCGATAAAGAGGCAAATAGCTGAGTTTCGATTTTCGCACTTCCCGATAGGCCCCTTTGTAAACAAACCGCCTTGATGTGTCTATGTCAAATTTTTAATTGTCTGTGAAAACTTGTTAAAAAAAAGTTTAAAACAAAGGCGTAGGCAAAGAGTAGTATAATATGTATATAGCTGGTCAACCAAATCTTGTCAGTAAAAAAAGGCACGAAATTCAAATCTTCCATGGGACGATATCCCTTCGCGCCTACATTTTTCAAAATTGCCGCCTTTTTCTACTGTCAAGATCTGGTTGACCAAGTATACCTATATAGCGCTGGCGGTACACCGAGAAATTCAGTAAAATGCTGCAAATGATGTTAAAGGTATGAAAATCGGTACGATTGATCTGTAGAACATTTGAAACAATTTGACCCGAAGCACCAACAAATAAAAAGAAAACGAGAGGAGTTATGACGTCATCTTTTTTTGTAAGGAATAAAAAAATATTGTTTAAAAACCTATCGTGTTTGGTATTAAACGAAAGGGCTTTCTGAGCCGATTCCAAACATATATCACATCATTACATTTCAGTATTTTTTTTTATTATAATATAAATAATTTTCAAAACATACCAATTAAGTTTGGGTTTCTCCAGATACAATACGGCAAATTTTTTTTTGTAAAATATACCTCTAATCTTATACCTAATATCCTCATATCTAACCCTAATAAAGCAATTTTGAAATTATATACATTTAGGTTTTTTTTTTTTTTTTTCAATTTTACATAGTGTGATCTATGAATCTCTCAATTAAATATTTAAAAAGAAAGCATAAAATTAATATATAACGGTTTTTTTCAGAAAGTCGCTTATATCTCGGAATCTATAAGTCGTAGTAAAAATTGTCTATGTAATAATTAAGAAAGAATTAACCGAAAAAACTCACCTTTAACGTCCCCCCTTTCCCGAGTTCTCCGCCCCCCACTCATCAGAACTTTTTCTTACTTAAAGCTTAGATATTACCAAAGGAACATGTAATAGTATTTTATGCAACTGTTGTTTAAGAGAGGTCAAAAAAGGCGAGTGGCGTGAGTAACAATAACAACAAACAACAACCGAAAATTGTTAATAAAGACGCCACTAGTATTTTTTGACTCAGTTAAACAACGTTGCATACAATACTTTTTCTACGACCAAGCACTTACTTTGAAATGCAATGAAATAATAATAAAAATGGATGATGATGATTGTTTCATGTCCTAATGTGATAGGTTGTTCAGTGCGTGGGATTCTTAAGGGGAACGAAAATTTTATTATTTTTGCGCTACGACGCACGGTTTAGGAGATACAGCCCTATAAATATTTTTCTTCCTCTTTTTCTTTTTTTTTCTTTCTTTTTCTTTTTTTGTGTTTTTTAAATCTTACTTAGGGGTCTCTTAAAGGGGAACGAAAATTTGATTATTTTTGCGCTACGACGCACGGTTTAGGAGATACAGCATTATAAAGTTTTTTTTTTGTCTTTTTTAATCTCTTTTTTGTGTTTTTTTTAAATATTAATTAGGGTTTCTTACAGAGGAATGAACATTTTAATATTTTTGCGCTACGACGCACGGTTTAGAAGATACAACCCTATAAAAAAAATCTTTATTTTTTTGTTTTTTGTGTTTTCTAAATATTACTTAGGAGTTTCAAAGGGGAACGTAAATTTGATTATTTTTGTGCTACGACGCACGGTTTAGGAGATACAGCCCTATAAAGATGAAAATAATCGTACCATTAACCAAAACATGTATATGGTTTACTCATCTGTCAGAAATGACAATTAAAATTAGATTGGAAACAATGTATTCCATACAATATTTTTTAAGTGGTGATTACACGAAGTATCGTAAAAGTGCCAAAAAGATACTGCGTGTATGCACAAATATTTTTTTTGGGGAATAGACTAAAGACTTGTGTTGATAACTATAAGTTAGGGGTTTAAAGGTGTGTGCACGACCCTTTAAATGACAAATAAAAGTACGGGAGTAGAAAAAGCAAGTTTCAATACTCTTATTTTACCCGAATGACATTATTACTCGTATTGAGTAATTCGGCAGGGCTATTATTACACTTTGTAAAATTGAAAAATTAAAAAAAAAAACCTAAATGTAAATAATTTCAAAATTGCTTTATTAGGGTTAGATATGAGGATATTAGGGATAATTAAAGGTATATTTTACAAAAAAAAAATTATGGTATTGTATCTGGAGAAGCCCAAACTTGGTATGTTTTGAAAACTATTTTTATTATAATTTAAACAAAATGACTGAAATGTAACTATGTGATATATTTTTAGCATTGGCTCAGAAAGCCCTTTCGTTTAATACCATACACGATAGGTTTCTAAACATTTTTTTTTATTTCATACAAAAAAACATGACGTCATAACTCCTCTCGTTTTTTTTATTTGTTGGCGCTTCGGGTCAAATTGTTTCAAATGTCCTAAAGATCAATCGTACCGATTTTCAGACCTTTAACACCATTTGCAGCATTTTACTGATTTTCGCGGTATACCGCCAGCGCTAGAAGTGGGCAGCAAAGAGTAGTATAATATATAGAACAGTCGGCAGTCAACGTTTGTTCCTAATAAATATAACATTGATGAATCAAGGCGGTTTGTTTAAAGAGGGCCTGCCGCGATACCAATTTCGTTATCTGCCACCATTAAATTTCGCTCGTATATGCAAGAGTGATAGAGAGGCAGATAACGAAATTTCCCCCCACCCCCCTTTGGATGGTTCTTGTTAGAGTTATAATGTCACTGTATTGAGGACTCAACCTTTCCATTTTTAAAGTGTTTTTATATCGACATGACACTGGCTACTGTAGTAAATGCCAGAAAAGAAAAAAAAAAACGCTGTCATAGTAATCGTCAATCGAAATAAACAACGTACAAATATCCAAGAAAAATTTGCAAAATAGTATATGATAAATATGTAAAACATCATTAATTATCGAATTAAGATTACATACAACTTTGTGTAAAAAAAATTAAGGCAATTATACAGCCCGATTATACGGGTTACATCTTGAAAAAGATGATTATCTTGGAAAGAAGAGTAAATATACATAGGTGAACATAATGGTGAACAAAGGTATAGTCAAATAGGTAGGGACATAATTCAGGGTTTGCTTGTCTGGTCCACGCATGCTGTACCTATCACGACCACGGCACGGCCGTCTCCTGCTAACTTTTCGCTATAATAGTAAAATCATAGGTCTAATACCTATGATTTTAATATTATAGCGAACAATATTTCATGTTCATGATCTCGAATTTAAGACTTTAGCTTAGATTTATGGCGTGCGGCCTAGCGCGCGTTGCCTCTATGAGGAGCTGTCAAAGCGCTTTATATCTGTATGCTTTTGATGATGCGGATCAGCATTCTTATCCAGCGGGGCAAGCGGGCAGCCTGCAGAAGGGCACCCTACCGCACTTGGTAGGTCACTACACTCACTACCAGGATTTAGGGCTAATAATTTATTTATAAGTTTTTAATACCTTTAAACGAGCAATTCTTGTAAATTTATTTATTTATTTATATGTATATACATTTCGGGGATCTCGGGAACGGCTCTAAACGGATTTAGATGGAATTTGCTGTATGGAGGTTTACGGGGGCGCAAAATCGATCTAGCTAGGTTTTATCTCTGGGAAAACGCGCATTTTTGGGTTATTATATGTTTCCCGAGCAAAACTCGGTCTCCCAGACATTAAGTTTTTAATTTAAGTGTTTTTATCATGTTTCATATTTAAACTTACAGATGTGAATCACCAGCAGAGTTTTTGGAGAGGTGTGGTTTTCTTATTTCCTGTTACCAACCTGAAACACCATACCTACTTAAATATCAGAAAATAATAAAGTGAAGAAAATTAAATAAAGTTGAATGCTTAAAAACTTTAATGTTTTATTAAAATTAAACGAAAAAAAATGTGTAAACTGAAATAGATCTAATTTTTTTATTTGTAGTTGAATAACATATATGTATTTAATCTCCTTTAATTAAAAATCATCTTTGAGTAGATACATATTAAACAATAGGTACTTTTAGGTCTTGGTAGTAATGTTAGGTCTTATGACCTACTGTATTTGACTATATTACTTACCAAGACCGAAGCCTGACCTGTCAGTCACCAACTATTTTGATGCTCTTTGTAGGTAGCATCAAAATAGTTGGTGACTGACAAAGTTACCAAGTTACTAAGGTAGTAGGTACCTATATAGTAGGTAGCAGTAGCGCAATATTTAGTCAAAATATTTTGACTAATTTAGATTACTTTTATGCCAAAAAAGTAATACAAGCTATTCATGTTCCACTTAGTAATAAAATACGGACTTTTCTGAATATGTGGTTTACGAAATGTGTTAAGAGCCAACAGGAGTGGTCATTTCTCCATACAAACGTACTCGACTGTTTCCTCCGTGGGTTTTGAAGCTAGAGCAATGATTTTTTTAACACAGATTAATATTGTCAATATCTGTGTCGGACCGTTTTGCTTTTTTTGATATTTTTGTTTTTTAAGGCGCTAGAGCCCTTCAAAAATGGCCAAAATGGCCTAATTGACTATGCCGCAATGAGAGGCGTGGTATTCAAAACTGATATCAATTAGCCAAAAAAGCAAAACGGTCCGACACAGATAATTTCATAATCATTTAGATTTCCAAATTTGGTTACGATTGGTTAAGTTTTGGAGGAGGAAACAGTTAAAAGTAAACAGGAAACAGGAGGTTTCGTACTCGACCTCGATATTTGAGATTTTTACGCAGGATTTTTCACCTTGTCCTTATCGCATTAGTTTTAGGTGCCGCTTCCGTTAGCGAGACGGGTATATTTACCTAAAATATTTAAATCTCAGCTCCAACAGGAGGCTTGTGGTTTATTAACGTGGTTTAGAAATAGGCAGCTTGAGTTGAGAGAGGTGATGAGTAAATTGTTTCATTTTTTTAACAATTTTGAGCGTTTATAGGAGAATGTGTGGAGCAAGCATTATTTGACGTGTAGGTGTGGGTTCAACAAAAAGATCGCTTGTCAATAAGGCATTCTTGCTGTTAAAATTCAATTATTAATAGCCTTTATCGACCATCAGCAATGTAGTCCCTTTTTGATTGATGGAAATTGTCACGTAAGTTCCACTACTCGCCGCCGCATCGCCTACAGCGCATTCGTTGGTCTATCGCTCACAAGATGTCATTAATTCATGTAAACTTACGTACTGAAAAAAAAAAGTTTTACTCTTTGCTATAAATTACCCTTTCGCACGTCAAAAACTCCAAGATGGTGCCGAAGGTCATAGAGAACCAAGTCTACCTTTGGAATCATTACTTGTCAAAATTTGACATTAGCAATCCACAGTTAGGTGACAACCAAACCAAACCATTATAAACCTTAAAGTAATAATAAAACAAAGTTGTTTTTTGTTAAATTATTGTTTGTACCAAATGAACTTCAGCACTTGATGAACTTCAAATGAACTTCAACAGTTGAATTTCAAATGACGCGAAATTTGACAGTTGCACATGTCGAATAGGGGCCCTGATAAGAGGGCGGGTTGGAGGCCCGCCCGCCCTGCATAGAATATTCGATCAGATAGGCAATTCTTATTAGTCAGCCTAAAAATCAATGAGGTGTTTTATTGAACTAAGGCGAAAGTCATATTAATGTAATTACGATCAATATTCTAACTTAAAAATCATAACTTAATTTGATTTAACGTTACTCGCATTGCATCGCGCTCTATCATATAGGTACATTTGTATTTACATATGTACCTTATGGTGCACGAGGGTTGCATTTCCAGTAAATGCCAAATCAAGTTCGGATTTTAAAAGTGAAAAGGCATTTTAGTGGAAGCATTGTCATTGTGAAATTTGTGAAATGTTATGATTTGCATGTCAACCCCTTTACCCATGCCTGTTAATTATAATTAGGATTTGACTCTTGCTTATTCAACAAAATGTCAAATTGAGGGACAATATTAAGCAAAAATAAACGAATAGGTACAGTAAATCACTAAAATAGGATTAATTAAGGGGCAATTTGTCTTATAAAAAGAAATATGGCTACATTTCTTTTGTGATAACTAACTGACTAGGTATACTTCGTTTTTTATAGCATTAGAAATTTGGTAAACAATCTTGATGTGTCTTTTAATTGAAAAACACATTTTAAAAATAAGTTACGGTAATATGTAACAACTATGAATCTAATACGATCTTTTATAGTCTTCTGCTTTCATAAGTAATAGTTATTGATTTTTAAAAAGTGTTTTTCAATTAAAAGACATGTCAAAATCGCTTACCTTCTTTCAAGTTCTTTCTAATGCAAAAAAAAAACGAACTATAGGTATGTTAAGACCGAAACAGGAGTGAGTTTAATACCACAACCACATTACCGTGTAATACCCATGTTATTTGTAAAATGTCTTATTGCCGTTTGGTACCGACGTTGCCAATCACCCGACTAAAAGCTTTAATATTTTGATCTGTTTCTCGATCATCTCTAAACTAAAACAGCCGACTGTATCACAGAATAAATAATAGTACTAGGTACTGAAGATTCACTCTCTAACAAAACGTGTCTATTACGACACATATGACCGCTAGGTGGCGCAAGCGCGAGAAGGCATCTGCAACTGCTATGGCTAGACACAAAAATTGGTGTGGGTCGCATGTACTTGTAGGTACTTGTAGCGACGCGACGAAATCGCGGAGTGAGCCACGTCTGACTGTATGTCGCGTCTGCCCCAGCATTCCTATATTCTCTGCCTCTTGGCTTAGACGGGGTCCTAGCCTCCGTTCTCTGTCCCATTACTATTGTCCGCTGCTAAGCTCTTTTGTACTGTACTTTCCTTATACCGTATCTATTGCGTACTAGGTTTATATTCCTACTATTGCAAATAAATTAGCATATTAGGCGTTATAATACAACTTAGGATGAAAATATTCTATAACATTGCTACAGCTATACGGTGCTTTATAGTTTATTATATATTATACCACACAGAATTGAGCACAGGCTGCAATAGACTCATGTAGGATTTTTTAATCAGCATTCAGTAAAAGGCTTTTGAACAAACGAAAATATAATCTCTAAAAGAGAGTGGCACTGACAGATATTGTTGGCGCATTGTTCTAATATGCACTACTTATACCTAGGCTAACTGCATGTATTACCACTTTGTACGCAAGGGTTAACAGCTAATAATTTTGCAATTTTACGTGCATGCGGCGCTTCACTACACAAGCACTTAAATTCGATCAGCCGCGCTCGATCTCTATTTATATTGTATACGAGCACAAGGTATTTCTATATTTTTTACCCTGTTTACCCCGAGCTTTGACTCGCCATCTTTTTGTATTGTAAGTCTCTTGGTCTATGTGTAAGGCCTGAGTGGACGCTGGAAGCAGAGCGTTCGGCGGGGCGTGCAGCGTGGCTGTGGGCTCACGCGTGATGTGAGCAGCGTGCACTAAGGCCGCTACTATACGTTTGCATTTGTTTAACATGCACGCCGCACGCCCCGCCCCGCTGCACGCCCAACTCGAGCGTCCACTCAGGCCTTACACTAAAAGTTCCTAAATGAAATCTTAGATATTTAAGGACCTACTCAAAATGACTGTCGTCAACAGAAAACGCCAATCAAAACTTAATTAACCTGTAACGATATATATTTTATACCCTTGGAGTTTGTCCAATTGTCATTTGGCTAGGCCTCTACCTCTAAAATCTTCCATTCGGATAATAACTTTAGTGACATCGGTCGACTAAGTAAAAGATTAAGGCTGCATTGCATATGAGAAATTCACGCGATAGTAAAATGGTGAGTGAAGCCGCAGGCACTCAACCACTTCATAAAAAGACTGACATTCACATTCCCATTGACATATATCTCAGGACTGGCCTTACGGACAATAAGGGGGCCAGTACAGCGGTGTGACATCGCTACAACGCGATTGATTGATGAGTTCGCATAACGCGCGCGATGCACGATTGGCTCGAATTCGTGAGTGACACCGCTAAACTAGTACCATTTTTAGTGCCTATTAGGCCTGTCCTGAGATATAGGTACGTCAATGACTCAACTAATTCCTAAAAAGACTGACATTCACATTCCATAACGCACTTATTGTTTTGGATATCACGAGCGCTTTTACTAGTATTAGATGAAAGAAAAATTTTCCCGGTTAAACATTAGTTAGTCATAATGACTTAATGACTAAAGGGGCCCACTGATTACTATTCCGCCGGACGATATTGGCCTGTCAGTTAGAACAAAAAGTTGACAGTTCCGAACAACTGACAGGCCGGTATCGTATCGTATAGGAGAATATTCTACAAAAATGAAACAATCATAATTAAGGTTAACGAGTTTTATTACTAGATTTATGAAAACTATATAAAATTATTTTAACTTAACTCTTATTTCTCTGGCAACAATCTTAAATGTAGTGTACCACGGTATTTAGGTCCATTGGAAACATTTGACCGTTAAAGACGTCGACTGGCGCGCGCGGGTACAGCCCAATATCAACCTTCGTGCATTACATCAAGATTCACGACTATATCGCTCCTTGATGATCAAAGTGGTACTAAAGGTTGAACACGCCAAAACTGGGGCACACAAAATGTAGTACAAAATTATAATAAAAGTGAAAAAGTATATTATGTTTTACACATTTAATAGCATATTTAACGCTGTTTAAAATAACATTCCATATTTTAGATTTGGTCTACACAGTAAGCCATTTTTCTAACTTTCCTACGTACACGGCTCATAAGACTTTGCACCATGTTAATAGAACACTGTCTTGACGCCCATGTCCACATCTTTTGTAGTTCAGGGACCGATTTTACTCCGCCGCCTTTCTTTTTTAAAATTCCCTTCATAATACTCCAGTACTCTTCAACGGGCCGCAGTTCCGGACTATTTGGGGGGTTGCACACTTTTGGTACCACCACGATCCCATTTGCAGCATACCATTCCATCACTGGTTTTGAGTAGTGGCAACTGGCTAAATCTGGCCAAAACAAAGGTGGTGAGTCATGCTTTCTTATGAAAGGTAGCAAACGTTTCTGCAAACACTCTTTTCTATAAATATCGCCGTTTATTGTCCCGGTAGTAATAAACGGCCGACTTCTTTTCCCACAGCTACATATTGCTTGCCAAAGCAGGTACTTTTTTGGAAATTTCGAACGTTTTTTTAATTTACACTCTTCAGGGGCGTCTACTCTACTTAGGCTGGTATAGAACTCTTGCCCAGGAATTTGTTTAAAGTCACCTTTTATGTATGTTTCGTCGTCCATGACGACGCATGCAAATTTGGTTATGAAATTCTCATAAAGTTTTCGAGACCGTTTCTTCGCGGATGAGTTCTGTTTCGAGTCTCGATCTGGTGCTGCCTGGGCCTTATAACTCCTTAGGCCAGCCCTACGTTTCACTTTTTGAACATAGGACTGAGACATTTTAACTTTTTTAGCAACATCGCGAGACGAAATCTTAGGATTTGAGGCAAACATGTTCACCACCTTCTCGTCCTTTTTTTTATTCTTGACACCCTGCACGCCTCCACTTCCTGGCTTCCGATCTATTGTTAGGTGCGCACGGAACTTTTTTAATACGCGACAAACCGTAGATTGAGGACATTTCAGTCGTTTCGCGATATCTCTGTAGCTCAGTAATGAATTTTCTACGTATTCGTGCAAAATTCGCTCGCGTTGTTGATGTTGTTTGCTCGACATTTTGACAACGAATAAACATAATTTAAAAAAACTTGATAACATTATAGGCCAGTGTCTTGTGACCAAGTAGGTGCCATAAAAGTTTGTATATCTCTATTATTTGCATAGCAATAGTCGATTGTACATGCCCCAGTTTTGGCGTGTTCAACCTTTATACAAATTAACACTCATTTAAATAGTGACGTTGTTCGATTTTTCTAAGGCACAAATGATTTTGTTTAGTGCCTCCATGGTTCCCAAGTGCGCTTTCAGAATTGCTATTTTAAGCAGTAAAATGACACATATTTCTTTCTTTGACACATTTTTCTGCGTTAATCGATTACATACTTTTGAATCCCTTCTTCATACAAAAGTAATATATTACTTACACAGAAATCTTCAGAAAAAATCTTGTTTCTATAGGAGACATACTGTATACAATTTTGTGGAAAGCTTCCATTCACCACTTGAACCCATATAACAGTTTTAAATATCTTTAGTAGTAACTATACTTCGTTTTTTTAGCATTAGAAAGAAGGTAAGCGATCTTGACATGTCTTTTTATTAAAAATCACCATTGATAATTAAGTCACAGCAAATATGTTAGAATTATAAATCATATACGATCTTTTACATTCTTTTATTTTCATAAGTAATATAAACTAATTGTTTAAAGCGTTCTTCAATATTTTTTAATAAAAATACACCTTAACATTGTTTACCTTCTTTCTAATGCTAAAAAAACGAACTGTAAGTGTAAGGCCTGAGTGGACGCTCGGAGCGGAGCGTTCGGCGGGGCGTGCAGCGTGGCTGTGGGCTCACGCGTGATGTGAGCAGCGTGCACTAAGGCCGCTCCTATACGCTTGCATTTGTTTCATGCACGCCGCACGCCCCGCCGCGCTGCACGCCCAACTCGAGCGTCCACTCAGGCCTTACACTAAGTAGTCACATTTCCCTCTCACGTCATTCATCTCTGATTTCCCCCGTGTAGTCTTGGACAGGTTTTACCTTCGACTCTAAGTTACCGACCACAGAAGCTAGTTGTGTGGCGAAGTGTTGCGAGATGTGGTTCTGGAGTTCAGTCTTCAGACGGAAACTTTCTGAGCATTGCGCACACCTGGGAACAAATACAAACACAGTTTAAGTAAAAAGCTTAATCGTACAGTCTGCCAAAAATGTGGTTTATTATGTCAGTGACAATTGTTTGTCAAAACTGGTAGACCACTTTCTTGGCCCACTGTACCTATGTCACTCAAAAATTGTCATGGACATGGGTAAGGAAACCAACCATAAACATAAATAAAAAGCGGCCAAGTGCGAGTCGGACTCGCCCATGAAGGGTTCCGTATTTAGGCGATTTATGACGTTATTAAATTATACAACGGGACTTAATCGCGTATCTAAGTTTTAAGATTTACCTCCGACGTTTCGAGGACGGCGTTGTCCCCGTGGTCTCGGAGAAGACTGGCTTAAGTTGACATCAGCATCGTCTAACCGCGCGAGTTTTTCGAACTACCCGCACTTGGTCTTGTTTATCCGCTTGAACGTTTTGCGCACTAGGGATGTCACTCTGTCGACACACAACACTAACGATATTCGATTTATCGACTGTCGATATTCGTTTACGCTTACATTTACTAATGACTGGATTCGACTGATATTAGAAACCTCAATATCATTTTTGAAGACCTATCCTATATATGTTTTTTTTCTATTTTTGTGTGAAAATCTCTTTTGTTTTATACTATGTAGTGATATGGTGCCGCTTCAGGTGGTCCTTGTGGATTGGGTTTAAAATACCAACTTGCAAAGCATGTTGCCGAGATGCAGATGAGCCCGCCTGTATTTTGCAATCACACAAATCGCAGCGATATGATTTCTCCACCTTATGCATCCTTTAGTGGCGCTTCCTTGGAAAGCATGTGGTCGAGATGAATCCACCTGTGTTTAGTAAAGTCTCTGCGTAAACGCGCGTTCGCAGAGTTCGCAGTTGTATGATTTCTCCCCACTATGTAGCCTTCCCTTAGTACTGCTTTAGGTGGTCCTTGTAAATGGTTTAGAATAATAACTTGTAAAGCATGTTGCCGGGATGAGTGCGCCTGTGTTTGGGAAGGTCGTTGCTCTGTATAAATGCGCGGTCACATAGTTCGCAGCGGTATGATTTCTCACCAATGTGTATTCTGTAGTGTTGCTTCAGGTGATCCTTGTAAATGGTTTAGAATACTAACTTGTACAGCATGTTGCCGAGATGAGTCCGCCTGTGTTTGGCAAGGTCGTTGCTCTGTGTAAACGCGCGATCGCACAGCTCGCAGCGGTACGGTTTCTCACCGGTGTGTATTCTGTAGTGACGCTTCAGGTGGTCCTTGCTTGCGAACCTGGATTAAAAATTGACTTTTAGTACTTAGTATGTAGAGCATACTTAACTTATGCCATATTAAATATATATATATATATATATATATATATATATTTTTTTTATTATAAATGGGCTTACTCATGGCCACAGACTAGCCGAGGCGAAGACGTGGCCTACGATGGAGCGAGCCTGCCCAGAAGGTACCTGTTCACTCTTTTTATGTGACCTATTTATATAATATTATGTAATCTGCTTTTTGCATGATTTGTTGTAGCCTATTTTTTAAGACTGTATTTTAGGGTTAGTGAGAACTTCACAGAACAAAGCATGTGACTTTAAATCAGGGACATTATGCGTTAAAACAGAACTTAAGGTAAGAATGCTAATGCTAGCTTGTGATCCTATACTAGCTGACAAAATGTCATTGTTATAGGTACCAATCTTTCAGAATTTTTCGAGCATTGCTTAACCATGGCTCACGGTGTACCACAAACTAGGCTTGCTTTTGTGTTCAAATACTTCAATGACGGAATATTCCATACTATGATAGATTGCGAAAGTTAGACAGACTTTTACTGCAGACAAAAAATGAATCATTATGGATTTCTTCACTTACTTCATGGGGCAGGCGTCGCACTGGTGTGGCTTGATGCCCCGATGCCTCAACATATGTTTGGCCAATGAACTGCGCTTGGTAAAGGACCCACCGCACTGCTCGCAAGTGTACGCCCGTTCACCGGAATGTGTGGTGCCGTGGGACTTTAGCTCACCTAGAATGATGTGGATGTGTTTATTAATTAATAGACTAAGCGAAGAAGTTGTTATATACCAGCGTCAAATAACCTGCCAGTTTCAGCCCATAAAAAGTGCAAGTTTTATAAAATCTGACCCACAAAAAGTTAGTGTAGGTCTGCCTGTGCCTTTGGGACAATATTTTTTAAGAGATCTCTGTTGTAATACGACAGTAAAAAGTGAATAAGGTCTCTAGCAGTGTTGTTCCAGTACATCAGTATCATTAATTTTTGGTGCGCTTGCACATGCCAACTCCAAGCCGTAATTAAAGCACAGTATGGGAAGCCAGAATGAAAACATGTCACAGACAAAAGAGACTATTCTGTGGTATTTGGATCATTGTCTTCAAAAATTATACCATTTATTCTTCAAAGTGATGACATCACCATTTGAAATCCAGCCTTGATCACTGCCTTTGGTCACTTTTTCCTTCAATTTGTGAAATTTATTCTAATAAATAATAAAAAAATAATAAATTATTTTATCAAAGAAACATGCAATTGTCTTACCTTTGCTGACAAATCGTTTTGGACACAAACTGCAAGCAAACAACTTCAAACCTATATGCCTCTTTGTGTGTTCATTTAGATTATTACTAGAGTCAAACTTCTTTCCACAGAACGGACACAAATACGACTTTTCTTTAGTATGTATTTTTATATGTGTATTCAGTGTTGATAAATGTGAAAATGTCTTTGAGCAGAACGGACAAACATGACTCTTCACACCTGCATGCTTGTTCTCATGTTCCTTACAAATAATCTCCGATGTAAAGGTCCTTGGACATATAGAACACTTGTAAGGCCTATTTATTTCATGGATAAGCTCATGTCTTTTCAAGTGACTCATTTTCTTAAATACTTTCTGGCATACCGCACAACTAAGTATACGGCCTTTGTTACAATGTTTGCGCATGTGCCCGGATAGTGATTGCATGGACTTAAAACTTGCCAAGCATATATTACAGTCAAAGTTTTGGTTCTCATTTTGCTCTCCAGTTTCCACTTTATTTACTTGATTGTGTCGAACTAAATGCTTTACGTACGTGGAATGGAATTTGAATGTTTGAAAGCACAAATCGCAAGTGTATGAAAAATTTTCATGTGTGCGTTTGTGTCTCTCTAGTTTAGATTTTTTTGGGAATTCTTTGTCGCAGATGTCACATTTATGTAATTGTTTTGCCTTGTGTTGTACATTTGGTAATTCCCGGAAAGATTCTGAAGTCATACTGCATTCATGTGAATCCTGAGCACATTCCTGTTCATCGGACTCAACTTTAATATCTAAATGTTGGGGTTCCTCAAATTTAATTTCAACCGTCTCATGTTCTATTTCTTTGGTGTGAAATTTAAAATCAACTTCTTCAGCGTGTTTTTTAAATTCGTAAAAGGCTAATAAAGATTTGTAACAACTGTCACAAATATTCTTCGGTAATACATCTGTATAGCTTATCTGAAATAATAAAAAAATATCTAATTAAGTATACTTTTTTTTTTAAAGTAGATTCAAAATTCAAAGTCAAAACCATGTCTCGTAAGTTACTTTAAAAACTATTGTAATCTTATAATATGTAGGTATTCAAACATGCCTAAGTATTCTTACCTTAATTGAAGTACAAGTTGTAATTAAATCAGCTGGACTCACTGAGTTTTTAACAGCAAAAATATTAATCATATTAGTTGCTGAATTGGCCATGCAGGTTCGACAACATTCCGTAAAGATTGTACTGTCCTCAATGTCCGCCATTTCAGAAGCTTATTATTTTAGAATCAGAGGAATTATTTTCATTACAGTAAGCAATTTAATAAAAGTATCACAGAACAAAGTTTTCAGGAGAATAACAAACATCGACAATAATGATGTGACACATGAAGAATGACATTATAGGTCATTATGTCAGTGTCATTGATTTTAATTTAATTGCTTAAAGCAATAATACACGTTCAAACCAAAACACAATATTGGTGCGTTTCGTGACATAGACAATATTATACATAACTTTCTAAAAGTTATAACACACTATCGCACCGCACCGCGACCTTGGAGCTTGAGAAAGAGATATCTGTTTCTCGCTCTCACTTATGGGCGCGACGTACCAAGATCACGGTGCGGTGCGATAGCGTGTTACCACTTTAAGCCGTATCCATCCAGACGAGCTGGGCAAATCGACCGATTTGATCAGGAAAATAATTGGCACCAATCTCATCTAGCGTCCACACGTACACAATTTAATCACCAATTTACATTCCATAGATACTAACTTCGAAAATTGGCATTTTTGTGTCCGCACCTGCTGATTTGATCGAGGAATCAAATTGGCGTTTGCGTCCGCAAGACCTGATTTGATCGGAAAATTTCATCAGTTTGGCGAAAAATTGTCTTGTCTGTACTCCACTTTAAGTTTATTAAAGGGGTATACAGACAGTTATTATTTTATTTTAGAAATTAAGGCATCACTTCTGCTTAATTTTGCACACATTATATCATATTGTCATTAACTCAACTGCTAAAATATATCTTTCTAAATCTCAGATGCTTTAGTTGTATTTGAATTTTAAATTTTGGCTGGCAGTTGCTTATCTCGCTTTAATGTACTATTAAGCCCCCTCCACACTCGTGTGCGATAGTGTGGAGTGGGCTTTATAATTTGGCCAGAGAGAGTGAGTATTATATTCTTTGCCAGAGACTGTCTTATTTCAAACATAGACAGAGAGATTCTAGAAAGGGATGAGTATAGTTTTTTTTTTGTTCTTTGCTGACAAATTTGGTTCGCCAGCCGAAATGTAGAGCCCTTAAGTAATTATTTAGGATCGTGTCGGATTGCCTTTATGTAGTGGTCTGTGGAGGCCCTCATATTTTTACATGGCAACATTACTTGGTCTGTCAAGACTGTCATTCAAATGTTTCAATACTGTCATTTGCGTAGCTTACCTCGTTTTGTAAAGTTCAAATCGTGTTAAGTAATCATTTGGAATATTAATAAAATATAGTGACATACTAACGATTAAATAGTTATTTGTAAAAATAAGGTGTTAGTATACCTTGAGGTGTAGAAAAGTGACCATTTGGTGAGTTTTAAATAGTTTTATGATTCAATATTTGCTTATTTATTTTGCTCGGCACTGTGCATTCGCAGTCGCGTTGTTATTTATTTTCGTGTTCAGGTTTGTCGTGAAAACGGATCACGACTAGTTACTCGTTAAATAATCATCTACAAATTAAGTTTCTGAATACTAACATTGAAAGTTATTTTTTATTTGTTATTTACCACGCCCAAAAAAATATTTTATTATTTAAATACAATGGGTAACACTGTAAGCCAATAACAGTAATTTATATTTGTTGTTTACTAATTATAAATTATTTGCTTGGAATATTATTTTTATTCATTTGTGTAAGGTATTTTGAAGCACACCCAAATATTTATTATCGACGTATTAATTTATTTACAAAAACTAGCAAAATATATTTAAAAAAACTTCCTTAATATATAAATCAGTACAAAATAAATTAGTGACACTATTAAAATTACTATTTCTTTATTGTGATCAATAATCACATATAAAAAAAAGATATATGTAGGTACCTATAAGTGACTACGGTTGTGGAAGAGCGGGATGTCTCAACACAGGCATTGTAAGCCTAAACAGAGGCCCCAGCAAATGTATGGGGCATGGGGCAGGGCATAGGGCGCTTACGCCGCCCACCGTCAGGCGGCATTGTATTTATATCGGAGCATCATTAATAATGGAGTAAGCACCATCGACAATAAGGTCCTTTTTCATAGATAACGTCACATATTATAAATAAATAATAAATAATAATAAATAAATAAATATTATAGGACATTTTTACACAAATTGACTAAGCCCCACAGGAAGCTCAAGAAGGCTTGTGTTGTGGGTACTCAGACAACGATAGATATATTATACAAATACTTAAATACATAGAAAACAACCATGACTCAGGAACAAATATCTGTGCTCATCACACAAATAAATGCCCTTACTGGGATTCGAACCCAGGACCGCGGCTTCACAGGCAGGGTCACTACCCACTAGGCCAGACCGGTCGTTATAATGTCTGTAAATAGATAATAAAGATATTTTACATATAAAAAAAAAATTAAAAAAGCGATTAATACAGGTAATACTTTTCTTATTGGCAACAGTGTAAACAAAAAAAAGATATAAAAAAAAATCGATTAAGCAATACTTTTCTTATTGGCAACAGTGTAAACAAACACAGTGTACTCACTTTCAATGACATGAAAGGTACTTATTGGCAGTTAGTGGATCAAGGTTTACAACTTGTTCAACTGTTTGCATTTACTTTTATTTTTACTTATGGACAGATTTCATTAATTTTATTGATATATTTGAACTTTATTACACAAATATATAAAACAATGTACAATGGACCTAATGCCAAGAGGATTCTCTACCAGTAAACCATAGGGTGAAACAGAGATACATCCACTAAGGAATATTATGTGAAACTCTGCATAGGGGGCGCCACTTACACAATCCGTCACAATCTAAGGGTCTATTGCAAACGAGAGTCGAAATTTTGTTATCTAACCTCTATATCACTCTTGCATATTCGAGCGATAAAGAGGCAGATAGCTGAGTTTCGATTTCGCGTTTCCCGGTAGGCCCTTTGTAAACAAACCACTTTGATGTATCAATGTCATATTTTAGTGTCTGTGAAAACTTGTCAAAAAACAGTTTTATGCACAGTATGTATTAGTTACTCCATGGTTTACGAAAGGCGCTAGTGCTGAACTCTGGTGGCAGAACATTGCAGTAATACCCCCTAATACTGGTACACAGATAAAAAAATGTTTATTGAATGAATTCTAACATTTATTGATCTTCTTGTTTATTGTATTTTGTTTGCTATACTTATTTAAAATACTAATAGGTTAATTATTCCATAGTGACTTTTATTGTATGCCATACATTAATGCTTTCATTACATAAATAAACAATATAATGCTACAAATTTAACTCTTTGGCCGCCAACGTCGACTATACATTACAACAGGTGCAGTTAAAAATGAACCTTCACTTATATTCAAAACTGCCTACAAATGCCTGGTATTTATAGTAATCGTGGCAGTCCAAAGGACTGACCCCCTACTGACAAACTTCTATAACTAGAAGTCTATTGACTTGGCATATTAACATTGGATGCGGATCCGCATGCTGCTCCAGTGTACGAGCGGGACATCCTCATATGCGTGCATAGCGCTGTCTCGCTCACACACCGAGCCATACGCCTCATCGTAAAGTGTAATGCCTCCACATAGTTCTAATATTAGTTCAATTTAAGCACATGATTGTAGTTATTCATTTGTCTTAAGGACATAAATATGCGTACTACTAATGCATAATTTATTATCATAACTACAAGTTGTTTACTATCGAATCAAAGCCTTATAACAATAGGGATTAAGTCTTAATTATATTGCACTCGTTATTGTTTAATAATGAAGACGATATGAATTTAGACTCCAGACTAGTGCCAAGGTTTGCACGTGTGTATACAAAAATAAATTGTATACGCATTTTGGCATTTGTGACACTAAAAATAGCTGAGCCTACGCGAAATGTTAACGTGAACTGGCAGCTATGTGAACTAGAGAGTTGAAAATAGTAAAACAAATCTTGTTTCTCTTAATTTTAAAATGTTCCCTAGAGTACCTAAAGCAGAAAACATAAATTCACGAAATATTAGGAACATTATAATGTTATATCTTTATCTAAATATTCTTCAAGAAGTATTAATTTCTAAGGCCCATCAATGCCATCGTACAAGAAAAAAAAATAGCGTGGAAAATATGGTAAGTAGATTTTTTTGACACCCATTCTATTGAATTGAACTTTTAAATAAACTTCTTTTCATTCATATAATTCGATTTAATTAAAATAGTTTAAATTTTTATCATTCCGCATAGTTTTGGCCCATATCCAAATCTGTGTTAAATTTCCACGACTGTCAGAGAATACAAGTAGAACTTAAATAGGTATGTTTATCTTATATTAAGGACATTTATCATACGAAAAGCAAATACACACACGTGCACTGTAGACCTTTCTTATAAATTCTTATGAATAAACATCAGTTTTCCTTAACACGCCCACAACAATACTTTGTGGTTAGATAGTCGACGACGCGTCATTTAATAATTTTCCTTACCTGTGTTGGACTTTGGTATGTACTATTGTTAATGCTTGTTCTATGCGTACGAACGGAATTTCAATTCGCTTGGGGTAAACCCTAGTAGATATTCACGGTCCTGGCTGACTATTGAAAATTCCGAAACGCAGAAATATCGATTTGTGTACGAAATAGCGGTTCAATTTTCGCGGTAGACATTTTGGTTGCAGAGGGGCTACCGCGAAAATCTAAATTAGCAAATTGCGGGGAACTTTCTCTTTTACTCCAATGAAGGCGTAATTAGAGTGACAGAGAAAAATGCCCGCAATGTGCGAACTTCGATTTTCGCGGTTCGGGCAGAAAGAACTGCAAGCTGCTAACTTCTTACTCACGGTTATGGCTGAGTATGAATATGAAGTAAAGCCGGTACCGCAATTGCAATCGCGGAAAAGATAATTATGTAGTATGGATTAGCTTGTATAATTACAATCAAATAACTCTTTATTGTACACCTCAAAAATTAGAAAATAAGAGAAAATGATTGCTATTTTAATCTTACTTCTCATTTTTATGTATTTAGTCATACGAGTCGTTACGTTAAGTCCTATGTATAATTTATGTACAAATTGTACGTAATGCACCTACGCAAAATTATCGCCACTTTAACCGAGGGATTTACCGGATTAATAAGGTCTTTGACTTTGACATAAACTTGGCAAGACACCCACGCAAAATTCCAAAGTGGCGCCTAATCGTAAGTGACATCTTGGCGCCATTTCGAACGTATTGAACACCGATTGGTTTGTATTTGAAAAACTACGCATTGTGATGAGACGGGATGAGTTGTGAATGGTCTGCGGTAGTGCCAAATCAAATAGCCAGACCATTATACTTAGTTACTGTTTGGCAGATGTCCCATTGAAGCATCTCGTCGCGACGGCCAAGTACCTAATACCGCATGCGTAATGTAACACTCTGGCTTTCTGCTAAGTACATCACTAGCGTTGCGTGCCCTACGCATGTACGCATTCGATAAGAGTACGCAACACAAGCGATGTACTACGCAAAGGGCCTGTGCTGTGATGCATAACGCATGCGGTGTTGTGGTCTGGCAGGAAGGCTTCGAATGTCTTTCAACGCTTATATCTTACCACAGAATGTGATTAGGACGATTTCGAATTGTATATGCTTGTGTATTTCTACCGCTAGACTTGAACTGCGTTTGTCTTCTTTCCGGCGGACCTTGTATTCCTTGCAGGCCTTGCTCGCATTGGTCGCATTGGCACACCAAACTTTTCGAGTCATGGCTGGTATTTGTCACCACCGTTCCTTGTTCCGTTCAGTGGGAACTGTCTTCACAATCTTACCACATATTACAAAACCAGGATCACCCTCCACTGCCATTGAACCTCGCTGATAACTTAGAGGTCGCATTGACCTGCTTACAAACGTCAGTGTCGCGGCGACCGCGACCGCGTATACGCGTGTGCTCCGTTACTAATCTATGGTACGTTTGTTTTATCGTTTTATTACAGGGATTTAATGGTTTTAAAGTACTTTTTATCACATCCATAAACTTGAGATACTGATTATCTTTAGGCTTATATTGCACTTGAGACTTTTTGCAAGAAATTATCAAAGTTTTATGTTGTTTTGTAAAAACTTTCTGCAAATCTTATAAAGTACGTGCCTAAACGAGATATGAACAAGTACATACTATTTTTTGTCTTGTTTCTTCAATCAAAGTTGTGACCATTTTGGGTCTTGCTATTCATTTACTATATTTATATGTTCATAAAAATATGTACCTACATGAATACATAAGGTCACCTCTATCTCCCATATGAGCGGACAGAAAGTTAATCAGATCTTTTTACTTTATTAGCGTGTGTTTACATCATCGTGAACTCTGGACCCGTTATTATGTTGGCAATAACGATAGTTAAGTCCCTACCAACATAATGTGGTCTTCACGAAATGACACGTATCGTTCAGCAGCGTATGGACGCGAAACCCCCGGATTTTTGAGTCTTCTTCGTTGGTTTTTGCGATTGGTGACTAGCTTCACAACACGCCGCCATTCTCTTTTGGCTGCCTTCCTAGCATAGGTAATATTCATATGCCGATGCCGACCCATCCATCACAGCTTTAACCTGATCCGTCCATCTCATTGTTTGACATCTACGAGTAATTGGAGGTCTGAGACATTAGTATGTCCAGGCCGTAGGCCTAAAGACCTAGGCAGCGTTGAATATTTGTAAATTGCCCTACTGATATAGGGATCAATGTCAACCTAGACTGATAAGGGCCCAGTCATCTTGGAATCTATAAGTACACTAACCTAGATGACGCTTGAATCCTAGATTTATACTCACTCAGACGACCTTTCATTATCTTATATTATGTAAGTTAACTCTGACTTGTGACTATCATTTTATTTGATGCTAAAACTAAGAATATCTTATATACTATTCAATACTAAACCAACTTCCTAAAATCATTTCTTAGATAGGATTAATATGTTATATTTTTATTTTTATTAATGTGTTTTTTGGCGTACGCATATGTTGGTACTATAGTACCAATATATGCGTACGCCTATAGGGTCAGGGGAACAGCCTGCAATCAAGATCTAAGTGTCATGCTCGAAACGTCAAGAAAAATACTAAAAGACACCAAACGCGATAAAGTCCCGTTATAGTTTAAATACCTACCTACATAATGAACTCAGAATATCTTCTTATTCCAACTTGAACTGTTGGTTCAACAATACCTAGCGGTATTTTTGAACCAAAAGTGCGTACTCCAAAGTCCTGATCTTAAAGACCGGCAACGCCTGATGTTGTAGGTGTCTTTGGACGACGGCAATAGAATACCATCAGGCGATTCGTCTGCTCGTTTGCCTCCTATATCATAAAAAATATAAACTTGCCTCAAATTCTCTCGGGGCAGTGACCTCCAGACAGCAAAGTATTCATTCTAATTATCTTCATATCTGTTATTGTTATCTTTATTGTTAAACAATACCTTCTGTAAGTATTACTGATACGGTCACGAATATAAGGCATGAGCATGAGTAGGTACTATTTTGTCGTGGCAGTTTGCACCGTGACAATTACCATGGTGCCTACCGGTTAATAAATTAGCTGAAATTATTTATTGACATATTTATGTAATTTTTTAAGCGTGCCTGGAATGTTATTGTTGAATTTTGCGTGATAAAAACGTGAAAATATATTCGTTTCTTTAAACTATTTAAAGGAATAGGTATTTGTAAAGTTTAAGTACTTAATTTTGTATTTAAAAGTCCCCAGCAAGGCCGACTTTCACCTTCCCACACAAACGGAGTTTCATTCTCATTTTAAAACTACATACGTGTTGGATTGTAATGATACTTTACCTACCCGTACCATATGTCACTGACAGAGTCAAAACTGACATATACGCTAAAGTACCTATACGTAATTTACTTTCTGTACATCTCGCTCGCACGAATATGCGAGTACGAGCGAGATGCATAGAAAGTAAGTTACCGTTCTCGATAGCGTTTATTGTCAGTGCCAAACATGAGATTAGATATTGCGAAACAACATAAATAAAACGAATATTATCTTTGACCGATAAAGGATTGTTTATTGTTATTTTCGTAAAATAATTCGCATAATGCCGTAGGATCTGCAGTCTTACAACTGCTCTGGCAGTGTCAAATTAACATATTCGATAACGTCTGCGTAACCTACTTTCTATAGGTACATCTCGCTCGCACTTATGTGCGAACATACTTAGTTAACTTTATAATACACTTCTTAAATATCATTACTACTGTTATCAGTCAATAATGTTAACGTGTAGGTAAATAATATTTTCACCACACCAGCTCGGAAAGGCTTACTTTGCACTTCAAAAACTGATAGCAAGTTGCATTTTATTCACATGTGAGGCAAAGTAATCAAATGCTAATTTTGAGTTTATTTCTTATTTTTGCTGGTAGAACTAACTTTTAAATTATAATTTTGGGTGATAAATATTTAATAATATTCATTTGGATTTGATTTGGTCTGATTTTGTTTGATATATTACATTTAATATTTGCGTCGGGTTGGTGTGGTGAAAAAATTTCGAACCACAACTCGCAACGCTCAAGATTCCATTTTTCGAACCACTCGCTACGCTCAATTTTGGAATATTTCGCTTGCTCGGGTTTCAATATTGGCAGGAGCGGTTAAACAACAACTTTGTCCCCTTGTAAAACAAATAACTATTTACCTATCAAAATAATACCACCACCAGAAACTCCCGAAAACTCGCTTAATCTCATGAAATTTCGTCTACCACGGAAACTAAACCAACATTACCATTGACCGACACCGGTTGGATAATATAGTATGTCAACAAACTCGGGTTCGTTGATCGTTGTTCGCCAACAACGGTTGTTGCCAAACACACGTCAGGTGTAGGTATAGTATAGTTAGTATTTAGTTAACTATGCGCGCGCAGCGGTCGAGTTCACGTAGTGCCAGCGTAACATGACCCCTGCTGTACTGTGCCCTTGCCATGAGTTAGCGCTGCCACAGATTAGGGCCATTCCGCTAGTTTTCGTCCACTTGACATATTAGCAAATAATATTTTTGATATTTATTTTGCTACTTGCGGAACATCATTTTTATGTAGATAGATATAATTGCTTCGATATTAAGGATTGCAATAAGTCGAAATTTGTGCAGCAATGTAGGTTTATATTCAAATTTCGTCAAGTGGACGAAAACTAGTGCTGGACGAAAACTAACACACCCACCCTATATGATAGGCATTTCAGTTAAAGTGTATTATTTACTTTTTTTGAAAAACCATCAAATTTTCTCAGGCTTCTCATCGTAGCTCTCTGTATGCATTTGGAATGATATCTCAGGGCCACTATGTACAAACATACGTTACATGTTCGCACAATTTTAAGGATAGCCACATTGATTAGAATTCTCTCACTTAAGCCTTAAGGTCTGTATTTCAGTGTAGGTATATACCCACCTTAAATTAACTTGTTATGATTCGGCCAGTTCGGCCAAAATACTTTAGTTTTTTTTAATGTTGTTTAAGCCGTCTTTCTTCTTTCACTGTTATCGATCGAAATCAGGTTTTGCCTGTTTTCTTCGACTTTGAGAATTTTAATTTTATGTTGTGTATAGTTATTATAAAATGTACTTTTTTACCTGAATTGAATAAAGAAAAATATTACTTAATGTATAACTGTCAATTCTACTTTCGGTTCAAAGTTAGTTCCCGATTAAGGACTAGAAGCCTAAACCGTTTAATTATTATTAAATATTCGTTTTTATTTGCTTTTGTTTTAATTGACCGAAGCATAGCGAAGGTTTACGTTTTGACTCGGGCATTTTGCTTTTGTATGTCCGGATGTTCTCCTCTACAGGTCGCAATTCTTAATCGATTTTCGTGAAATTTTGTGACCGAATTCTATGACTAAATAATTTTTTTTTGTCGATCCGGTTTTTGGAAATTTTTCAAAATGGCGGAGTCGTGATAGCTCCCGCCTAAACAAATAGTCGTATCGGTATCATAAGAGTGTTTTCTTTTTGAGATATGTTTATAGATTAAATGGCCAAAAATTCAGAAATTTTGTATCGCTGGTTTTGGCGGTATTTAGATATTTAGTTTTTACTTGAGAATGAGTAGCTAAATTTCGTCAGCTTTAGTAAGAACTACAATGGCGTATTTTGCAAACGTTCGCTTTTTATGTTTGCATCGGGAGGTCCCTGATGCCATCCCCAGTAATTGTATACTGCTACATAACTTTTTGTATTTTTGTATTTTTTTTATTTTGAAAAAATTAAAAATTTGGTATTTTTTATTTATCAAGCGCGGGTTAAGCGTATTCGTTTAATTTTTGTTTGTAGCTTTACTACAAACTTAGTATTTCCAATTTTCTTTTAGTGCTCGTCAATTAGGTTAAAGCTATTTACAATAATTTTCTATCAGTGTCGTTTAAAAAGCGTCATTAGTAATTACTTTTCATCAGTATCGTAATACGTCGCGACCGTTTTGCTTGTCGTTTTACATTGATTTATTTTAATATGTATTTGAATTTGGCTATATGGATATTACAAATACCTTATAGACTAACATAGGTACATATAAATAGTAAATTTCATAAACTTATATTACTAAACACTGCCCAAAGTTAGTCATATTACATTCTGTAATTAACTAATTAACTACTACTTTTTGAAAACTATTTGGAAAAACATCACACGCTCCTATTAGTAAAGAAGATAAGTATGCAGCTTAACTAGCCATTCGCAAACCAAAATGCGCAAACGATGGTACGCGCATACCTTATAGACTAACATAGGTACATATAAATAGTAAATTTCATAAACTTATATTACTAAACACTGCCCAAAGTTAGTCATATTACATTCTGTAATTAACTAATTAACTACTACTTTTTGAAAACTATTTGGAAAAACATCACACGCTCCTATTAGTAAAGAAGATAAGTATGCAGCTTAACTAGCCATTCGCAAACCAAAATGCGCAAACGATGGTACGCGCATGTTTTCCTAATTAGACCTAATTAGTCACGAATGGTGAATTATTATTGTGTATATACGTAGCCACAGGTTTGAAAGAACATATAACCTTGAAAATATTTGAAATGAATCAGCATACGCGCAGTCTGCCGTTACGAAAGAGATCATATCGCAAGAACATTTTGTACAGTATTTATTCACTATGTAATTCATGTAGCAAGTTAGTATCGAGCAATTTTATTAGTAACGTTACTGTAAGTTCAATTAGGTGGAAAGCAATGAACGGCCTCGGCGCGTTCAGCGGCGGTAGCACGGTCGCATTTTTATCGCTTGTCACCATGCCTGTCACGTTCTAACAAGTATATAAGTGCGAAAGTGACGGGCATAGTGACATGCGATAAAAATGGAACCATGCCGTGCCCGCGGGATTACGTCAAAAGTACCGAATTTCAGTAGTCGTTTTGTCATAGTCGCGAATGGACAGTTAGTGATAGGTAAGTACCTAATATTTTTGACTAGGCTTATCTACCGGTCCTGTTACAAGCGTCATGGTCATACTGTAAATTACTTTGATAGCTTAAAATCGTATTTCCTATCTTGTGCCTTCTCATAATACATATTATGTATGTAATTGTCTTAATCAATGCTTATGTCATCATGTTTTGACATAAGTTATGGAACATTTTATGTGATCCGAGTGATATGGAAGCGATAACCTTGTAACCATGAGTACCTACCATCATTGTGTCCATTTTGTGATTTTCTGTCCATGTTACGCCATTTACGCATTTTGAACTTTTGGAAGATAATTAATTCGAGCGTCAGCAAACTCGCTTTCGAGTAAAAAAAAATGGTTTTTCATGATAATAAAATATGGTTGGATTGGTTTGAAGCTAAAAATACGAAATGTACGTACTGTATTTGAAGTCTTTACTAATTACCTACGTATGAGCTCTAAATGTAATATTTGTTATCAATTAAAGTACGTACCGTTCATAGTTATTTCAAAGAATTAATGACATTAAAAAAAACAGCCGTCTAATTATTGTAAATCTGGTCAATAATTACTAATACCTACCAACTGATGTTAGTTTAGTAGGTAAATTCCGAGTTAGACTAATAACAATAGACAGTAGTGATAATTAATGACCAATAGATAATAAATTATTAAAAACAATTGCAATGCTTTCATAAATGATTTTTTAAATAAAAGAACCTATACTCTGAAGTCGACCGCAGTCTCTAATCAAAATGCAATTATAAATCGACAAATTGATTGAAACCTCGCAAGAAAAACGGGCTTCACACAATCAAAGGAAGTCAGTTAACAACGTGATGACACGTTTAGCACATAGCGACATAGTTTACATATTTATATCGATTTTTTGCGATCATAGCACTTCAGTAGGTACGGCTACCACGAGTTTGATATACTGACATACTCGCAGCGTGTGCGTAACTTACTTGCGCGAGTACGAGCAAGATATATTGAAAGTAAATTACGCAGACGTTAGCGAATATGTCAGTTTGATAGTGCTAAAGCAGTCGTGGTATAGACTCGAACGTTTTTTGTTTGAAGAAACGTCACTTTTGACACTATAACACAGGGCGGACACGCCATACATCAAAAATGATTTGCGTTTATATGTGTGCGCGGCACGTCTGAACACGCGTCATTGAGTTTCTGACGGAATCCTGACATGCTCTCAGTAGAGCGACTTACGCACACATTCATGTCGCGGCCTATCGCGGGCGAGGTAATCCGAATCGGGGCGGGGCGGTGCGTGTCCGTTCTGTATGATAATACTATTACTTATTCTGTGACTATAACGTATCTTAAATTTCGAATCGGGCCCAATATTGCGTTGATTGAGTCTGTTCGGAAAGAGTAGAGTCGTGGAATGTATTGGGCCCCAATGGCCCCATACACTCCACGACTCTTCTCTTTCCGTTTCACTCTACATGGTTGATACTGCTACAGACTGAAAGCTCTATACTTTTTCTAGCTGCTAAAATTGGTGCAATGGTGACATAGACGGAATCTAATATACACAATAGGCACAATGGTTGTCGATTTGCAGAAAATGCCCAGAAGCACTAACTAACTAGACGAACTCTACTGTTGAGTTTTTTTTTAACTATAGTATAATATGAAATATTAACCGCTTAGTATTTTGTACTTCAGACGCGAGAATCAAAGTAAATATAAGGCTTAGTTCCGGCCCCGCTAATGGACTATGACCAGATTAGATATAACGTGTAGTTATCGTTCGTTATTTAGTAAAACATCGCGTAGATACACATAGTAAAAAAACCGGACAAGTGCCAGTCGGACTCGCCCACCGGTTTTTCCCTGTAGGTCCTTATAGTGCTAAAGGATATTACTTGCGAAATTTCATAATTCTAGGTCAACGGGAAGTATCCTGTACATTTTGATTCCCTTGAGGGTGTCGAAATGTACGTTTTTTGCCTTGGAGGATACAACTAAACGGAGTAGCCATTAACAGGCTTTCCCCTCTGTCGAAAATAGGCGGCCAACGGTCATACACAATGTATGGACTGACGTTTATCTGACATGGCTATTTTTACGTTACGCATACATTTGACGTTCCCCTCCCCCGCAAAAATCGGCAGACTGTTTTGTACAGAAAATTACAGACATGGCGTCTCCGTTTGATTATATCCTCCAAGTTTTTTGCGGCATAAACGGCCATATCTTTTTTTTTACGTTAACTTAGACCTTAGTATTATTAAACTAATGGCTCTGTGAGTTGTAGACCTCGCCCTAAGATTAAAACATGTAAAAACAAAAAAAATACCTCTACACACACACACACACACACACACACACACACACACATACACACTAGGTACTACACAGCGTATTCACACTGGCCTTAAATGCCATAGACCCTAATGGCACTTAAGTCCTTTATGCCAATTTCCACCATTTTGAACATTTTCCAAAAAACAAAATGACAGAAACATTCTATGTAACTACTGAACCTGCTCACAAAATTTTATGAGAATCGGAGTCAAAACGGAGACCTTCGCTAACGCTTCGGTCTATATAACGCTTCGGTCAATTGGGTTGGCAACTGTCAAAGGTATGCATAGATGGCGCATCATAGCTTGCCCCTTTTTCTATGAGATTTGGCTTAATTGGCTGGCATCCAGGGCATTAAAAAAACAAAAATTTGTCACAATTCTAGGGATTGACAGGGCAAGCTATGCGCCATGCCATCTGCTAAAATACTACGACCGGCCAACCCCATTATTGAATCTAAAGATCGGTTTTCCTAGGATAGCGGTGCCGTCATATAGCGGCCGTCTCCATACTAAATAATACGGCTAAATATGGATGGCGTAGTATTTGTATGGAGACGGCCGCTATATTACGGCACCGCTATCGGAGGAAACCAAAGCTTAAGAGATCTAGATTATGCAATACCGTGACTTGAACTTACTCATTACGAGTACGTATGTCGATTATCGACAGCGACATAGTGTGTCAAAGTCATTCAGGTCATCGCGTTCCACTCGTTGGCCGAGGAAATTACTGTGACTATCATCGTCAACGCCCCTGACCAATTTTAAACCTTAATGCAAGAACATAAGGCTTACCATTGCTCAGTCAAATGTGTTGCTATTAATTATTATCCTGGACTTGATAGGTTATTTGTTCTCCATCTGGTTTATGCACACTTAAATATTTCTATTGTAAAAATGGTAATACTTATTTATTAGCATTCACTCTATTTTGTGTCAATTATACAATGTAATTTAAAATAAGGGTTTAAGAGAGGGCTAAAGCGAAATAGTTTTAAAATTCAATCTTTACAGGTACCTATTTACAAGGTCAAAAGCTGCAAAATTCACAAGCAGGTTTTTACAAGCGCAGAATCCAAAAAAACCTTAGGTACTAAGATAAATAGGAAAAAATAATGAATAAACTTCCTTCTTATTTCCTGACTAAGTAAAAGACACTGAAGGGACTGTAAATATTACGCAGTACAAATACAAAGTCCCTCATGGACATATGTAGGTCCATATATATTATCTACGTTTAAAATAGCGCTAACCGCTTCAAGTATGCAAGTCTAATTGAGCTAATAATCTACTAGTCGCTGACTATCGTTTACATTGATATATGTATATATACAATGACATATATCTGTACACACATCATACATATTACATATACACTGTACCTATATGTATACCATTACAAGATATTACGTGTCCGCTATTCACTTTACGTGCAGGTTAGACTATAATATGTATGTAGTTGCTATCTTTAATCTTTGATCCTATTCTTGATTAACTTGAAAGTACTTGCAGTCTGAAATGCCCTATGAATTATATGTTTTGTGTGTCAATATCTGAGGTAGCTTTTTGTATATTTTTTCTATTTGTAACTCTCGAACCTATCGTAGTGATTGTTTTTTTTTGTCTGACTGATAGGTGATCTATTTTAGCAATGATAAAAAATCTCATAAGCCTTTTTAATTTTTATTAAATTTAATGGTCGTGTCTTGTAAAAATTCCTGCACCTGAATTTTACGTGAAACGAATAAACGATAACATACTTTTTAATTTAATAAAACGGATAAATGTTATTCTCTTAAATTATAAATTATGTTACTTTTAGATCAACAACTTTAATTGCTTATTAAATACTTCTTTGTTTGATCCAGAGTTTTATCTTTATATTTATAAACAACGCTATGATAACTTGATAAGTTTTGATAACAAATGAATTTCAGAAAAAAATATATAGGTACTTTAACACTAACTTTTCTTTGTTTCAGAAAACGGAACGAAACGAAAACGAATAGTCTAGTCAATATACTTTTATTTTTTATACAATGAAATAATTATTCGTTTAAGCTAAAGTGCTATTTACTTAGCGCGGTACTTATTGTTTTTGTAACTTTTTTTATTCGATAAGTGAAGATGCAGATCCTCAAAGTGCGCCATGTTTATCTGACGGCCAATCAGTTTCAAGCATGGAGCTGCGCGAGAGCACGATACGCGAGCTCGGTAAGTACTAACAACTAACGCAGCGTACTACGTAGGCGAACGCGAAGCGAGGCGATGCGGCGCGGGGTGAACCAATCCTTTGATACCTGTAGAAGTGTCCTACGTGGGCGATCTCGTTGCGAACGCGAACGCCGTAGGCACGTCTCGCCGCGCCGCGCCGTTTCGCGTTCGCGCGAGTTGTTCGCTTACATAAGTGTAAGGCCTGAGTGGACGCTCGAAGCGGAGCGTTGGGCGGGGCGTGCAGCGTGGCGTCGGGCTCACAAGTAATTTGAGCAGCGTGCACTAAGGCCGCTCCTATACTCGTACGCTTGCATTTATTTAACATGCACGCCGCACGCCCCGCCCCGCTGCACGCCCAACTCGAGCGTCCACTCAGACCTTACACTAAGACGCAACGTAACGGTAACACATTTTATTGTTTATTGCTAGCAAGTTATAGCCTTTATGTCGTTATATTAAGATTCATGAATGGTTAGTCACTCGTGTCCATGGAGGTCAAAAACTCGCGTAAATCTGTGACGTAAATTATGAACTCCCCCTTGTAGTATTTTATAGTTCACTGGCTACGACTTACTTCAAACCATTAACAAAATACTAAAATAGGATTCGACTCCTAGTTCGTTTCTAGTTTTCTATATACATACTCGTACTCGTAGGTGTCTTATTTTCAAAACAACGCCCCCGTTGGAGACACACAAAACTTCATTATTCTGAATTGTATTATGAAATGGGGTTCGCAACTGTTAAATGTTTGCATAGAAGCCCCATCATAGCTTGCCCCTTTTTCTATGAGATTTGGCTTAAAGGGCTGGCATCCAGGGCATTAAAAAACAAAAATTTTACACAATTCTAGGGATTGACAGAGCAAGCTATGATGGCGCCATCTGCTAAATACATCGACCGGCCAACCCCATTAGGTACGTTATATTTTTATATCATATTTTTAATTACAATTTTGTGTTTCAGAACGCAAACAAACCGGTTGAATACAAGCCCATAAGGAGCGTTCTGGTAGCAAATAGAGGAGAGATCGCCATCAGAGTGTTTCGAGCATGCTCCGAACTCGGCATACGGTCCGTCGCCATCTACAGCGAGCAGGACAAACTGCAGATGCACAGGTGAGAGAGGGAGACAAATATATCAAAAATATTTGCTCTTAGATTTATGAACAAGAGGCAAGGTCCTACTTTAATCATGTAATGTTGGCTTACTAACAAAGATTGAATGGTGACATTCTGGTCAAAAATCTCCAAGACATAACATCTATGAAGTCTAGCATGCTTTGACATTACTTACCGCTTTGCATGGGGTGATCGGAGACCCTATATACTTCGCCCTGAACCGTAAACTAAGCCTAGTTTGATAAGACTATGATTCTCTACTAAACATATGCCATAGATGATAGGTAATCGTTCGTTCAAACGCCATTCACGTGAACCCGTTAACCTTTTCCACGCAGTGTCAAACACAAAAGCTGTCACTCAGACGCCACATCATTGAAGTGTCAAAACTGAAGTTGAACTTTATGTATATGCACGTAGGTCTATGATCCTCGGTGGTCTGTGACCTATTAATCGGTCTTTGGCGTTGAACCTACGGTGCGAATATATCGGTCATTGGCGTCCAAAAGGTTAAAGCATTATTTAAGCTTCGACTGGGGTTTCTAAAAGCGATTAGCTTGCTAGGTTACTAGCTGTCTATCTCATCCCCAATAATTGAAGTAAATCACCGACGAAAATTACAAAAATTGTGTTATTCTTTCAGACAAAAAGCCGACGAGTCATACCTGGTCGGTAAAGGTCTGGCTCCCGTAGAAGCTTACCTCAGCATCCCCGAGATCATCAGGGTCGCTAAAGAGAACAATGTGGACGCTGTTCATCCCGGTTATGGACTGTTGTCAGAAAGGTAAGTGTCTCACAGCTTTTATAAAAGCCGACGAATCATACCTGGTCGGCAAAGGTCTGGCTCTCGTAGAAGCTGACTTTTCTTCCTTCTAGAACAATGTGGACCCTGTTCATCCCGGTTATGGACTGTTGTCAGAAAGGTACGTGGCTTCACAACTTTTATAAAAGCCGACGAGTCATACCTGGTCGGCAAAGGTCTGGCTCCCGTAGAAGCGTACCTCAGCATCCCCGAGATCATCAGGGTCGCTAAAGAGAACAACGTGGATGCTGTTCATCCCGGTTATGGACTGTTGTCAGAAAGGTAAGTGTCTCACAGCTTTTATAAAAGCCGACGAGTCTTACCTGGTCGGCAAAGGTCTGGCTCCCGTAGAAGCGTACCTCAGCATCCCCGAGATCATCAGGGTCGCTAAAGAGAACAATGTGGACGCTGTTCATCCCGGTTATGGACTATTGTCAGAAAGGTAAGTGCCTCACAACTTTTATAAAAGCCGACGAGTCATACCTGGTCGGCAAAGGTCTGGCTCCCGTAGAAGCGTACCTCAGCATCCCCGAGATCATCAGGGTCGCTAAAGAGAACAACGTGGATGCTGTTCATCCCGGTTATGGACTGTTGTCAGAAAGGTAAGTGTCTCACAGCTTTTATAAAAGCCGACGAGTCTTACCTGGTCGGCAAAGGTCTGGCTCCCGTAGAAGCGTACCTCAGCATCCCCGAGATCATCAGGGTCGCTAAAGAGAAAATGTGGACGCTGTTCATCCCGGTTATGGACTATTGTCAGAAAGGTAAGTGCCTCACAACTTTTATAAAAGCCGACGAGTCATACCTGGTCGGCAAAGGTCTGGCTTCCGTAGAAGCGTACCTCAGCATCCCCGAGATCATCAGGGTCGCTAAAGAGAACAATGTGGACGCTGTTCATCCCGGTTATGGACTGTTGTCAGAAAGGTAAGTGTGACACAGCTTTTATAAAAGCCGACGAGTCTTACCTGGTCGGCAAAGGTCTGGCTCCCGTAGAAGCGTACCTCAGCATCCCCGAGATCATCAGGGTTGCTAAAGAGAACAATGTGGACGCTGTTCATCCCGGTTATGGGCTGTTGTCAGAAAGGTAAGTGCCTCACAACTTTTATAAAAGCCGACGAGTCATACCTGGTCGGCAAAGGTCTGGCTCCCGTAGAAGCGTACCTCAGCATCCCCGAGATCATCAGGGTCGCTAAAGAGAACAATGTGGACGCTGTTCATCCCGGTTATGGACTGTTGTCAGAAAGGTAAGTGTGACACAGCTTTTATAAAAGCCGACGAGTCTTACCTGGTCGGCAAAGGTCTGGCTCCCGTAGAAGCGTACCTCAGCATCCCCGAGATCATCAGGGTTGCTAAAGAGAACAATGTGAACGCTGTTCATCCCGGTTATGGACTGTTGTCAGAAAGGTAAGTGTGACACAGCTTTTATAAAAGCCGACGAGTCTTACCTGGTCGGCAAAGGTCTGGCTCCCGTAGAAGCGTACCTCAGCATCCCCGAGATCATCAGGGTTGCTAAAGAGAACAATGTGGACGCTGTTCATCCCGGTTATAGACTGTTGTCAGAAAGGTAAGTGTGACACAGCTTTTATAAAAGCCGACGAGTCTTACCTGGTCGGCAAAGGTCTGGCTCCCGTAGAAGCGTACCTCAGCATCCCCGAGATCATCAGGGTTGCTAAAGAGAACAATGTGGACGCTGTTCATCCCGGTTATGGACTGTTGTCAGAAAGGTAAGTGTGACACAGCTTTTATAAAAGCCGACGAGTCTTACCTGGTCGGCAAAGGTCTGGCTCCCGTAGAAGCGTACCTCAGCATCCCCGAGATCATCAGGGTTGCTAAAGAGAACAATGTGGACGCTGTTCATCCCGGTTATGGACTGTTGTCAGAAAGGTAAGTGTGACACAGCTTTTATAAAAGCCGACGAGTCTTACCTGGTCGGCAAAGGTCTGGCTCCCGTAGAAGCGTACCTCAGCATCCCCGAGATCATCAGGGTCGCTAAAGAGAACAATGTGGACGCTGTTCATCTCGGTTATGGACTGTTGTCAGAAAGGTGTCTCACAGCTTTTATAAAAGCCGACGAGTCATACGTGGTTGGCAAAGGTCTGGCTCCCGTAGAAGCGTACCTCAGCATCCCCGAGATCATCAGGGTTGCTAAAGAGAACAATGTGGACGCTGTTCATCCAGGTTATGGACTGTTGTCAGAAAGGTAAGTGTCTCACAGCTTTTATAAAAGCCGACGAATCATACGTGGTCGGCAAAGGCCTGACTCCCGTAGAAGCGTACTTTTCTTCCTTCTAGAACAACGTGGACCCTGTTCATCCCGGTTATGGACTGTTGTCAGAAAGGTAAGTGTCTGACAGCTTTTATAAAAGCCGACGAATCATACGTGGTCGGCAAAGGTCTGACTCCCGTAGAAGCGTACCTCAGCATCCCTGAGATCATCAGGGTCGCTAAAGAGAACAACGTGGATGCTGTTCATCCCGGTTATGGACTGTTGTCAGAAAGGTAAGTGTCTGATAGCTTTTATAAAAGCCGACGAATCATGCCTCTGTACTGTATAACGTAGTGTCACTGAAAAAAATATAGTACTAGGTACAGAAGGTTCACTCTCTAACAAAACACATATATTACGACAGATATGACCGCCAGGCGCAAGCGCGAGTAGGCGTCCGTTCCGTAGCGGTGCGCGACAACTATGGCTAGACACCAAAATGGGTGTGGGCCGCATGTACTTGTAGCGACGCGATGAAATCGCGGATTGTGCCACGCCTGCTCACTTAGCACGGTCGCATTTTTATCGCTTGTCACCATGCCTGTCACGTTCTAACAAGTATGTAAGTGCGAAAGTGACGGGCATAGTGACAGGAGATAAAAATGGAACCATGCTGCGCCCGCTGGTATTGTACAAAGTTGTATACAGGGTGTAATCTAAAACGTGATACAAGATAATCAAACCTGAATCTTTTCATGATTTTGAACAACTTTTACTATGGGGTCAACTTTGTAAATTAACAATAAAAAAAAAATTTGCCATACATTTTTGTCTACCTCTCCTTGACCATTTCAATGGAACAGCTCAATTTTTTTTAATATTACAAAATTGACCCCATAGTAAAAGTTGTTCAAAATCATGAAAAGATTCAGGTTTGATTATCTTGTATCACGTTTTAGATTACACCTTGTATGTTCACAGGTCAGATTTCGCGCAAGCCATCGTTGATGCCGGCATGCGTTTCATCGGGCCGCACCCCTCCGTGGTGCAGAGAATGGGAGACAAGGTGGCCGCCAGGAAAGCTGCCATCGAAGCTAGTACGTATTTCAAATGATTTCTTAACTGAGGGGCTACCGCGAAAACCGAATTTCGCATATTGCAGGGATCTTTCTCTCTTACTCCAATGAAGGCGTAATTAGAGTGACAGAGAAAAATGCCCGCAATTTGCTAAATTCGGTTTTCGCTCTGATTAAAATATAGAAGGAAAAGATTTACTGCAATAGTTGCTCATGAAACCTATTTTAACGAATTATATCGCGTTTAGTAAAATTTAAATACATCCCGACATTTCGAAAGTTTCACAGCGTTCGTGGTCAACGGGAGACCCTCCTGGGATATGCATTTAAAGTGACTCATAACAATTTATAAAATGCTGTGCCTAGGTGTATCTGCCTACCTCTATTTTACTTTATGTTTATCTATTCCAGAGGTCCCCATCGTACCGGGCACGGACGGTCCTATTACAACCAAAGAAGAGGCCGTAGACTTCTGCAAGAAACATGGTCTTCCAGTCATCTTCAAGGTATTTAACTAGTAATTACTTACTGCAAGATACAATGCGTTTTATTATTGTAGTCATATAGTGATTCACGCTCTATAAAATCTCGCGAGTCTCCACTTATCACTCAAAATACTCTTAAACAAATGCGAGTCGGACTCGCGCACGATGGGTTCCGTACCATTACGCAAAAGACGACAAAAAATCACGTTTGTAGTATGGGAGCCCCATTAAAATATTTATTTTATTATGTTTTTAGTATTTGTTGATATAGTGGCAACACAAATACATCTGTGAAAGTTTTAACTAGATAGCTAGACAGCTATCTCCGTTCATAAGTTACAGCCTGGTGACAGACAGGCGGACAGAGGAGTCTTAGTAATAGGGTCCCGTTATTACGGGTACGGACCTAAAAAGAGATTTAAACGCAGAGTTTTGTAAGCTGTGCGAGCCTTTTCAACTAGACTCATTTAGACGCTGCTGAAACTCACATGCAAGTTTCGTTGCATTGCCTACTACGAGTATAGAGTCATCCTGTCCCGATCAGATCAGATCGATTGAATCAGTAGTACATACAGTACTACCGATTCAATCGATCGATTAAACATCTCTGTTGTAAAAAACACTTTCGCATGCGGGTTCTCGCACTGTCTCAATTTGCTGTTAGTGTAAAGCCTGAGTGGACGCTCGAAGCGGAGCGTTCAGCGGGGCGTGCAGCGTGGCTGTGGGCTCACGCGTGATGTGAGCAGCGTGCACTAAGGCCGCTCCTATACGCTTGCATTTGTTTAACATGCACGCCGCACGCCCCGCCCCGCTGCACGCACAACTCGAGCGTCCACTCAGGCCTTACACTAAAACTAAAGTCGAGTTCCTACAACATCTAACACTTCTCTTGCAGGCGGCCTTCGGTGGCGGCGGTCGCGGTATGCGAGTAGTGCGGGACATGAACGAAGTGGAATCCGCCTTCGAGCGTGCCTCCTCGGAAGCGCTGGGCGCTTTTGGCAACGGATCCATGTTTATAGAACGCTTCATCGAACGGCCGAGGCATATTGAGGTCCAACTGCTTGGTAAGTACCTCAGCCCTAGTAGCACGGTAGCATTTTTATCGTTTATCACCATGCCTGTCACGTTCTGACAAATATGTAAGTGCGAAAGTGACGGGCATAGT
Organism: Cydia amplana; assembly: GCF_948474715.1. NCBI lineage: Eukaryota > Metazoa > Arthropoda > Insecta > Lepidoptera > Tortricidae > Cydia > Cydia amplana. Next base: position 3,961,431 of record NC_086081.1, read on the forward strand.
GATAGTCGATAAAAATGGAACCGTGCTGAGCCCGCAGGCTTTGTTACAAATAACAGCCTATTGAGTACGCGTAGTACGTGACATGAACGAAGTGGAATCTGCCTTCGAGCGTGCCTCCTCAGAAGCGTTGGGCGCCTTCGGCAACGGATCCATGTTTATAGAACGCTTCATCGAACGGCCGAGGCATATTGAGGTCCAACTGCTTGGTAAGTACCTCATGCTTTGTTAGAAATAAGTCAGCCTTTGGAGTACGAGTAGTACGTGACATGAACGAAGTGGAATCTGCCTTCGAGCGTGCCTCCTCAGAAGCGTTGGGCGCTTTCGGCAACGGATCCATGTTTATAGAACGCTTCATCGAACGGCCGAGGCATATTGAGGTCCAACTGCTTGGTAAGTACTTCGTACTTCATGCTTTGTTAGAAATAAGTTAGCCTTTGGAGTACGAGTAGTGCGTGACATGAACGAAGTGGAATCCGCCTTCGAGCGTGCTTCCTCGGAAGCGTTGGGCGCTTTTGGCAACGGATCCATGTTTATAGAACGCTTCATCGAACGGCCGAGGCATATTGAGGTCCAACTGCTTGGTAAGTACCTCAGCCCTAGTAGCACGGTAGCATTTTTATCGTTTATCACCATGCCTGTCACGTTCTGACAAATATGTAAGTGCGAAAGTGACGGGCATAGTGATAGTCGATAAAAATGGAACCGTGCTGAGCCCGCAGGCTTTGTTACAAATAACAGCCTATTGAGTACGCGTAGTACGTGACATGAACGAAGTGGAATCTGCCTTCGAGCGTGCCTCCTCAGAAGCGTTGGGCGCCTTCGGCAACGGATCCATGTTTATAGAACGCTTCATCGAACGGCCGAGGCATATTGAGGTCCAACTGCTTGGTAAGTACCTCATGCTTTGTTAGAAATAAGTCAGCCTTTGGAGTACGAGTAGTACGTGACATGAACGAAGTGGAATCTGCCTTCGAGCGTGCCTCCTCAGAAGCGTTGGGCGCTTTCGGCAACGGATCCATGTTTATAGAACGCTTCATCGAACGGCCGAGGCATATTGAGGTCCAACTGCTTGGTAAGTACTTCGTACTTCATGCTTTGTTAGAAATAAGTTAGCCTTTGGAGTACGAGTAGTGCGTGACATGAACGAAGTGGAATCCGCCTTCGAGCGTGCTTCCTCGGAAGCGTTGGGCGCTTTTGGCAACGGATCTATGTTTATAGAACGCTTCATCGAACGGCCGAGGCATATTGAGGTCCAACTGCTTGGTAAGTACCTCATGCTTTGTTAGAAATAAGTCAGCCTTTGGAGTACGAGTAGTACGTGACATGAACGAAGTAGAATCTGCCTTCGAGCGTGCCTCCTCGGAAGCGTTGGGCGCCTTCGGCAACGGATCCATGTTTATAGAACGCTTCATCGAACGGCCGAGGCATATTGAGGTCCAACTGCTTGGTAAGTACCTCATGCTTTGTTAGAAATAAGTCAGCCTTTGGAGTCCGAGTAGTACGTGACATGAACGAAGTAGAATCTGCCTTCGAGCGTGCCTCCTCAGAAGCGTTGGGCGCCTTCGGCAACGGATCCATGTTTATAGAACGCTTCATCGAACGGCCGAGGCATATTGAGGTCCAACTGCCTGGTAAGTACCTCATGCTTTGTTAGAAATAAGTCAGCCTTTGGAGTACAAGTAGTACGTGACATGAACGAAGTAGAATCTGCCTTCGAGCGTGCCTCCTCAGAAGCGTTGGGCGCCTTCGGCAACGGATCCATGTTTATAGAACGCTTCATCGAACGGCCGAGGCATATTGAGGTCCAACTGCTTGGTAAGTACCTCATGCTTTGTTAGAAATAAGTCAGCCTTTGGAGTACAAGTAGTACGTGACATGAACGAAGTAGAATCTGCCTTCGAGCGTGCCTCCTCAGAAGCGTTGGGCGCCTTCGGCAACGGATCCATGTTTATAGAACGCTTCATCGAACGGCCGAGGCATATTGAGGTCCAACTGCTTGGTAAGTACCTCATGGTTTGTTACACTCTAGCGACCCGCCCCGGCTTCGAACGGGTTAACAAATGATACATAAACCTTCCTCTTGAATCACTCTTATCTATTAAAAACCGCATCAAAATCCGTTGCCTAGTTTTAAAGATCTAAGCATACATATGGACAGACAGACAGCGGGAAGCGACTTTGTTTTATACTGTGTAGTGATAAGTGCCTTTGGAATACGAGTAGTACGATTACGTGACATGGCTGAAGTCAGGGTTCGAAATTATCCAGAATAATCCTGATAATTATAGTCATTGATAAATATCGGATAATTATCCTAGTTATGGATGGTGCTATATTTATTTTCTTTAAATTCTTTGATGGTAAAAAATAATGATTGGGGCGTTTTTTGCCATGTACAAATAAAAACTGACCTAATATTGATTAGTTTTTTTATTAACCATTGAAATATAAGATAATCAACGTTCCAAATCACGCGTGTTTTGTTTTTAAACATACCGCATTTTATAAATTTTAGGTTATTGTTATTATAAATCGATAATTATCAGGCATAAAAATCCTTTCGATCCCGGCTGAAGTGGAGTCAGCTTTCAAGCGTGCTTCCTCAGAAGCTTTAGGAGCTTTTGACAACGGATCCATGTTCATTGAGCGCAGTGATTGAGGAAGGTTTCGGTGTATAATTTGGTTTTGATATACATATAACTTGTTAAGGTTTTGTGTACCCCGTGCGAAGCCGGGGCGGGTCGCTAGTTAAATATAATGACACATCAGACGAGCCCCTGATACTAATCATTCAGACGATAAGATGACGCATTTGTCAACTTCACTCGGTTGTGCCCTTGTCAGGAAAAGGAACATTTTATCTGAGCTATATTTAATTAATATTAATAATGTATTAATACAAATGCGACTACTAAAGATATAAGTGAGTATACAGTCCGTTTTTCCTGATTAATTTAATATCTTAGCGTACCTAGCAGTGGCGGCGCGTCCATAAAAGCCGACTCCCACCGGCTTGCCTGTTTTTAGACGTTATAGCAAAGTTGTAAAGGAAATATGTAAGCCAAATTAGCCCCCTAGGCTTGCCTATGAATATGTTTGACGCGCCGCCACTGGTACCTAGTACGTACCGTTTTGTTTACACTTTGCATAAAATAACTTACATTTTAGAACTCATTCAAATTTATATCTTGTTATTATACAATAAGGTACAAATTTGCATGAGCTTTCAAATATTATGGTTACCAAATGAGGTAAGGTTTTTTGATAAGAAAGCGTATTTGTTGCGTTATACATTATAACCTTTTTGTGTAACCGTGATGACATTCTTGTTTGTATTGATAAAAATCGATAGTGATCTTTGTCCTTTGAAATCCGTTGTTGTTTTATTGTATCGATATATAATTTGTAAAGCTTACATTGATAATTGGCTTAGCAGCATTATTACAAATATTGTTTCGTGATATGATTAATGTATGTATGTATGTATGTATGTCACTTTATTGCACATAAACAGGTTAATTAATGATCCGTGTATAGGGATGATGACACATGTTGAATTTTATAACAAAATCTAGTAAATAAAATAGATAGCAAATGAGCAATTTGTCATAATAATGCGGATATTAAAATAATATATGGAAATAATACAAAAATACAGGACCTGAAAGTTTAAAAATTTAAGTTTTTTCTATACTTCCAAAAAGTAAATAAGTAAGGATACCATTCGATTACTTACATTTTATCCAAAAAAGATTGTATAGCAACTTATATACATAAACACAATATTTCACCGACAAAAATGCAAATTTCTTGTTTTGTCCATACTTCAAGATGGGCTCTATGTGACAGTAACGTCACGTTCACATATCAATTTGTTAGGAGCGTTTCGCGAGTGAAGTACGACTGTCGGACTTTGACTATCATTTCTGACGTTTGTGTTGCTTTTAATGCGGTGGGTCCCATATAGACATTTGATCCCAATTAATAAAAAAATGTTATGTAGCGTTTTAGCTCCCAAGAGATAGATAGTAAGGGGTTGTGCACAAATCACGCGAGGTGTTTTCGGCTACTTTTTGATAACAAACCCAACGAAAATACCGTTTTCGTTCCCATACAAAAAATACCGGTACCCGATCCCTGACAGATCCTACGTGTAGGTACCAGTGTTGGCATTGAAAATTTTAGCCATTAACCATTATAAATTGAACCTTAAACCGTAACGGACGATTACAGTTTACGGTTCAATTTATAATGGTTAATGGCCAACATTTTCAATTCCATTAACGTTTCGGCCAGGTACATGCTAGTCAGTTCATATTTTTAGATGAGAATAGTTCTTGATTTTCTAACGCAATGCGTAAAAGTAAATCTTAAAAGATACTTGGGATCAGGGATGTTGCGAACATCCGCATCCGCAACCGCGGAACTTCCGCATTATTTTCAACATCCGCATCTGCATCCGCATCCGCATAAAATCGATGCGGAGCTTATGCGGATGCGGATGTCGAACAAGTCGGTACAAGGAAAGTCTTAGCGGCGGCGTAAGTACTAGGTAATTTCGTCATTACCTATAACGAAATCGTCTAGATCTAGAAAAGTCGGCCAAGTTACTGTTTATTAAATATAATGCAACTATATTCTTGCTCAAATACTAAACGTCTCGTTTTTCTTAAATAAAAAAATACTAAAAATGTAATATTTGACGTTTTCTAAGTACCAAATCTTGACATGTGAGCCTTTAAATATCCGCATTCGCATCCGCATCCGCGGATGTCAAAAAATCTGCATCCGCAACATCCCTGCTTGGGATATCTTGATGCAACCAATGTGTTATTTTGTATTTCAGGTGACAAGGCTGGCAATGTGGTACATTTGTATGAGCGCGACTGCTCCGTGCAGCGCCGGCACCAGAAGGTCGTCGAGGTGGCCCCTGCGCCCGGGCTGGACCCTGAGGTACAAAATGTTTCTTATCTTATATTTTATGGTTTATGGGACCCTTTGGGACCCTTGTGGATATACGGTATCGTCTTGGGTCGTCCCATTCGTTTTTCGTCAAGTTCTTAAATTAGTCCTATTCTGCTTTCGTCACCCATTCTACATTCGTCACAATCGTCGGTGGCTTTCAATGTAGAATGCGTGACGAAAGCAGAATAGGACTAATTTAAGAACTTGACGAAAAACGAATGGGACGACCCAAGACGATACCGGATATACTTCTTCCTACCAGGAACTTTGTAAATGTAGACTGTTAAATCGAATGATGAAGCTCAGGAGCAGCGCTTGCAATTCGTTTGGTGGTTAACTATCGCAAATTCGAAACATTATTTACGTATCGCAACTTCGAAACATTTTTTAATTCCATTTATTATCTTGCCAAATTTTATATGACTAAATAATTTTTTTTCATAAACCGCCCTTCGGCTTTTCTGAAGGTTCACAAATCTAACTTACCCTATACGGCCTACTGCGGGATGCCTTTTTCAAAATGTAAAAATAATGCGTTCGAGCAAGTAAAAATGGGGCAAAAAAAAACATCGCAAAAAACGTTTTCGAAGTTCTGATAGAATAGCAACGTACATACTAAATTTACCTCACCATGTACAGGTAAACGATCAAAAACCATGGGTATATATATTAAAACCAAACCAATGTAGGTCATAAATGTTACTATACTTTTTTTTTTATATGGTACCGACCCGCCCCGGCTTCGCACGGGTTAACAAATTATACATAAACCTTCCTCTTGAATCACTCTATCTATTAAATAAAACCGCATCAAAATCCGCTGCGTAGTTTTAAATATCTAAGCGTACATAGCGATAGACAGACAGCGGGAAGCGACTTTGTTTTATACTATGTAGTGATTAAGGAAAAACTTACAATTAATTATGTTGACGCGAGAGACGAGCCCCCGCCGTAATATTAATTGTTTATACAATAAGATAACACGCTAATGAACGGAATCGTTCATTAAATGACCTACGTATTGTTTTGATATATTAATGTCAAGTAATCGGACATTGTTTAATGAGGCTAGTAGGTTTAACGCTCAAATAAATAGTAGATTGTACAACAAGGGCATAAAGTGACCCATTTCTACCCGAGGAAATTTTTTGGTCTGAGCGAAGCGAAGACCAAAATAGTAGACGAGGGTAAAAATGGACATTTATGCCCTTGTTGTACACTCTGCTTTTCACTTTGATTGCGAGGAAAATAAATTATATTTTTCACGGCAATTTACACCACGAAATTGTCGTAAAGCGAAAGAACATAATACATAACCAATTCCCGCCAACTAACTTTTTAATTATTTTTTTTAAATTTTCAACATGTGATCAGAGTTTCAGACGCTTGGTTTTCTGCCAACTCAAACATTTCGGAGCATTTTTGAACGATAATCGACTCCTATCTTATGTGATTTACTAAATTTACTGAGAAAAAATACGGATTTCTAATAAAAATTGTAGCAAAAATAAAATAATATAACAAGTTTTGTCATCTACACAATTTTATTGCTCAGTAAAATTGTGCAATATGTTTTAACTGTTTGGCTGTTGAGACCGATTACCTTAGTCTTAGAAGAAAACTTTACTTTTATGCTCTAGAGCATAAAATGCGATTTTATGTCGTCTACGCACGACATAAAGGTGCACTTTTTGAGCATGAGAAGTGAAAATGTAATTTACATATCACTCGTCTCAGAGTCTACCTAAAAATGGAGCGTTTCTCTAATGGAAAATATATTATGTCAAGCTCATATCCGACGCCTAGTTAATTATATTATGGCATACATTCTACGAATAAGGAGTAAACGATAAATTTGACAGCTGACCACTGATAACTAATCAGAATAATTACATTATCTCGTTAATACTCAGATGAAACTGATCAACAGCGATCAAAGCAGGTTTCACTTTAACATTAAAATCTTAGCAACATTTACAGAATTTACCTTACAAAACATACTAAAAAAATTTTCGACAATCAATACCTCTTTTGGATATTAAGAACACGTTAAACATTTACATACTCTTCTTTGAAACAGTAGAAGTGCCACGATAGCAGAGGACGCTGGTTCGATTCCAGCCTTGGACACTTTTTCTTAGTATACATATGACATTTAACACATTCATTGCCACCCAGCCAAACAAGACATCCGCGCCAGGCCACAATAATTTCATCATTTAAAGCTGTAGTACCACGATCCCGACTATCGGGTCGTCCGGCCTGGGAACGAAATCATAAAATACCCGATAGTCGGGTTTTGCGGCACTGAATGTGTTAAGTATTTCAGTTTATAACAGTAGAGATATTTTCAAATTAAAATTTATTTATTTCATGAATACATGTAGATATTTTGAAATATTAAAATACTTAGAATAAATTTTAAAGTGGAAAAATTACTGTCTTGGATGAGACTTGAACTCACGGCCTCTTGGTGGCTCAGAGGTCAGAGCGCTGCAGTATCGATCCAGATGCCGTGAGTTCAAGTCTCACCCAAGACAGTAATTATTTCACTTTTAAATTTATTCTAAGCTTAATAGCATCGTTCGCAGACGTTTCAGCTAGTTAAAAATTAAAAATTGCTAAAATATTTTTGACAGGTTCGCAAAAAGATGACCGACTGCGCTGTCCACCTGGCCAAGCATGTTGGCTACGAGAACGCCGGCACCGTGGAGTTCCTGCTAGACAGCAAAGGCAACTTCTACTTCATCGAGGTCAACGCTAGGTCAGTTATATCCACTGTTTGTTAGTAATGAACCTTTCAGAAGTGCTACACAAAAGATGACAGACTGCGTTGTTCACCTGGCCAAGCATGTTGGCTACGAAAACGCCGGCACCGTGGAGTTCCTTCTGGACAGCAAAGGCAACTTCTACTTCATCGAGGTCAACGCTAGGTCAGTTGTATCCACTGTTTGTTAGTAATGAACCTTTCGGAAGTGCTACATTAAAGATGACAGACTGCCCTGTTCACCTGGCCAAGCATGTTGGCTACGAGAACGCCGGCACCGTGGAGTTCCTTCTCGACAGCAAAGGCAACTTCTACTTCATCGAGGTCAACGCTAGGTCAGTTATATCCACTGTTTGTTAGTAATGAACCTTTCAGAAGTGCTACACAAAAGATGACAGACTGCGTTGTTCACCTGGCCAAGCATGTTGGCTACGAAAACGCCGGCACCGTGGAGTTCCTTCTGGACAGCAAAGGCAACTTCTACTTCATCGAGGTCAACGCTAGGTCAGTTGTATCCACTGTTTGTTAGTAATGAACCTTTCGGAAGTGCTACACAAAAGATGACAGACTGCGTTGTTCACCTGGCCAAGCATGTTGGCTACGAAAACGCCGGCACCGTGGAGTTCCTTCTGGACAGCAAAGGCAACTTCTACTTCATCGAGGTCAACGCTAGGTCAGTTGTATCCACTGTTTGTTAGTAATGAACCTTTCGGAAGTGCTACACAAAAGATGACAGACTGCGTTGTTCACCTGGCCAAGCATGTTGGCTACGAAAACGCCGGCACCGTGGAGTTCCTGCTAGACAGCAAAGGCAACTTCTTCATCGAGGTCAACGCTAGGTCAGTTCTATCCACTGTTTGTTAGTAATTGACCTTAGGGAAATGAACTGAAATAAAATGTCATATACTTAGAAAAAGCCCTGGCCTCCAGTCACCAGTCACCTGCTGCTGCATTGAACAGGCACCTGCCGCGATAGCAGAGGACACTGGTTCGCTTTCAGCCTGGGGCAATGGAGGCTTGGGTCACTTTTTCTTAGTATATGATTTACTAGCAACCCACACCGTTCAACGAATTTACACAAAACCTTAACAAATTATACACCAAAACCTTCCTCAAGAATCACTCTATTGATAGGTGAAAACCGCATGAAAATCCGTTCAGTAGTTCTTGAGTTTATCGCGAACAAACAAACACACAAACAGACAGACGCGGCGGGGGACTCTGTTTTATAAGGTGTAGTGATTTGTTAGTTATGAACCTTAGGAAATGTTACACACACATAACAATACGTCGTGATATATTAAATTTGAAATGTTCATCTACCTACACATTTTTACCTGTGTGAGAGACACTACATCTTTCATTCCATTGGCCAAAAGATACAAGAATTATAGATAATTTTTTGCCGCTAATATAAATATTGATGAATTTACAATAACTGATTATTTTTACCTTCCTCGTATATCGTCAAAATAGTCAAAATTTACACACTACATACCCTCTGTCTGCCGTTTACAAGTTTTGCAACCAATGATTATTTAAGTACATAAACGATGAACCCTTTAAAGTTTAACACATTCATTGCCACCCAGCCAAACAAGACATCCGCGCCAGGCCACAAAAATTTCGTCATATATAGCTGTAGTACCACGATCCCGACTATCGGGTCGTCCGGCCTGGGAACGAAATCATAAAATACCCGATAGTCGGGTCTTCGGCACTGAATGTGTTAATTATTGAGCTGGCTGTGTGACTAGTTTAATTTATGTAAGATTGTCGTATTGTATTTTAATACTTATATTGTATTCCCCAGGTTACAAGTAGAACACACAATCACAGAAGAAGTCACAAGCATTGATTTAGTGCAGTCTCAAATCAGAGTGGCCGAAGGCATGACCTTACCCGAACTGGGTCTGACACAAGACAAGATCAAGACGCAAGGATTCGCTATTCAATGCAGAGTCACTACTGAAGACCCGGCCAATAACTTCCAACCCAGCACTGGAAGACTTGAAGTATTCAGGTAAGATTATAGTTGTCTTGGATGGTACTACCAGAACTGAGTCTGACACAAGACAAGACGCAAGGATTCGCTATTCAATGCAGAGTCACTACTGAAGACCCGGCGAATACTTAACTTCCAACCCAGCACTGGAAGACTTGAAGTATTCAGGTAAGATTATAGTTAAGTGTCTTGGATGGTGCTACCAGAACTGGGCCTGGCACAAGACAAGATCAAGACACAAGGATTCGCTATTCAATGCAGAGTTACTACTGAAGACCCGGCCAATAACTTCTAACCTAGCACTGGAAGACTTGAAGTATTCAGGTAAGCTTATAGTTAAGTGTCTTGGGTGGTACTACCAGAACTGGGTCTGACACAAGACAAGATCAAGACGCAAGGATTCGCTATTCAATGCAGAGTTACTACTGAAGACCCGGCCAATAACTTCTAACCTAGCACTGGAAGACTTGAAGTATTCAGGTAAGCTTATAGTTAAGTGTCTTGGGTGGTACTACCAGAACTGGGTCTGACACAAGACAAGACGCAAGGATTCGCTATTCAATGCAGAGTCACTACTGAAGACCCGGCGAATAACTTCCAACCTAGCACTGGAAGACTCGAAGTATTCAGGTAAGCTTATAGTTAAGTGTCTTGGGTGGTACTACCAGAACTGGGTCTGACACAAGACAAGATCAAGACGCAAGGATTCGCTATTCAATGCAGTCAATCAGTATTATTGTAAATCAATGTTCGACTACTGCACCCAATTTATAAAACAAGATGGATGAAACGGAATCATACTTTGTGGTCTCAATCAGATATATTGGAGAGCGTATAAAAAATATCTGATTTAGCACTCAAACGCCTTCGTAATAGATGCGTGTTTGTAATGGATAAATTGCGTCGATTACATCGGCTTATTTTATGTTTTCGTTGTACAATATAATAATAATTTGCAGGTCCGGTGAAGGTATGGGTATCCGTCTCGATTCTGCGGCCACTTACGCTGGAGCCATCGTCTCGCCTTACTACGATTCGCTGCTAGTAAAAGTAAGTGGACAAATCTGGCCATTTTGTACGGAAAATAATGTGATAATTTCTTCTTAAATGTGATGTTCACTAGATTAATGCTGCACTGATCTTAAGACATCATGCATGCATAAGATAAATACATTGAAAATTATTAACTTTCCTTGTAGCTAGATTAGTAAAGCAATTGTGCTCGGAATGAGCTTGAGAGAGGAATATCGAAGGAGGTTCTAGACCTAGCCGAGTCAATTAATTTTCAGTTTTTTTGGTGGAGTTTTTTTCGCTGTAGAAGGTATTAAGTTTTACTAAAATAGTGAATCTTTGGTAACGGTATTTACTCTTTATCTAACTGAGGTCCACTTGCACCATTCCACTAACCCGGGGCTAACCGGTTAATCATGCAGTTACCATGGTTACCAGTACAATTTGACACTGGGTTAACGGTTTAACCGCGTAACCCCGGGTTAGTGGGATGGTGCAAGTGGGTCTAAGTGGTTGTCACAAACATAATAACTCAATGTCACAGGGCGGACACGCCATACATCAAAAATGATTTGCGTTTATATGTGTGCGCGGCACGTCTGTACACGCGTCATTGAGTTTCTGACGGAATCCTGACATGCTCTCAGTAGAGCGACTTACGCACACATTCATGTCGCGGCCTGTCGCGGGCGAGGTAATCCGAGTCGGGGCGGGGCGGTGCGTGTCCGTTCTGTATGATAATACTATTACTTATTCTGTGTCAATGTGCTTCAGGTAATCTCCCACGCCAACGACCTGCCAGCTTCAGCCGCTAAGATGACGCGCGCGCTCCGAGAGTTCCGTATCCGCGGCGTCAAAACCAACATTCCTTTCTTGCTCAATGTAGTGGGGAACCAGAAGTTCCTTTCCGGTAAGTCCTCCGTAGCCTTGTCGGTAGTGACCCTACCTACGAAGCTGGAGGTCCCGGGTTCGAATCCCGGTAAGGGCATTTATTTGTGTGTTCATCACAAATATATGTTCCTTAGTTATGGATGTTTTCTATGTGTTTAAGTATTTATATGTATCTAATATGTTATATATTATATATCGTCGTCTAGTACCCACAACACAAGCCTTATTGAGCTTACCGTAGGACTAGGTCGACTTGTGTAAGATTGTCCCATAATATTTATTATAAAAAAAAAGTCGTGAGTGCGTAGCGTAGCCAACATACCAATCGTTTACGCTCCGTAGCGAACGAAACGCAACTGTCACTGTCGCACGAATATGGAAGATTGATAGATAGTTCATGATAGTTTTAGCTGATATTAAATTTAGCTGCATACTTATGACTAAACACCTAATATTTGTGTTCATCACACAAATACATGCCCTTACCGGGATTCGAACCCAGGACCATCGGCCTCACAGACACTACCTATTAGGCCAGACCGGTCGTCAATTTTCCGGTATATTTTTGTTACAATTTACTCTTATTTCTCAGGCGCCCTGGACACGTACTTCATCGACGAAAACCCTCAGCTGTTCATGTTCAAGGCTTCGCAGAACCGTGCTCAGAAACTGCTCAACTATCTCGGACAGGTACTATAATAAACAGTGGTCAATATCTACAGGTGTATTCGTGACCTTTATACTTAAGGAAAAGGAAATACGAGTAGTATCATCGTTTTTAGGGTTCCGTAGCCAAATGGCAAAAAACGGAACCCTTATGGATTCGTCATGTCTGTCCGTCTGTCCGTCTGTCTGTCCGTCCGTATGTCACAGCCACTTTTTTCCGAAACTATAAGAACTATACTGTTGAAACTTGGTAAGTAGATGTATTCTGTGAACCGCATTAAGATCTTCATACTAAAATAGAAAAAAAAAACAATAAATTTTGGGGGTTCCCCATACTTAGAACTGAAACTCAAACTTTTTTTTTTTTCATCAAACGTATGGGACGTGTGGGGTATGGATAGGTCTTAAAAAATGATGTTGAGGTTTTTAATATCATTTTTTTCTAAACTGAATAGTTTGCGCGAAAGAAACTTCCAAAGTGGTAAAATGTGTGTCCCCCCCCCCCTGTAACTTCTAAAATATAAGAATGATAAAACTAAAAAAAATATATGACGTACGATGCAAACTTCCACCGAAAATTGGTTTCAACGAGATCTAGTAAGTAGTTTTTTTTTTAATACGTAATAAATCCCCTAAATACGGAACCCTTCATGGGCAAGTGCGCACTTGGCCGCTTTTTGATATTGGCTAATTTAGATATCCAAAATAACATAGGTCGGGTCTCAACTCATTGACGTATATCTCAGGACGGGTCTTACGGACACTAAAAATGGTACTAGTTCAGCGGTGTCACTCACGAATTCGAGCCAATTGTGCACTCTAACGCAAGTAGTTGCGACCAATCGCGCGCGTGTTGTGTACTCATCAACCAATCGCGTTGTAGCGGTGTCACACCGCTGTACTGGCATTCTTATTGCCCGTAAAGCTTTGGTTTCCTCCGAAAGCGGTGCCGTCATATAGCGGCCGCAAAAAGACGGCCGTTTTTACGGTGACAACATGTGGAAAGTACCACGGCGTCATAACACACCGTCAGCCACCAAGGTCAAAAGAAACGTATCCAGGAGAGAAAATGATGACCTTGATTTAGCTTTAATAATTTACTTGGAGGATGAAATATCATCAGAAGAGGAAAATAATCGTAGTACGGAAGATCATTTATTCAATAATAATCCAAAATATATCTCGTGGTACAGAAGGTGCATTTGAGATTTTAGTATACAAAACGGCTTCACCGCTATCTAATAAAACGTTCACGAAACTATCGACACCGTCATGACGGCCGTCATGCAAATGGCGGCACCGCTTTTTGACGTTACAGTGTCAATCACCGCCCTCTAGGAAATCGCGCCATTTGGTTTACATAGACACCGTTCTAGTGACGTCATTCACCGCTATATTACGGCCGCTTTATGACGGCACCGCATTCGGAGGAAACCAAAGCTTAAGGCCAGCCCTGAGATATACGTCAATGCATAAACTTTATTATTCTCTCTAAATCTCTTCTGTACACTTTTTAGGTGCTAGTGAACGGTCCAGCTACGCCCCTGGCCACTTCCATACCTCCCGCGGACATCACGCCATACATTCCACCCGTTCCTCTCGGTAAGTCCTAATTTTTAGGGTTCCGTACCCAAAGGGTAAAAACGGGACCCTATTACTAAGACTCCGCTGTCCGTCAGTCCGTCCGTCCGTCCGTCCGTCTGTCTGTCACCAGGCTGTATCTCACGAACCGTGATAGCTAGACAGTTGAAATTTTCACAGATGATGTATTTCTGTTGCCGCTATAACAACAAATACTAAAAACAGAATAAAATAAAGATTTAAGTGGGGCTCCCATACAACAAACGTGATTTTTAACCCAAGTTAAGCAACGTCGGGCGGGGTCAGTACTTGGATGGGTGACCGTTTTTTTGCTTGTTTTGCTCTATTTTTTGTTGATGGTGCGGACCCCTCCGTGCGCGAGTCCGACTCGCACTTGGCCGCTTTTTTTTTAACTATTTTCTCAAACTTGCCAGCCAAAACAAAATGTGACGTCCCACGGGTAAAGGTACCTTATGGCGGTTGGCGCTTACCCTATTATTAACGCCGCTCCAATATTATTGCGGCGCTATGCGACGTAAGCGCCAGCGGCCATAAGGTACCTCCTTTTACCGTGGAACGTCACAAATTGAGGTTATACTAATTATATCCATACATCGGGGCTTTCGGTGCGGGAATGATTTCGTGTATTTATAACTTTGTTTATTGTAAAATAATTACCAAACTATGAATTAAACGTAGGTAGTAAGGTCCAAATGTGCTTAGAAATGATAAATTAGTATAGTTTTTTACAGTTTTTACCTATTTGGCTAGTGTAAAACATTCCCGCACTGAAAACCCCGATGTATGCTTATATCACGTGAGTGACCTAGTTTCACCTTACATACTGTAAAATGTGCCTACTTTGCTGTAATTGTGCTCAGTTTTTATGTATGAAAACTATATCACAACTTCATTTAAGTGTTACACAATTAAAGTAGTGATAGTCTGCTTTAAATCGGCATACATATACTCTTGTCAAGCTGGATGTGTCAGTAGCAATGTAAAGCAAACTAAAGTATGGTATCCCTAGGAAACAAACCAAAATCAGCAATGTACATCGAACAAAGATAAAATGCAAATCAAAACAGTTTCACAGATAAGATATAAAGACGATTTTCGAACAATTCAAACGTAGTGTTGCTAACCCGCGATTTTTCAAATTTACCGCCTTCTTCTACTGACAAGATTTGCTTGACCAAGTATATCAACATTACCACAATAATAAAAATAAAATATCGAATTTTGGAGCACAGTAAGCACATTTTAAGTACTGTCCACGTTTTTACCTTAGGTCGGTATTCCACCTGTCCAATATCTTGGTCCAATATGCATTGCGTCTCATTCTCTCACTAAGCAAAATGTGAGATGCAAATACACATTTGACAAAGAAATTGGACAGGTGGAATACCACCCTTACGTATATAAAATACACATACCTACAACAAAATTCATAATACATCACGCTTTTAATTTTTTATATTAATTCGAATATACCGAAGATACTCGTACGTAAGAAAATCAATTTTCCACTCATTTGAGAGTTACATGAATCCATAAAATAAAATATTTGTTGGTTTCTTCCAGCCCGGGATGGGTGTGGTAGGTAATATACTTAAATCCCGTAAAATATCGCTTTTCATTGGGGTTTAACTCATTTGTATTTATAATATTTAAAACTTTCGCGTTTTGAACACATATTAACTCACATTTGTAGACGGGTCTATCAAGAAATTTAATACCTTTATTTACCGAAGTTTGACACAGGTTTTCATTTGTATTTATCATCCTACACACACTTTGCACCATCCCACTATCCCGGGGTTAACCGGTTAAACCGCGACTTACCATGGTTCCCAGTACATTTTGACACTGAGTTAACGGTTTCATCGGTTAACCCCGGGTTAGTGGGATAGTTCAAGCGGCGCGTAGGGTTATCAGATATAATTACAATGAGGCCCGGGCGATCTAAGTTACATTTCAAACCGGGATTTCAAAAAGGCTGTAATAAAACTTACATTTTCTTAGTACATAAATTACATAATACAAAGAAAGCTTTATATCTGTCACCGTAAAATTCTAAACACTCGTCAGATTATAATCTCGCTAGTTAAATTATAAAATGACGGTAGGTAGATTATAAACTAACCTAACCTACGTTAGATTGTAAACTAACGGGTTCACAATCTTACGGTGTCATATCTACTCATACTCATTCGTCATTCCTAATATTTCCGCGCAAACCTGGCATGGCAGTCCCGAAAATCCTGAAGTTTGGTAACTACACATCAAATTTATAATACAATGGCTGCACTTAACGTAAATGTATTTTCATTTTGCACACGGTTGTATATAATATATGTGTGTACCTATATGTAATTATTTAACATCACACGTATCTTACTTTACAATAGTTATTTTCAATACAAGTGCGAAAAAGAGGAAATTCGAAACGAGTGGCGATAAATTAAAACACGACCGAAGGGAGTGTTTTAAATCGACACGAGTTGCGAATTACCTATTCGCACGTGTATCGAACAACGTTTTACAGTACATATGGCACTTTAAAGTTTCGACATACGCACGAAAAGTGCTACTTTACGCACTAGTGCGGAAAAGTAGCCCCATATGTACTGTAAAAGTACTTTATTAGTATTTTAAGTACTTCATAGGTACAATCAGAATCAAATAGATAGTAACGGCCAGAGTGGCCAAATATATCGTTACAAAGGTGTGGCCACTTTGGCCATTACTATCTAAATATTTGATGCAGGTTTAACTGTACTGGGTAAGATCGAATAGAATATCCCAAATCTTCACGTGCTTATTTAGAGTAAGAAAAGTTTTGTAAGATTAATTAAGGTCAACCGTATTTACATACGTCTCTTGTGGTAAATGCGTCATTTGAAGATATTTTCGAAACGCAATATACTATAACTATTATAGCCGTCTGCATTAAAAGTTCAGTGACCGCACTTCAAACAGAAAGGGTTGCAATAGTTCTAAAATGTTCTGTTTAGATTAACAGACGCATTTACCTCAAGTGACGCATTTACCTCGGTTGACCTTACTTGAAAGAATGTTTGTTATAACAATTTTTACTCGAAACATCATCAGGAATTTTTCGGGTTGTTTGTGACCATCCTGTATCTACCTGTATCTATTATTGTCTGAAATTCATTATATTTGTTAATGATTGGTATCTGTTATTCATTTTCATTTCATAATGTTCACGCACCATGTGTGCACAGTTTCCTTATTTTACTAAACATATTTTCAGACCTTTCCCCAGAGGCTGTCAAGAAATATGAACTAACCGGAGAAAATACAGGTAAGAAATTAAGAATCAACTTTTTGTAACTGCTATATTGTAAATAATTGATTGTTAATGTACAATAATGTAAATACATGTAGTTGAATTTTAAGATCAATATTTGCATGCTGTCCTAGGTTAACATGTGAAACTGTCTGCTTATAGGTACTAATTATGTCTACTTAATGTACCATGTTTAAGCAAATAAATCATTATATTATAATAAAATATATTTATTTTCACCTCACAAAGGATACACTTAACATTATTAACTTCTAAATAGAGTAAAGGACAACTTAAATTTATATCCTTTGTGAGAGACTGGAGTAAATGTTATATTATAATTATAACTACATAATTCTTGGGATCAGATGGTCAAAAGTAGACTCTGTGCTTAAGTATTTATACAGAAAACTATCTAAAAATAAATAAAACAACCAACGTCCTTCTTACAGCCATCAAGCCTCCAAAAGGCTTCAAACAAATCCTACAAGAAGGCGGTCCCGAGGCCTTCGCAAAGGCCGTCCGTCAACACAAGGGTCTCCTTCTCATGGACACGTCGTTCAGAGACGCGCATCAGTCCTTATTAGCCACCAGAGTTCGGACACATGATCTATTGGCTGCCTCGCCATATGTAGCGCATAACTTTAGCAATCTGTACTCTATGGAGAACTGGGGTGGTGCTACTTTTGACGTCGCGCTTAGGTGAGTATTTTATGTCTCTGTCTTATACGATATATCTAAATGAATGCCCAACATTATTAGTCAACACTAGGGTCTCCTCATGGACACGTCGTTCAGAGACGCGCATCAGTCCTTATTAGCCACCAGAGTTCGGACACATGATCTATTGGCAGCCTCGCCATATGTAGCGCATAACTTTAGCAATCTGTACTCTATGGAGAACTGGGGTGGTGCTACTTTTGACGTCGCTCTTAGGTGAGTATTTTCTATCTCTGTTTTTTACAGTATATCTAAATGAATGCCCAACATTATTAGCTAACACAAGGGTCTCCTCCTCATGGACACGTCGTTCAGAGATGCGCATCAGTCCTTATTAGCCACCAGAGTTCGGACACATGATCTATTGGCTGCCTCGCCATATGTAGCGCATAACTTCAGCAATCTATACTCTATGAAGAACTGGGGTGGAGCCACTTTTGATGTCGCTCTTAGGTGAGTATTTTCTATCTCTGTTTTTACAGTATATCTAAATGAATGCCCAACATTATTAGCCAACACAAGGGTCTCCTCATGGACACGTCGTTCAGAGACGCGCATCAGTCCTTATTAGCCACCAGAGTTCGGACACATGACCTATTGGCTGCCTCGCCATATGTGGCACATAACTTTAGCAATCTGTACTCTATGGAGAACTAGGGTGGCGCCACTTTCGATGTTGCTCTTAGGTGAGTACTTTTCCACAATATCTTACGATTTACTTTAGATATAGATATCAGTCCCTCTTAGCCACCAGAGTTCGGACACATGATCTATTGGCTGCCTCGCCATATGTGGCACATAAGTTTAGCAATATATACTCTATGGAGAACTGGGGTGGCGCTACTTTTGACGTCGCTCTTAGGTGAGTATTTTATGTCTCTGTCTTATACAATATATCTAAATAAATGCCCAACATTATTAGCTAACACAAGGGTCTCCTCCTCATGGACACGTCGTTCAGAGATGCGCATCAGTCCTTATTAGCCACCAGAGTTCGGACACATGATCTATTGGCTGCCTCGCCATATGTAGCGCATAACTTCAGCAATCTATACTCTATGGAGAACTGGGGTGGCGCTACTTTTGACGTCGCTCTTAGGTGAGTATTTTATGTCTCTGTCTTATACAATATATCTAAATAAATGCCCAACATTATTAGTCAACACTAGGGTCTCCTCATGGACACGTCGTTCAGAGATGCTCATCAGTCCTTATTAGCCACCAGAGTTCGGACACATGATCTATTGGCTGCCTCGCCATATGTTGCGCATAACTTCAGCAATCTATACTCTATGGAGAACTGGGGTGGCGCTACTTTTGACGTCGCTCTTAGGTGAGTATTTTATGTCTCTGTCTTATACAATATATCTAAATGAATGCCCAACATTATTAGTCAACACTAGGGTCTCCTCATGGACACGTCGTTCAGAGATGCTCATCAGTCCTTATTAGCCACCATAGTTCGGACACATGATCTATTGGCTGCCTCGCCATATGTGGCGCATAACTTTAGCAATCTGTACTCTATGGAGAACTGGGGTGGCGCCACTTTTGACGTCGCTCTTAGGTGAGTACTCGAGTAGTTTCTGTATGTCACTACGGTATCCCAAAGTAATTATAGATTTTACAGTGTCTCTTAATATCTTAACTACATACTTGCATCAGACTTAGATCTAAGTCAAGTGAAATTACAGGAAGTTATCGGTTTGAAATTGCCAAAATGAAGGTTTTTCATATGTTATACTTATATTCAGTCCAACTTAATATTTAAAACCTTCGCGTTTTGAACACATATTAACTCACATTTATAGTTCGCGTTAGATCCGTCTATAAATGTCAGTCGAACTTGTTCCATAAGTTTTTAAATTCGTCAGACATAATTGTACGACCATCTAAGCCTTTCACACACTTCCTTTATCTAGTCCTTCCATGTCCTAGGCACTAAATCTCTATTTTTATTACCGCATTCTCTCGTTGAAGTAAGATATTTCCCATTTGCCCAGGTTCCTGCACGAGTGCCCTTGGGAGCGGCTAGAAGACATGCGTCGCCTCATCCCCAACATCCCGTTCCAGATGCTGCTGCGCGGCGCCAATGCCGTCGGCTACACCAACTACCCCGATAACGTGGTCTACAAGTTCTGCGAGATGTCGGTCAGTGCCTTATCATTTAGATAGTTTTGCTGCCATTATGCGCAAAAGAGCCACTTCATTGCCATGTATGCAGACAGGTTTGATGGGGCCTACCTGAACCACTGTGGTGCACTCTACATGTGCATAAATAAATATGTAAATATAATGTAGTTAGTTAGTTAATAAGTTTGTGTGTGTGTACCTACTAACATTAGTTGTAAGATTAAAATGTGTCGCTAACGAAATTGATCCTTTGTTGGTCCTAAATAAATTTAATTTAATTTTAATTTAATTTAATTACCAAAAATCTACATCATGCAAATCTCACGATTTTTCCCTGCTCATACTATAGCGACCCGTCCCGGCTTCGCACGGGTTAACAAATTATACATAAACCTTCCTCTTGAATCAAGTTTTAAAGATCTAAGCATACATAGGAACAGACAGCGGGAAGTGACTTTGTTTTACACTATGTAGTGAAGAAACATACATGATGCAATTTTCACGATTTTTCCCTGCTCATATTTTACATCTAATGTCGGCCTGTACCGGCCATTTAAATCCAGCCCTGGCCATTTTACATCATATAATGTTCGCCTGCGTCCGATCTTGTCCTGCCCTGGCCATTGTACATCATATAATGTCCGCCTGCGTCCGATCTTGTCCTGCCTTGGCCATTTTACATCATATAATGTTCGCCTGCGTCCGATCTTGTCCTGCCCTGGCCATTTTACATCATATAATGTCCGCCTGCGTCCGATCTTGTCCTGCCTTGGCCATTTTACATCATATAATGTTCGCCTGCGTCCGATCTTGTCCTGCCTTGGCCATTTTACATCATATAATGTTCGCCTGCGTCCGATCTTGTCCTGCCCTGGCCATTTTACATCATATAATGTTCGCCTGCGTCCGATCTTGTCCTGCCCTGGCCATTTTACATCATATAATGTTCGCCTGCGTCCGATCTTGTCCTGCCCTGGCCATTTTACATCATATAATGTTCGCCTGCGTCCGATCATGTCCTGCCCTGGCCATTTTACATCATATTCTAATCATTAAATTATAAATATATATGGGTAAATTTTACCCATTATTAGTAAAACTTAGCAAACATTTGCTAAATCTTGGCTCTTTCTAACAAACTTTTTTTTTTTTCAAATATTATTGTGTGTTAAGTAAGTTTGTCTGTCTAATTCGATTTTTCCACTCATTAACTCTTAAGGTTAGCTGGAAGAGATCCCTTGTAGGAATAAGTTCGCCTTTGTACCTACATTTATGTGAATTTCATGTCAACCTGTTTTTGTACAATAAAGTGATTCACTACTACTACTACTTAAATGTCATATTAATTGTGAAACAATTACCAATATTATGTTGCATTTGATAAACGTTTATAACTAACACCATTATTTTTACGACAGGTTAAAGCCGGCATGGACATCTTCCGCGTATTCGACTCGCTTAACTACCTCCCCAACTTGATCCTTGGCATGGACGCCGCGGGCAAAGCCGGGGGCGTGGTCGAAGCTGCCATCTCATACACGGGCGACGTGTCCGACCCTAACAAGAAGAAATATGACCTGAAGTACTATTTGAACCTGGCCGATGAGCTGGTTAAAGCTGGCACCCATGTACTGTGTATTAAGGATATGGCGGGATTATTAAAGCCTCAGGCAGCTAAGTGAGTATTTGAGCAAAATCTTTTGAAATGTAGGTCACCAAATAGAGGCTGGAATAGCGGTCTCCAGTTTAAATGTGTGTGCTAATAGATTTGACTGTGTTTAAAATAAATTGTTTCACACCATGCATAGAATAAAGCACCAGATAATTATTAAACAAAGATAGCAGTTATTTTTAAACACAAGTTCTATATTTAATTAAATCGGATAGAAATATTAAAAGTAGGCGAGTTGACCGTGACGTCATTGTGTAATGTTTCATATAAATTCCATATTAGCAAATCGTTTTGACAGACATAGATATACCTTATCCTATGTACAAAGTTTCAGAGCAAACTACCTACTCGTTTTAAAAGAGCGTAACTACGTTTGTATGGAGAACCGAGCTTGCCTTGCCTTAGTGTAAGGCCTGAGTGGACGCTCGGAGCGGAGCGTTCGGCGGGGCGTACAGCGTGGCTGTGGGCTCACGCGTGATGTGAGCAGCGTGCACTAAGGCCGCTCCTATACGCTTGCATTTGTTTAACATGCACGCCGCACGCCCCGCCCCGCTGCACGCCCAACTCGAGCGTCCACTCAGGCCTTACACTTAAGGTTTTTAGGGTTCCGTACCCAAAGGGTAAAAACGGGACCCTATTACTAAGACTCCGCTGTCCGTCCGTCCGTCTGTCACCAGGCTGTATCTCACGAACCGTGATAGCTGGACAGTTGAAATTTTCACAGATGATGTATTTCTGTTGCCGCTATAACAACAAATACTAAAAACGGAATAAAATAAAGATTTAAGTGGGGCTCCCATACAACAAACGTGATTTTTGACCGAAGTTAAGCAACGTCGGGCGGGGTCAGTACTTGGATGGGTGACCGTTTTTTTTGCTTGTTTTGCTCTATTTTTTGTTGATGGTGCGGAACCCTCCGTGCGCGAGTCCGACTCGCACTTGGCCGGTTTTTATTTTTTACCGCTTTTAACAAAAGTTGGCCTTTCACATTTCCCCAGGCTCCTGATCTCTGCGATCCGTGACAAGCACCCCGACGTGCCGATCCACGTGCACACGCACGACACGTCTGGCGCGGGCGTGGCGGCCATGCTGGCGTGTGCCCAAGCCGGTGCCGACGTGGTCGACGCCGCCGCAGATTCCATGTCCGGCATGACGAGCCAGCCCAGCATGGGCGCGCTCGTCGCTTGCCTCATGGGCACCGACCAAGACACCAGTCAGTATTATATAGAGTATATAGACATAACCAACTCTAACTCTACACGATGTTGTCCCGTGCCGGCCACTTTAAATCACATAATGTCACCATTCGGCCAGTCTTTTGTATGTGGTATGTACTCAGCTCCGAGCATTCCACTTTACATCATTTTGGCCTTCGCTTGTGTTGCTCCGCTGCGGGGTACACGACACAACGGCCTTTAAACTAAAATTCCCTAAGAAAGTCATTGAACAATAAATTATATTATATCATAGAGAAATATAAGGAAAGAAAGAGTGGTAACTCCATACATCAGTTTTCTGACCAAAACGCAAGTTATTTCATAGTCGACATCTAACGTCAAGTAGCGGACATCAGTTCTTTCAGTTAGTTGACAATAGATGTCGCGGCAAACTAAAACTAATGCTCAATAATTTTCAGCTAATATTATAACCGAATGCACCGGAACTCTATTTTGAACTCCTTCCGCTAATAATATTAGTTGTAAATTGTTTTAGCACTACATTTTTCGTCAGTAGCGACATTTGTGACATCTGGTGTCAAATAGCGGTACTGATATGCTTGACGTTAGATGTCGACTACGAATAACTCGTGTTTTGGTAAGAAAACTGATGTATGGAGTTACCACTCTTTCTTTCCTTATATTTGTCTATGATTATATTGATTATATCATCACTATTATTGTTCACAGAAATCCCCCTCCAAAAAGTATCGGAATACTCAGCGTACTGGGAGCAAGCTAGAACCCTGTACGGGCCGTTCGAGTGCACGGCCACCATGAAGTCCGGCAACGCGGACGTGTACCTGAACGAGATCCCCGGCGGACAGTACACCAACCTGCAGTTCCAGGCCTTCTCGCTGGGGCTGGGCTCGCAGTTCGAGGAAGTTAAAAAAGCTTACAGGTATGATACTATATGTTATCCACAGAAATCCTCCTCCAAAAGTATTAGAATACTCAGCGTACTGGGAGCAAGCTCGAACCCTGTACGGGCCGTTCGAGTGCACGGCCACCATGAAGTCCGGCAACGCGGACGTGTACCTGAACGAGATCCCCGGCGGACAGTACACCAACCTGCAGTTCCAGGCCTTCTCGCTGGGGCTGGGCTCGCAGTTCGAGGAGGTTAAGAAGGCTTACAGGTATGATACTATATGTTATCCACAGAAATCCCCCTACAAAAGTATCTGAATACTCAGCGTACTGGGAGCAGGCTCGGACCCTGTACGGGCCGTTCGAGTGCACGGCCACCATGAAGTCCGGCAACGCGGACGTGTACCTGAACGAGATCCCCGGCGGACAGTACACCAACCTGCAGTTCCAGGCCTTCTCGCTGGGGCTGGGCTCGCAGTTCGAGGAAGTTAAAAAGGCTTACAGGTATGATACTATATGTTATCCACAGAAATCCCCCTACAAAAGTATCTGAATACTCAGCGTACTGGGAGCAGGCTCGAACCCTGTACGGGCCGTTCGAGTGCACGGCCACCATGAAGTCCGGCAACGCGGACGTGTACCTGAACGAGATCCCCGGCGGACAGTACACCAACCTGCAGTTCCAGGCCTTCTCGCTGGGGCTGGGCTCGCAGTTCGAGGAGGTCAAGAAGGCTTACAGGTATGATACTATATGTTATCCACAGAAATCTCAGTGTACTGGGAGCAAGCTAGAACCCTGTACGGGCCGTTCGAGTGCACGGCCACCATGAAGTCCGGCAACGCGGACGTGTACCTGAACGAGATCCCCGGTGGCCAGTATCTGAACACACAAATATCTGAACACTCCTTTATTGTCAAGGTCAGATATTATAGGTTTCTTCTATGGCAAGTATATTGACGAGCAGAGTCGGGTGAGGAGTTAGTGGAAGTTAAACAACCTTATGTGTGATAGTATAAGAACATTCTGAACGTTTATTCTCTAAGTGCCTATTGTTTTATACACATTAGGTTGCGCTGACACAAGCAATATGCGTTTATGTCGCAGTAAACCAAAGCGTTACTGCTAAACACTAAAAGTGGACATTCACCACATTACAAAGGCGTAAGAGTGCGTGTTTAGATATTTTTGAGCACCTTGGCCGCTCAGATATATCTGATGGCGACTGTACAGATGTAGTGCATAAAATTTTTCATTTTCACGGAAACGTACGAACGTGTCTTGCTATTTCAGTCAGTCTCGGTACAAAAAGTACTGAGGTTGACTGAAGTAGCATGACTAATACTAACGTTTCCGAGAAAATACGAAGGAAAACAATTATGCAATACATCTGCCGTATATAAGAGGCACTTATATTTTGTACATGGAAAATTTTTGATAACGATTTTTTCCATATTCAACATGTTTTATTATTCTGAACCTTTATGGTAACTTTCCTTTGTTTGTTTCGACCCTTAGCTATACTTGATTTCGAACGTACACTATGGAACCAGCAACCCGGAAATTGCGAAATTACCATTTGGCTAATTATATCTCGAACTATTATTTTATATAGAATTTAAGGAAACTGTAGGTCTTTTTTATACACGTTTTTGTATATGACGTTTGTTTCTCAATAAATAAATTAAAATAAAATAAAGTATTCTAACCTCGTGCCGCCCAATGTACATAAATAAAAAAAATAAAAAAATAGTTTTATTTGCCAAAAAGTTTACAGGTTTTACTTAACCTATGACTGCCACACTAGGCTACGCCTGTATTGTGTAGTCAGATTGAAAACATTACTACATTGAGTTACCTACATCCTACGCTGAAGTTTTATTTTCTAATAAGCATCTAGTACTAACTAATATGTTTAATTATGATGATGACATTAGGATGTACACTCAGTTTCGATGGAATGTCAACCTAAATAAAAACAAAGTAGGTAGCATTTCATTTGTCTCGTCAAGTTATCGAACAAATGAAATTCAACCCAATTGAAAATACAGCAAGATTCTAACTTCCTTGGCTATAATTTTGTATGGTGGGCGGCACGAGGCTATGACACTGCCAGTTTGTTTTGAGATTGCACGGTTGGTCCTACATTTTACCTCGTGGCATATAATATAACTGACGCGTGTCCTATAGCTATGATCAATGAAACTGTCTTACGCGACGCTTTTTGCGCACAGATCAAACACTAACCACCTAAGCCTTAACCTGCTCAGGTAAGCAGGAAAGCACATCAAATATTATATGTTGGTAATTCATAATAATCAATCAGATTTATATAATATGTTTTCCCATTTCTTTTAATAACTTTATTTTCTTTTCCTTTTGTAAGAATTTGATATGTTTTCTGAAAGAGCTACGATTTTGTATGATTCCATGTACATATGTATATTTTCTAAATCAAATTTCTATTACACCTTATGTGTATAATTGCATGAATTCTATAGTAATATAAATTGTATTTTTTCCCTTATTTTCTCGTAATGCATGTTAATTATAAGATGTAATTATTTTTGAAAAGATGTGTCCCGCCGAGTTTGTTGCCGGTCCCATATTGGGATACCCTCCTCCAATTGAGGGGGGATTTAAATCTTCTCGGGGCAGAGGTGTAGGGTTGGAGCCGGTCTACCTAGCTTTATTTGACGTTCATAAGCGCATTGTAATTATGCCTACTTGAATAAACTATCTTTTATCTTTATCTTTTCTTTCACAGAGAAGCGAACCTCATCCTCGGCGACATCATCAAGGTCACCCCCTCGTCCAAGGTCGTGGGTGACCTGGCGCAGTTCATGGTGCAGAACAAACTCACCGCCAAAGACATCGAGGCCAAGGCTGAGGAGTTGTCCTTCCCCAAGTCCGTGGTGGAGTTCTTGCAGGGTGCTATCGGGCAGCCGCATGGTGGATACCCTGAACCTCTAAGGTATGTGTGATTACAGTACCTGCCTCGTCCAAGGTCGTCGGTGACCTGGCCTAGTTCATGGTGCAGAACAAACTCACCGCCAAAGACATCGAGGCCAAGGCTGAGGAGTTGTCCTTCCCCAAGTCAGTGGTGGAGTTCTTACAGGGAGCTATCGGGCAGCCGCATGGTGGATACCCTGAACCTCTAAGGTATTTGTGACAGTGCCTGTCTTATTGACTGCGCGTTAGCGAAGGTCTCCGTTTCAGTTTGGGGATAAGTGCTTATGTCCG
Organism: Cydia amplana; assembly: GCF_948474715.1. Classification (NCBI taxonomy): domain Eukaryota; kingdom Metazoa; phylum Arthropoda; class Insecta; order Lepidoptera; family Tortricidae; genus Cydia; species Cydia amplana. Next base: position 3,988,480 of record NC_086081.1, read on the forward strand.
GATGTTCTCTACGGGTCTCTATTGTGTCCCAAAAAGTTTTAAGTCATTTACTCATTTAAGTATTGTTTGTCCGCATTTTCGTTAGTCATATTTTATTTGGTCCAGAAACGCGTCACTTCAGGATTGCCATAAAATAAGATAACCTTATGAAAATCCTGAAAAGTTAAAGGTTTCAGTTTTATGACTAATGATAATATGACAAACAATACATTATACACTTAAAACTTTATGGGAAACAAAGGGACCCCGTTCTCTACAGGTCGAAACTCGAAACTCTCAACCGATTCTCGAGGAATTTTGTGAGCAGGTTTGATGATAAAGTTTTTGACGATTCAGATTTTATCTAAATTGCGCATTTATTCAGTTTTAAGTTATGCTCGCGAGATCTACAGCTCACAGACAAAAAAGTATTCATATAGTTATCGAACTTAACACATTCGACACCGCGTACCCGACTCTCGGGCACTCGTAAACTTTACTCAGATGCCGGCATACCCGCTAGTCTGGCAAGAGCTATAAACCTACACGCGACGCCCAAGTGCCCGACAGGCGGGCAAGCATTGCATCTTCACTACCTCAGGGCTGCCACTGCCACTAACAGAAAAAAATATTATTATGTGGTCGAACAGTTGGTACAGTTGATTATTATATTTTATTACTTCACTTTGTATTTTTATTTACTTTACCTAATGCGATTACAAAATAAAAATTCTTATTAGTTGGTTACGTGAAATTGCATATACACGGGTATGTATCAATAGGAGTTAGAATTTTCGTAAATCGTACAACCTAATTTGTGTTTACGAATATTTAGTATCTATTTCATGAGTACTCATAGGATGATTTTTGTGAAACAAAATTCGGAGAAAAATAAATCAAGAAATTCAACTAAGTACCTAACAACATTCTAACTTCTAAGCGGCAGTTCTCAGAAAAAGACAATAGGTCAGTCATCATAAAACAGCACTGCACTGCAACTGCGTGGAAGCAAAACGTAACAAGTAGCTTTGAATAGTTACGATAATTAGTAGTAGTAGTAGATAATTAGTAGAGACAGCAGATTTAATTTTATCCACGTACTTATACGAAAGTTACTTGGCACAGCCCTGAGCGTCCGCCGCTTGCCCGACTAGCGGGTTCGCGGCGTGCGGCATTGCGTTGCACGTCGTTGCCCGACTAGCGAGTACTGCTACTGTCGGTTTCTGGGGTATTGTTTAAAATTTTGCCTGGTTGCGAAAGTGTTAATCAGAAAAAAATACGAGAACCGGTTAAGAAATGCGACCTGTAGAAGAGGACAGCTGGCCAGGCCGCGTAGCTAGCATGCCAATCGCTAACGCTACGTAGCGAACGAAACGCAACTGACACTGTCGCACTAATATGGAAGTGCGATAAAGTGACACAAAGCGATTCGATGGCGAAGCGCGAGCGATCGTTATTATACCTTGGCTAGGCCGCCAGCTGGGCAGAGATGAAAGCATTTTTGGTTTACGTCATAAAATAAATAAGAATACAGGTAATGCTTTTCTCTACAGATCTAAAGTACTGAAAGACATGAAGAGAATCGAAGGCCGGCCCGGCGCTGAAATGCCGCCGCTCGACTTCGACAAACTCAAGGCTGACATCCAAGAAAACTATCCACAGGTAAACATGTTCATTGGCTAAATAGTAGATTGTGTCACAAGGGAGCAAAATGAAATTTCTACGGCGTGGGCGTACATTAAATCCTGAGCGTAGTGAGGGATTCAAGTGTTAACGCCCAAGGTAGAAATAATTTTGATACCATGTTGTACATACTGCTTTTCACACTACTAAAATTATTATGCTTCTAAATATTATTTATGATTTAAAAATAATATGCAAAAAAGGTAAAATATGGTGTCATAGACCAGAAAAGTGCCACTTTGATCCCTCCTAGCAGGGAAGAAAAAGCTCTTTTCCGAATAAGTAATGTGAAAACATAATTAGAATGTAGGGCGACAATAAATATTCTTACATGGCGTATTTTATTACCAATCTATTTGTTTAGTGTAAGTTTTATTCATTAATGATCTTTTCAGAACTTTGTGACCGGTGAAATAGACAATGTGGTAGGGACCAGATGTCATTTTAAAGCGTTTTCCCAAGTGTCAAGTGTTGAAAATGTCACTAACTTATTTTTTATTGACATATTTTTTGAACCCCACATTTTGGATTTGTTTATTTCTCATATTCCTTCCTTAATTGTTAAAGAGTTTATACGTTGTTTGTAACATCATATTATTATGAGTAACTTGTTCAACCGTGTGACCTCATGTTAGTCTACCCCCTAAGTTACTAAACTGAAGGATTAGGTCTGATATAGCCAGTTTAGACTCTCGCGCGAGCCACGAGACGAGCCGCGCCACGAGACGCGAGTGTAAGCGGTGAGCTCGCGGCTCGTCTCGTGGCTCGCAAGCTCGTCGAGCTAATATAATTTAAACACTAACGGCACGGCATAAGGTTTATAACCGAATGACAAGCCGAACGCGAGTGTAAGCGGTGGACTCGCGGCTCGCGGCTCGTCTCGTGGCTCGCGTGAGAGTCTAAATTGGCTAATATAATTCCGACACTTTCCGAGTATCGTTTGTGAATTTAAGACGTCTTGAATTTAACCCATGTAGACCCAACTAGTACCCAAACTACCCTTGACCGCCAACGTCGTCAATTGACACGTGCCGCAGCCCAATATCAACCTTCTTGCATTCCGACAAGGTTCACAATAAAAAAAATAAAAATCATTTATTTCAGACCTTAGTTTGTCAAAGGACTGTCTCATTTCACACATAGACAGAGAGAATCACACTATATTTGTCTTACTAGTACTAGCATCCAAAAGAAAACGATGGGTATAGTTTTCCTGGTTCGTACTGACTGACAAATTGGTTTGACCAACTATAGTTTTAAACTTAATATCTTAACAATGACGCGCCGCACACGTTTGGCTTCCAAAGGGTTAAGTTTCATGATCAAAATTCCAAATGGTTTAAATGGGTCTCTATTGTTTCCCAAATTGTTTTAAGCCATAATGTATTGTTTGCCCGCAGTTTCGTTAGTCATAATTCATTTGGTTCAGAAACGCGTCACTTTTTAGGATTGCCATAAAACAAACCTAACCTAACTATAGGATAACCTAACGAAAATCCTGAAATTTTAACGGTTTCAGTTTTATGACTAATGATAATATGACAAACAATACATTATGACTTCAAACTTTATAGGAAACAACGGGATCCCGGTTTAAATATTGAACGTCCACAGATAACCGACTACGACGTAATGTCGGCCGCCATGTACCCGCAAGTGGCCAACGATTTCTTCCGCATCCGCGAGAAATACGGCCCCGTCAAACATCTGGATACCAAGACCTTCCTTGTTGGACCTACGGTGAGTACAATTCTTAGTTCCTTATACCAATATAGAGCATACCAATATAGAGCATACCTATAATAAAGTATATAATAGATAACCCATTTCTAAGTCCCTTTGTCATAGAAAAAGAAAGCCCTATATGAGCGTTTTCCAAAAAAAGTGTACATTTCATTCATGTCTTCAAAATATTGACTTCTTGGGCTCATTTTACTCAGAATCATTTGTACATTCACGCCTCATACATGAAAAAATGTGTCCCAAAATTTTGTATGAAAAAATTTTTTTCCAGTGCGTCACATTCATACAAATAAAAAAAAATTTCATACAAGAATGCGACGATCAGGAAAGGAAATTTTTGGACACATTTTTTTATGTATGAGGCGTGAATGTACAAATGATTCTGAGTAAAATGAGCCCAAGAAGTCAATATTTTGAAGACATGAATGAAATGTACACTTTTTTTGGAAAACGCTCATATGCAAGTAAAAGAGCTTGGAAGTCTGTATAACTCTGCTGTAACGTCAAATGTCTATGAAATTGTGACGTTTAAAATAACACTTCCATAGTCTGTGCTACCAAATACGCTGCAGAGTTAATTTAGACGGACTCTAGCGTTATAACCTCGGCCTCGGGGCTTCGGGCGAAATGGTAAAACTTGGTGGAGATGCTGGGATAACTTTAGGCCTTTAAAAATCCATGCATATATGGTGTGGCGCAAATTATTTCTGTATCCATGTAATAGCTTTGCATATACCACATTATATGTGATCTTCCACTCACTACCTGCTAAATACGTAGTAGCTTATTAGACCTATTTATTATTTCAACAGAAATTACTCTATATTAATGGCGTTATAAGCCTTATAATTTTCACTTTCTTACTCAACATTTATTTTTCAGGTCGGCGACAGCATCGAAGTAAAGATCGAGCGCGGAAAGACGCTAGACATCCGCATAGTAGCCGTCTCGGACGAGATGACCGCCGCGGGCGAGAGGGAGGTGTTCTTCGAGCTCAACGGACAGCTTAGAAGCGTTTTCATCAAGGACGAGACTGCCAGCAAGGTTAGTATTAGCCCCTTAGGGCGATAGTATCAAAGTAAAGACGCTAGACATCCGCATAGTAGCCGTCTCGGATGAGATGACCGCCGCGGGCGAGAGGGAGGTGTTCTTCGAACTCAACGGACAGCTTAGAAGCGTTTTCATCAAGGACGAGACTGCCAGCAAGGTTAGTATTAGCCCCTTAGGGCGATAGTATCAAAGTAAAGACGCTAGACATCCGCATAGTAGCCGTCTCGGACGAGATGACCGCCGCGGGCGAGAGGGAGGTGTTCTTCGAGCTCAACGGACAGCTTAGAAGCGTTTTTATCAAGGACGAGACTGCCAGCAAGGTTAGTATTAGCCCCTTAGGGTGATAGTATCAAAGTAAAGACGCTAGACATTCGCATAGTAGCCGTCTCGGACGAGATGACCGCCGCGGGCGAGAGGGAGGTGTTCTTCGAGCTCAACGGACAGCTTAGAAGCGTTTTCATCAAGGACGAGACTGCCAGCAAAGTTAGTATTAGCCCCTTAGAGTGATAGTATCAAAGTAAAGACGCTAGACATCCGCATAGTAGCCGTCTCGGACGAGATGACCGCCGCGGGCGAGAGGGAGGTGTTCTTCGAGCTCAACGGACAGCTTAGAAGCGTGTTCATCAAGGACGAGACTGCCAGCAAGGTACGTATTAGCCCCTTAGGGTGATAGTATCAAAGTAAAGACGCTAGACATCCGCATAGTAGCCGTCTCGGACGAGATGACCGCCGCGGGCGAGAGGGAGGTGTTCTCCGAGCTCAACGGACAGCTTAGAAGCGTGTTCATCAAGGACGAGACTGCCAGCAAGGTTAGTATTAGCCCCTTAGGGCGATAGTATCAAAGTAAAGACGCTAGACATCCGCATAGTAGCCGTCTCGGACGAGATGACCGGCGCGGGCGAGAGGGAGGTGTTCTTCGAACTCAACGGACAGCTTAGAAGCGTGTTCATCAAGGACGAGACTGCCAGCAAGGTTGGTATTAGCCCCTTAGAGCGATAGTATCAAAGTAAAGACGCTAGACATCCGCATAGTAGCCGTCTCGGACGAGATGACGGCCGCGGGCGAGAGGGAGGTGTTCTTCGAGCTCAACGGACAGCTTAGAAGCGTGTTCATCAAGGACGAGACTGCCAGCAAGGTTAGTATTAGCCCCTTAGACCGATAGTATCAAAGTAAAGACGCTAGACATCCGCATAGTAGCCGTCTCGGACGAGATGACGGCCGCGGGCGAGAGGGAGGTGTTCTTCGAGCTCAACGGACAGCTTAGAAGCGTTTTCATCCAGGACGAGACTGCCAGCAAGGTTAGTATTAGCCCCTTAGGGCGATAGTATCAAAGTAAAGACGCTAGACATCCGCATAGTAGCCGTCTCGGACGAGATGACCGGCGCGGGCGAGAGGGAGGTGTTCTTCGAGCTCAACGGACAGCTTAGAAGCGTTTTCATCAAGGACGAGACTGCCAGCAAGGTTAGTATTAGCCCCTTAGGGTGATAGTATCAAAGTAAAGACGCTAGACATTCGCATAGTAGCCGTCTCGGACGAGATGACGGCCGCGGGCGAGAGGGAGGTGTTCTTCGAGCTCAACGGACAGCTTAGAAGCGTCTTCATCAACGAACGACGACGCTTAAGAGCGGTTTCGCACTACGTCCGATCCGAATCCGTGAAAATATGATCCGAAGTAGCCGTAGAACTATTTCTATGGTAATTTACGCACTAGATCCGTCAGATTTCTTTCCGAAATCGGATGACGGATTGCGTAAATTACCATAGAAATAGTTCTACGGCTACTTCGGACCATATTTTCACGGATTCGGATCGGACGTAGTGCGAAACCGCTCTAACTGGTCTCTTAATATATGGGATTGTTAACCCTTTCATTGCTAATCATGATACATTGTAGTATCGTCTGTACTAAGCATTTTTGCTACATAGTATCGGAAAGTCTACCAGTAAATAACTTAATGGACCTTTTAAAAAACGTTGTATGGAGATAGTTACTAGGAGAAATAAGGTGTCAAAATTTTTCAGAATTAAATTGTAAGTACCTGTAGTCAAAGAGTTTATTTAATTTTCGTACCCTGACAAGGTACGAAAATTAAATAAACTCTGCCAACGAGACTGCCAGCAAGGTTAGTATTAGCCCCTTAGGGCGATAGTATCAAAGTAAAGACGCTAGACATCCGCATAGTAGCCGTCTCGGACGAGATGACCGGCGCGGGCGAGAGGGAGGTGTTCTTCGAGCTCAACGGACAGCTTAGAAGCGTTTTCATCAAGGACGAGACTGCCAGCAAGGTTAGTATTAGCCCCTTAGGGTGATAGTATCAAAGTAAAGACGCTAGACATTCGCATAGTAGCCGTCTCGGACGAGATGACGGCCGCGGGCGAGAGGGAGGTGTTCTTCGAGCTCAACGGACAGCTTAGAAGCGTCTTCATCAACGAACGACGACGCTTAAGAGCGGTTTCGCACTACGTCCGATCCGAATCCGTGAAAATATGATCCGAAGTAGCCGTAGAACTATTTCTATGGTAATTTACGCACTAGATCCGTCAGATTTCTTTCCGAAATCGGATGACGGATTGCGTAAATTACCATAGAAATAGTTCTACGGCTACTTCGGACCATATTTTCACGGATTCGGATCGGACGTAGTGCGAAACCGCTCTAACTGGTCTCTTAATATATGGGATTGTTAACCCTTTCATTGCTAATCATGATACATTGTAGTATCGTCTGTACTAAGCATTTTTGCTACATAGTATCGGAAAGTCTACCAGTAAATAACTTAATGGACCTTTTAAAAAACGTTGTATGGAGATAGTTACTAGGAGAAATAAGGTGTCAAAATTTTTCAGAATTAAATTGTAAGTACCTGTAGTCAAAGAGTTTATTTAATTTTCGTACCTTGTCAGGTGATAATCAATATGAAAGTTGATACGGACCTCATACTAGCAATAGTAATGGCAACACTGTGACAAGGTACGAAACGGTACTGAAATCAAATTCCTTGACCATACTTGTACCTACAATATGGAAGCAACGGTGACGTAATGGAAAGTCGAAAATAAAATATATAGCAATTTTTTTCCTGCATTTATTTGTCTATAATTTCTGTAAGATTTGTTAATTAGTATTTTATTTTCACTTTACAGGAAATGAAGATCCATCCTAAAGCCATCAAGGGTGACAAGAACCAAGTTGGAGCCCCGATGCCTGGCACCGTTTTATGTAAGTACCTAAAAAAACTTAACCTTTTGGACGCTTATGACGGATATATCCGCACCGTAGGTCCAACGCCAGACGGATTTATCCGTCACGGACCACAGAGCAACATAGACCTACGTGCATATGCATAAAGTTCAATTTCAGTTTTGACACTTTGGTAATTTGGCGTCAGAATGACAGCTTTTGTGTTTGACACGGCGTCGAAAAGGTTAAAAGAAGTTGCTAAGGGAAACTTGAACCACTAAATTGATAGAATATAAGGGTTCAATTTTTCTTTCGATAACAGTACTAGTTTTAAGCCAGTCAAACATGCTTATAGTAGACCCAGTGGGGAGACACTCCTGACTTCGGGTAAACTCGGCTCCGTTCGGCTCAGTATTGCTCCGAAAATTTATTAGGGTTGATACAACTTGACGTCCCTTTGCGTGCACGACTACAGATAAGATAATGGCTTGAATTTTGACAATCATAAATAACCGAAAGGGACCATAAGTTAGAAAGGGATATCATGATTCGACCCTGCATCGCTGTCAAACTTCGGTTTTGTAGGAAGTGTCTTTTCTGTACGGTAGTACTATTACTTAATCTGTGGTATACCTTAATTTGATTTGATACACGTTCTCAAATAACTTTATTTCCGCAGCGGTGAAAGTAAAGGAAGGCGAAAAAGTAGAAAAGGGCCAAGCCATCGCCGTCCTATCCGCCATGAAGATGGAGATGATAGTCCAGGCGCCGAAAGCCGGCACCATACAATCCGTACTCATACAGAACGGACAGAAGCTCGAGGGCGACGATCTGATCGCGACCATCGAGTGAACTACATAAGGTGCAATTTTGAATGACTCGTTTCGTTTCTTTGATATATTATTGCATAAACGGTGGGAGGCCTTGACAAGTCGTTTTTAAACGCCGATCAAAATACATTTAAATGTATGGAAATAATGACGACTTTTTGTACCTGGTAATGTTTATCGCAAATAAAAGATTCTTATTATTATTCTTAAGAATGTTCTCCGTTTACTATGGGAAATATTCTCGAGCGAGAACATTCTCCATACAAAACGGAGAACGTTCTCGAGAACGGCATAACTCTATTTCAGTCAAATCATCCACATTTTTAACTTTTCGATTAGCGTTTGTCTATATGCGATTGTCAATTTGTCATCTTCACTACGGCTCCTGATATTAATGTTGAAAATTGCTGTATGTTGGAACTCTGAGATTTTAATACCTAAAAAAGTGAAGTGCGATTTTATAAATCGAATTTTTATGTATATTTGTGTATATCAAAAGTATGTATTTGTTGAGTATTTAAAGTTTTTTTCTGTTAGGAAATTATTTTGTTATATTTACGATGTTGTTTGTTAAACGTGTTTTTAATAACTGATATTAATATCTAAGAAACGCAGCGACTCGAGAGTGATAGTTATACGTTGAAGTTCGAATGTTTTTAATTTTTAATGATCCCGTCTTTATGTTTATATTTTATTAATTATTTGTTACAAGCATAAATGTTTGCAGCATTTTATACGAAGTTTATACTATTGTATGTATGAAGTTATAAATCTTTTTTTTTACTTATGTATTTTGCGATTTTTTTTAAAACTGTTTCCTTTTTTATTCAAATCGTTGTTATATAATTGAAGATTTATGTACTTAGTAAAACATTCGGCGAAAAATGAAAAATAAATAAGCATTTTCAGCATTTCCAATCAAATCGCGAAATACTTGTATCTATATAAGAACCGTACAATCTTTACCCAACCGCGGCATGGTCCAGAAGGGTATTGTTATTGATCGAACTGTGATATCATCCACTAAGTGGTGAAGTGACTTAATAGCATCACAGTATAAAATTATAAAAAAAAGCGCTAGGGACCGGAACCGGTATTGTTTAAATAACCGGTTACCGCGAGTGTTGGCTCTTTTGTCTGATATAATCAGCGAAAGTAGGTATAATAAAAGCCTTAGCCAAAGAACTTTCTCAAATAGAAATGATTATGAAAATCTGTCAAGTAACTAAAAATTTAACTTTGTAATGGGTTTTCTTTTGGTATTTTTCTATTTTCTCATAATAGAAGTTAGATTTAAATTCTCTCATTTAAATATTTATAATTTTCGGAACCCGTGGGGCGCCCTAGTATCACACGTGTGATACTAACTCCATTTGGGTCGTAGCGACTCAGTATCACACGTGTTACTACGGATCAATATGGGTCAAATTGCTTTGCATTAATTTGTTGTATTGTGGGCGTTCGACGGGTTAAACCGGTATCGTTTGAAATAAAGGTTTCCGGTCTCTGAGCACGCTTGTTCATATTTAATTCAAATGGCTCCTAATAGTTATAGTCATTCCATACAACAGGGTTAAATGAGAAAGTATGGGCATATCACAAACTAAAAAGACTACCTTTAGTTGTAAATTAAACTGTTAGATGTAAGGTGATCTGTCTGTACTTGAAGCTAAGTTAAGTGTTTTTTGTATGTTGCTGCTAATTTTGTTATCATTCTGTAATATTATTGTTACTTTCATTTTTACGTTTATGCAATATATTGATTTTATCATATCCTTTTTTTTTTATTCCACCACTGTTTTTTTACTTTGTTTGCCAAACCTTAGTCTAAACTAAAACTGCCTTTACTGTTATTTTTTTTCTGTAAAGGAATAGATGGATGGTAACGTAAGATAACAATTATATTTCGTAAAATACATATGTATTGATAAACGAATAAATAAAACAGCAACTCTTATTAAAAAGTATATTTTAAACTTTAGTTTACTTTCAGTGCTTACTTACTATTAGATCCTAGTCCATAATGAATACTAACAAATATGTACATAACACTCATTCTTAAAATTTTAGGATTCAAAAGTTAGACCAATCAACGAGGCGGTTGACTTTGACGATAATTTACCCTATCAGTATTTGTATCACGATTATCAAGTAAAATAGACAAATCATCTGTGGCTCAAAAATTGATATGATTGCAATAATGCAATCATATCAATTTTGTGATAAAAAAAAATACATTGTTTTGGTTTATTGCACGTAGAGCCACATGTACAAAATAATACTTAAGCACGCGCCTACGACTTTTAAGTACCTTTCCGTTAATGATAATTTTATTGATAAATATACATTCTTAGTGATATTTCAGTGCTAATAAAATATGAAATAAAACGAACGTCATAGGTAGGTCACAAACATTAAAAACTGTTAATATGTACTTATTTTAAGATCGCATGTTTCTGGATTGGCGTAAATCATTTGGAAATAAAATAAATAGTGAAATGTTCAATATATGAATTGAATTCATTAGTCGTCGAATATTAGTAGACGAAAGTCACTAGTAAATTCATCATTCAGAGACAATTTCAATATGGCGATTTGTTTACATAGCAAGTTCCATAGAATGCCACTTTAAATAACCGTTGATTAACAATTACGCATTTTAAATCAATAGGGATGTTTCCTGTACTTAAAATAAATTATTTCAAACCGTGCACGAAATAAAGCACCAGATAATTATTAGAAAAACATAGACAGCAGCTATTTTTAAACACAATTTGTATTTAATAAATCGGATTGAAATATAAAAAGTACACCTACTTTAGTTTACCGTGACGTCACTACATTCGTTTTCATATAAATTCCATATTAGCAAATCGTTTCGACAGTTCTAAAAAAGAAGCTGATTTGACTAGTAGGAATGTAGCCTATTTCACTATTGATAAAAGTAAAAATGTTAGTAAAGTTTGAGGTATGATATGATAAATATATAGCGCTTACCCGGCCTACTATCTATCAGTAATCACCTATAGCCTGACCAGTAATATATGATAATTGTCAAGAGGGCGCTGTCATTCTCATAGGGTGACAATCCAGTGTAGTATGAAAAAATTAGTTCCAGTGAAATTCCGCAACATGGCGCACCCTCAATAGATCCTGGTTCACCTATACCTATGACGTTCGTTCTTTTCATTTTGTACAAGCGCTTTATAGCTTTAAGGCGCCATGAGTTCAGGTCGCAGCTCGCTAAGCACTGACCGGACAGCAGTGCGTGCCCGAATTCGCGGAGACCATTTTGTAAATTTTTTGATATTTAACAAAACAAAAAAAAAGATTTCGATGAGGTCGATCAAAAATAAAAATGCGCATTTTTAGAAGCAGATTTCATATTTTAGGTTATGTGCAAAAGTTGTTACAAATTTTTATGTTCGCGTTTTCTTCTATCGACCGAAAATCAGGTTTTGAATCGATGAAGTTGCTAGAGAAAGTGCTCAAGATTGCTATTCATATTATTTGGCAACCATAATTATTATGATCTAAAAAAGCTGGCTGAACTCACGGCACCTTAAGTTATCAAGTGACATCTACTTTCTACGCCCGAACCAGCAGGCAATAATAGTTCTTATATCAACATTATAACAGTGCGTAATCCTCTAACAGTTTTACAATGTTATTAACATCAAACTTTGCTGTAAAGCAGTGAATACTGCATAAAAACAACATATTTTTTATACATAAAGTATAATATGTTTTCACCTAAACATATTTATTTAACATGAGTATTTTCTCACGCATAAAGAGTAATTTTGTTATGTCTGACCATACGCTGAAGGATGAATAATAATATGTAAGTCATATTGAACTTTTATTAGGGAGCCAATCCCGAAAACGAAAAAAAAACCTCCTACTATCTCATACATTTTGGTGAATCCCAGACAAACTTTTGCTATGTATTTTATTAAATTAATGAAGATAAATAAAATGTTTTCTATGGAACAGCAGTATTTTCACGATTTCGGGGTTAGCTGCATAGTAAATTTGTTCAGTATTGACGTACATATTCACCCCTCAGCCGTACTCTGACAACAAATTCAGCCTGTATTCGGTAAGTAGTCATTTCTGGGCAAGTATCTGACGTACCGACGAATAATTTCATACAAAATGATGCGGTTTTATTAAATCGGCTTGAATACTTATAAACGGATAGAAACAAATTCGTATGAATATATGAAAAACATCAAAACCGGTTTGTAAATCATCTCAACTACGTATACATGAAATAAAACACCTTGGTCCCTAAAAACTAAACTCATTGTGCATTAACTGTATAATATAAACTGGTAGTAGAAATACCTAGTATATAAATAAAATAAACTTATATGGCGTACCAAACTGCGAACATTTTTGAATTTACCATACGTACTCGATACTCGTGAAATAACAGTCATATCGTAAATACCTACAGGCAAACCGCTAAAACTCGTGCTCTGTGGATGCATTGGTACCGATACCAATTATTGTATGTAACCGGATTCAGAATACCGGTTATTAATATGTAAGTTCATTAATTATTCTGTTTACAAAAATTGTAAACCAAAACATCATGTAAAAATGTATACATGCACTTGCAACCACAATTAACCGGTGAAGCAATAACTCATATACCTACTGGAAGAAACTCCTATTCAGTAGGAGAAAGAGCCTGCAGTCTCAAGGAATTCAGGCCAGAATCTAGTCCTGGGTTTATATGGTTTAGTTGGTGTAGAGTAGATAAGCCGGTTCGTCAAAGACGTCATCTAACGCGCGCGGCTATATCCCGATATCAACTTTCGTGCATTCCGACAAGGTTCACAATAACGCGCCGCGTACCATAGGCGTGGCGTTCAAAGGGCTATTAACCTAAACCATTCTTGTCAATAGTTCACGTCAACCGAAACCGGTTTGAAAAATTAACCGGTTTCCAACTCTCAGTTAAATTCACCTGGGTGCGAGAACGAGTCTTCAGCAAAGTCATTCTCTTCATAACTGTAACGAGTAGCTGAGACTCGAGTCCTGATATCATAATTAACCGGTTAATAACCTAAACCATCGTTAAAAGTTTACGTCAAAGACAGAAACCGGTTTCCAACTCTCAATCAATTTCACCTGGATGCAGCAGCGAGCGATCCACCAACGAATGCGAGAACGAGTCTTCGGCAAAGTCTTTTTCTTCATCGTTCGAGTTAACCGGATCACTGAGGCTCGAGTCCTGGTCTTCGCCGTAGCAGCGCCGCTTGTGGTCAGACGGGAAGTTGTGGTAGGAATGCTCGACTCTTATAGCTTGCATTGTGTTGCTGGAAATAAAAATAAATTTGAATTGTACGCCCTGACGTTTATCGAACGACACATTAACAAGTCCGAACTTGTCTGCGCGCGAAACGTTGTGGACGCAAGAGCTAATACGGGCCGTCCACATGAATAGCCTCAGTGTAACATAATCGTCCAAACCGTGCATTTAAGTTTCGCTTTCAAATTTATTTTATTATGATTAGATAATACAGATGGCATTCTATTAAGTACCTGCAGTAACGCGATAAACACAGTGTTTTTGTGAGTTTTGGGACGTGGTAAAAAACTTACAAGTTTAGAAATTGAAAAGGTTAATTTTTATTTTACTTTAAACTTATCCCATCGTGAGATAGCTAAAAAAATAGGTCGCAGCCCTAAAGTTATTAATAATTATGTTAATAATAAGGAAAATTACGGCCACCAGTATAAAGGACGCACAAAATTTGCCACTACAGATCGTGAACGTCGACTTATTTTACGCACTGCTTCAAATTCCACCAAGACCGCCAGGCAAATAGCTAGTGAAATAAATACTAGAGCATCTCTCTCTACGGTTCGACGGATTATTAGAATATCATCCCACCTCAAACGAAAAAAAATCATGAGTAAACCTCCTTTGCGCGAACAACATGTGGCGGGTCGACTGTCTTTTGCTAAAAAGTACATGTGCTGGAAAACCGAGTGGCGAAATGTGATTTTTAGTGATGAGAAAAAGTTTAATCTAGATGGTCCAGATGGATTTAAATATTATTTTCATGACCTAAGGAAAGAACCGAAAGTACTATCACGTCATCATTCAACTCTCGGATCGGTGATGGTTTGGGGAGCAATTTCTTACTATGGTACTGTTGATTTTACTGACGGTAGACGGAAGACTAAAAGCTGAAAAGTATTTAAATTTATTAAAAGAAACAAAAAGTAAGATAAGAAAAGTAATAGGTAGAAAAAAATGTTTTTTCAGCATGATAATGCTCCCATACATACGTCAGCCTTAGTTACAAAGTGGTTTCAAGAAAACCAGATTGAAGTTCTAGATTGGCCATCCTTGTCCCCTGATCTGAACATCATGGAAAATGTCTGGGGTTGGCTTTCTGTGCAAGTTTATTACAACGGAAGACAGTTTAGTAATAAAGAAGAACTGATTCAAGCTATTTACACTGTTTGGGATTCTGTGGACGTTAATTACATACATTCTTTATATGAATCACTACCTAAACGTATTTTCGAATTAATAAGGTCTAATGGAAGGTATACGAAATATTAAACGAAAGAGTTTTAATAACTAAACAGTATCTTTTAGCATGTGAGGCTATTCAAGTGGAAGGGTCAATTATTTGTTTGACGTTATTTCTTAAAACTTTGATTAGATAACAATAAATATTTTATTTACTATTACAAGGCTTCTTGTTTTATTTCATATTTAATGTTTAATGTATATCTCCTTTTTATATTACTATGAGAAATATTAATTTTGGTGAGTGAGGCTATTCAAGTGGCTGGCACTGTATATATATATTTATTTCGGCGATCTCGGAAACGGCTCTAACGATTTCGATGAAATTTGCTATACGGGGGTTTTCGGGGGCGAAAAATCGATCTAGCTAGGTCTTATCTCTGGGAAAACGCACATTTTCGAGTTTTTATATGTTTTCCGAGCGAAGCTCGGTCACCCAGATATTAAATATATGATATGATAATATTGATAATGGAGTATTGAACATTCGTGGGACTACATCTATACTATTTGGCAGCTGCCAACTTTACTTTCAAATCATGTCTCACCCACTAGGGCGGCGCCACTGTCATGAAGGGAGTGATATCGTATTTGACAAAAATTTTTTTGCTGAACGGTGACAAACGGCCAATTTTTTTGTTTCATACAAAAATCTTATGGTTTAAGTTGCTACCTAAGCCTAAGTGGTACCTCAGCTTAAGAACCAGGCTTTTTTGGCACAGGTAACTTACTAAAAATCTTAGCATAGCGCTGCGGCATTAGCTTTATTTGACGTTCATAAGTATGCCTACTTGAATAAACTATCTTTCATCTTATCTTTATCTTATTACCTATGTGTTGTAAAACTTGTAAATGAAGTCGAAATGACTTGTCTGACCTTGATGTATTATCGAATGACAGGTTTGTGTAACTATCGGTCACTCGGTCAAAAAAGTGCTTTACGCAATTATGATAATGTACATACATTATTGTGTTTAATGCCAGGCGTGTCTCACTCCGCGATTTCGTCGCTTTGCTACAGGTAGCTAAAAGTACATCCGTTCGGCCCCAATTTTGGGGAAAGTCATAAGCCGCGCGTGGCGCTGTCGCCACCTAGCGGCCATATCTGTGCTGATCGTAACAGACGCGTTTTGTTAGAGAGCGAGTCTTCTGTACTTAGTACTATTATTTATTCTGTGTCAATGCTCAAGTTAATTGTATTTTTTTAGCGTTCTACATTTATTTTTATTCACACCGTAAATGTGTGACGTAACAGACACGTGACGGTAAAGATTCTTATAAGTAAAAATCTTAATAAAGTTTAAATACACACACCACACACACTTATTACCAGTAAATAACCCAAGTTACGTATTGAAATTATTCAGTAAAACTTTTATCATTGCATTGACTTGACATCATACAGATGCCAATGCCAAATTTCAAGCTGACCGGGATGAGATAAAATAGTTACCTAGGTATTAAACAAGCAAAACAGACATTTTCATACCTAGTTTTCCTTAAAACTGGCCGTCCCATTTCCACCTGCAGCTCAAGTGAATACAGCTTCGCTAGTGATTCTAACTTCTCCTTTTCCTCAGGGTCATTTAAACTTGGCAACTTCAATTCCGACTGACAGGAATCCTGAAGGAACTTTGAGAGCTGCTCATTGGCTGCGCTGAGAATTAAGAACCCTGGTCTTTCATCTCTGATTCTCCGACAACCTGCCCTGATTTCTCTGACCTCGGCCGCAGTGGCTATGCCCATGGAATGCTCGCTGAAATAATGATCGCTCTGTGGACTTCTCTCACTCACATTCAGATCGCTAGAAGAAGTCTTTTGTAAAGAAAAATTCGTTCGCGGCGTTTGGAACCCGTCCTGGTCGCCAGTTTTTTCTTGAAAAGCTAAAAATGATTGGAAGAAGGATTCGTTTGCGCTCTGCCCGGATATGCCCGCGTTTTTTATATCGCTGAACGTGGAAAAAGAAGAGTGGGGCTGTAATATATCTCTGTTCTCTTTCAAGACGCCATCTTCGAGATCTACTACGGTTTTCGAGTCTGACATCATAGCGTCGTCATCGTTTCCCGAGTCTATGTTAGCTCGTTTCTTCTTAAACCTATTCTTGCAACTGGCCCAACCGCTTTTGACTAGACTCTTTTCTTTTTTCAGCCGTTTTGGAGGTGGCATGTTGCTGACCGATTTTGGAGAGTTGTTGTTCACGGATTTGGACGATTTGAAGGTTAGGCTTTTGTTGAAGACTTTGAGTTCCTCAATGCCCGGCCAGTCTGTCAGTTCATCATCTCCCTCTCTGTCACTGTCATTAGTTACAACTCCATCTGAGTCGCTACTGCTTAAAGAACTAGACTCGTTTCCAGCGCATTCCATTCCACTATTCTGATCATCAAACAACAAGGGATTTCTCAGCGAGTTAGGAGGATGACTTTTATTCAGCATTTTTGATTTTCTGTACATCTTTCCGTCAAACTGTTTCCCTGTACTTGTGGTTGGGTTGAAGAATGGGGGCAAGTCTGTGGGAATTTTATAGCCGGTCATTTTCGACAAAATTGGCGTGCCGTTTTTAGAGTTCTTATAGACAAAGTTAAAACTAGAGCTCCCGGGGAGAGATGGAGTGTTTGTAAAGCTGGAGGGTTTAGTTCCTTCTGTGTTCTGGGATTTGAGGACAATCTTGCCTGGCTGTAAGACTGGTTCTTTCATCTTTTTGTCCGTTTCATGCTTTTTCGACTTGAAGTCGTTTTTGGAGAAGAAAGTGGATTTAGAAGAGCACCCGCCGCTGAACGATCTCTCTCTCATTTCGCAGACATCTCCTTTATCCCTGTGCGACCATTTCCTTTTGCCACAGAAAGCATTTCTGAAATACAAATTGAAACATTACTTTTTGTCTGCAAGAGCTTATAAAAAGCGGCCAAGTGCGAGCCGGACTCGCCCATGAAGGGTTCCGTATTTAGGCGATTTATGACGTATAAAAAAAAACTACTTACTAGATCTCGTTCAAACCAATTTTCGGTGGAAGTTTACATGGTAATGTACATCGTATATTTTTTTTAGTTTTATCATTCTCTTATTTTAGAAGTTACAGGGGGGGGGGGGGGGCACACATTTTACCACTTTGGAAGTGTCTCTCGCGCAAACTATTCAGTTTAGAAAAAAATGATATTAGAAACCTCAATATCATTTTTGAAGACCTATCCATAGATACCCCACACGTATGGGTTTGATGAAAAAGTTTTGACTTTCAGTTCGAAGTATGGGGAACCCCAAAAAATTATTGTTTTTTTCTATTTTTGTGTGAAAATCTTAATGCGGTTCACAGAATACATCTACTTACCAAGTTTCAACAGTATAGTTCTTATAGTTTCGGAGAAAAGTGGCTGTGACATACGGACGGACAGACAGACAGACAGACAGACAGACATGACGAATCTATAAGGGTTCCGTTTTTTGCCATTTGGCTACGGAACCCTAAAAACGGCTTATGTAACAGAGTTAAAAGGGGCTTGGATTGGAGCTTATTGTTAAGACGTATTTAAACATAATGAAAACATACCTTATTAAATTGTACAACGAGACTTAATCGCGTATGTAAGTTTTAAGATTTACCTCCGACATTTCGAGGACGGCGTTGTCCCCGTGGTCTCGGAGAAGAGACAATTTAATAATGTGTAAAAATCGTGAAAGTTTAAATCAGTGAAAACATACCTTTCATGTTTTAAAAACGATTTATGGCGGTGCATATAAACGAGTGGCGCCAGACCCTGTGATTGTAGCATTATTGTGGATGGTGATGTATTAGGCTGG
Organism: Cydia amplana; assembly: GCF_948474715.1. Lineage (NCBI taxonomy): Eukaryota > Metazoa > Arthropoda > Insecta > Lepidoptera > Tortricidae > Cydia > Cydia amplana. The sequence goes on from NC_086081.1 coordinate 4,007,300, forward strand.
AAAAAGACAAATAGATATAAGCAATATTTTACAAAAAGTTACAGTGTAAATGATAATCAGTTCAACTATCTTCTGTATTTAACCTTTTCGCCGCCATTGACTTGATATAAAGTCAGTATTTTTTCGTGCTCACATTGCGTGCCCCATATGCCACACTTGATATTATGCGGTTGTTTACATGCAAATGCATTTTTGACATCATCGCCTTGATGACATTATATAACTTCATTGACGTGGCGGCATTGGCGGCTAAAAGGTTAAAATTGTGGTAGTTGTGTGTAATTATTATTATTATTCTATAAGCAGGCAGGCAGTTGTGACAACTGATATTGCCTGTATCCAGTAATCATTGACAGTTGTCATTGACAAGTTGATGTATAGGTGTGCTTGTCTAGTTGATTTTTAAATTGGTTCACATTTTGTGCTGAGACCACATCTTCAGGAAGTTTGTTCCAAGCCCTCACTACTCGGTTGCTCAAAAAGTGTTTGTATGGGTTACTGTGGGACTTATGCCTTTCTAACTTTAAGTGATGACCTCTCAGACGGGTGTTGTTGTTGCGCTTGAACATTTCATGAAAATCCTTGAGGTCATAGTGCCCAGAGAGTATTTTATACGTCTCTATTAGGTCTCCACGTTCTCTGCGGTGCTTAAGAGTAGTGAGCTTCAGTTCCTTCAGTCTCTCCTCATATGGTTTGTTCTTAAGTTGCCTTGGTAATTTCGTGAAACTCCGTTGCACCTTCTCCAGCATATCTATGTCCTTGGCAAAGTAAGGGCTCCAGGCCCTTACTTTGCCAAGGACATAGATATGCTGCTTAGCTTAAAAAATAATTATTCTATTTGTGAATATAAATAAGAAGTATACCTATATTATATCAATATCTATCTACCTATGTTTGGAATTAGTAGTAATATGTTATTTGGCATAAATTTTTGTATTTAGTATTCAATATCTCTTAATACCTACCTACTGTAACTATTTCCCACACCTATCACTATTTGATCTCTGTTTGGCTCAAAGGTTAACTGGTAGAGAATGTCTTCTGGCATTAAGTTCGCCTTTTGTACAACTTTTACTGTGCAATAAAGTTCAAATAAATAAATAGGTTACACAGAGCTACATACTCCGGGACACCAAAAAATTTGAAAAGTGTTCACAAAAATTTACTATCTTTGTTATCTACTTTACTCACCTCAGTTGTAATAGTCAAAATCTCCACCGGGGGAGACCGGTCTCCTTCTGCATACTCCACCGGCATCTTCTTATATTTCCGTTTTCTCCTCGCATTTGAGGGCCGGGTGGGTGAAAAGTTCTCATTGAAGGAGTCGGACTCAAAGTTGCCAATCTGACAGTAATGTCGGGACTTCAGGCCCTTGTGGGGGTTCAGTTGAGGGTCATCGGAGTCGGACAGCGGCTGTGTTATTAGTGGTGCTTGTGGGGGGCTGCTAGAGCTTCCATCTTCTGTGAGTAGGCTTACTGCTACTGCGGCCGCTGTAAATGATTCAACGGTGAGTGGCTAAAGTGTGCTAAAAATCTAAATACAAGTTATTTTTTAAAGTTGCTGAACAAAATGTTGGCCACAGCCCACCGTAAAATTTTTTGCTTGTGTTACAAGCCACACTCGGTAAAGTGAGCGCTCTATGCTTTACTTATCCTCATGCTGAAACTTGTTATAGTGCTGTTGCTAACCAAACAAGATTTTGCTGACATATAGTGTAAAATATGAATTCCACGAATTATAAACGCAAGGTTATGCGAATTCTGTATTCAACAACTAAGTTAAAAATACTTACGCAGGTTCCCCGCCGAGCGGGTCCGTCGCCGAAGCCCTAACTTGCGTCGCTCCTGCCGGCCGCAGTTACTCTCCTCTAGGGCCAGGTTTAGGTCATGATACAAACGCTCCATACTCCCTAAACAGTCACAAATCTTTCCATGGTGGCGAGCAAAACGTCTAGAACATACGATGGAACCGACTGTTTCTTTGTTTATTTACACACGCTCACGGTGCCCCACTTTGACGCAACATTCACAAAGTGTTTATTAATGAATAAACTACGACGTACAGAAGTATTATTTAAAAATAACACATGTTTTTGACGATAAAATAACCGCGTTCACTGTGCACAAGGTCTTCGCGAATACAAGTTCAATGATTGAAATACAAGTTATAAACTTTATCCACAACGCAAGACCGTAAACACACTTCCGAATGGTGAAAAGTTGAGACGATTTTTAGTCAGGAGTTCTTGAAAATAAGAGCTAAACACTCGCGTTATTTTTCTTTTGTCAGCGTATTATTTGACATTTTTAATTGCAAAAAAATGATGAATGAATGACAGTTTGACAAATGAATGGATGTCTTCGACTCCACTTGGCTCATGAATCTAGTATAACTGGATTGGGCATGAGTGGTGGGGATAACTGACAGAATGGGATAGTCTTATGTATCTTTCAGTAGGAGTAGCAGCGAAAGCGCTATTATTGTTTGTCCTTGTCACAGTCTCACATCTTGTTTTATTCCCCACCGTAAATTGACCACCGTGATTGGTCGAATTCATTTGTTGCCCACCATAACAAATAAATTCGACCAATCATAGCGGCGCAGTGCGACGCTATGATTGGTCGAATTTATATGTTTTGTCCCTCACGGAGGCACGCGTAGACCACTTCTATAGGATGCTACCTTCTATGACTTGGCTATTCCTAGTTCCTACGTTGGTGTTCCATAGACTAAAGAGCTTAGCTTAGCTTAAAAAGTATTTAGAATGCGTACACACGACACGACAATTCCAATATTTAGATACCGATACCGTTTCTCTCTGTCTGAGACATCACTATCACGACCGTTGGATGGATGGCGTCTGTCAAATCGCGTCAATTTGTGCGCCAATGGTGCTAAACAAGTTTATTGTTTTCTATTTATTTTAAAGGGTTTTTAAAGGTTTGGGTGTCAACAAACATCGAATTTCACGGTAACTATTCACGATAATCAAATGCTAGCGTTGATACAGTTTAAATCATTGTTTTTCAATAAGTGTACATGACGATAATTTATTTTGAGCGGGAACCTAAAATGTACAAGTTTTTGGGCGTGTTAATACATAATGAGCGAATACATTTGTAGCTTTAATATCATAGAACATTATCCAACAGAAGCATCGCAATTGTATGCATTTTCCACTATGAAATTGATAAAATACGTATGTATATTTCAGACCTATCTTCCTGTAATATTTTCGTTATCTCTTGGTAGATCGTGAATTATATAACAGATTCTTAAGTGGATTGACAAGCGTATGGTTACCCAAGTGGTCCAATGCGATTAAAACCACCTGAAATAAAAAAACTATATATGGTTTTGGATGTATACTCTGCTCTGGCGGTCTAGCACAACTTGCGTTCTCGCGCGCGAGTCCATACTTGAAGTCGCGCCAGATGTATGGAATCGCGCGCGAGAACGCAACTCATGCTAGACCGCCTGGTGTGTACTTCAAAGCTGTAGGAAATTGGTCGCGTTTTTTAATCCAGTGACAGGCCTGCGGTATTTCTGCACCGGAACCATATTGTTCAGTTGTGGTTTTGATGTAAAAATACTTGGCGGGTGTGGTAATGGGCAAGCCCGAATGTGTATAATTATTAAATGTAGCTCAGAATATCTGGCAAGATATATGGGAACTGATGTTTTTGGGCCATTATCATAATTCAATATCTGTAAGACTGAGCTTTGCTCGGAAAACATATAAATCTCAAAAATGCGCGTTTTCTCAGAGATACAACCTAGATAGATCGATTTTTCGCCCCGAAGACCCCCATATAGCATATTTCAACGAAATCGTTAGAGCCATTTCCAAAATCCCCGAAATATATATATACATATATAAATATACAAGAATTGCTTGTTTAAAGGTGTAAGCCAGCAACCATAAAACCAGCTAGTCCAAAAACTCCCAACTTTGGTTATAAATAAATTTGAATATAATGTTCAGGTGTGACTATTATTTGAATGTTCTATCCTACCAGGTTTCTTTGGATTTGTCCTAGTGTAGTGCTCAGTCATATGTCTGTCTGAGCCGCATCTATGCAAAATATTATGTTAAATTATTTTAAAGCATATTGTACCTTTCTAAAACTGTTAATTAGAGTAGATTGTAACTTCACAAATGGTGGCTGGCACATATTGAAATAAGACAATACTTACTCTTTATTGCACAACCTCAGAATAAATGTACACGGAAACACAAATAATACATGAAGACAGAGGTAAACTTATTAAGACAACCTTTAGGTAGCGGAGAAATGGAACGGAACACAATTAGCAGGTACAAAAAACTAAATCAAAAACTAGAAAAAATACCTTTAAAATTTAAGTCTGCAAGTTCTACAACAATAAGACAATATTATGGCAACCGCATAAAATCATGTTTGATATGGAAAACCACTTTTTTCTGTAATTCCTGAGTGGACGCTCGAAGCGAAGCGTTCGGCGGGGCGTGCAGCGTGGCTGTGGGCTCACGCGTGATGTGAGCAGCGTGCACTAAGGCCGCTCCTATACGCTTGCATTTGTTTAACATGCACGCCGCACGCCCCGCCCCGCTGCACGCCCAACTCGAGCCTTACACTAAGTAACTTTACTTCATAATTCATTTACACCCAGCAAATGGAGCAAACGCCGGCCGGCCGCACGCGCGCCGCGCTGGCCGAGATCCCGTTCCGCCTGGACCGCCTGCGCGTGTCCCCTCCCCCCGCCACGCTCACCGTCACCCTCGCCGCGCTGGCCGGGATCCCGGGCGCCAGGACCCCGGGCGCCGGGACCCCGGGCGCCGGGACCCCGGGCGCCGGGACCCCGGGCGCCAGGACCCCGGGCGCGCGCACGCCGCTGGCGCCCCGCGCGGCGCCGCTGCAGCCGCTCGCCAACACGAGGCTGACCCCTAACGCGAGGGAGCGGTCGCCGGCGCTGCCGCCCGGGTATCTCAGCCCGGCGGCCTCGCCCGATGAGCTGCTGATACAACAACGAGGTTGGTTTGGGATTTTACATGTTTTTAGGGTTCCGTACCCAAAGTGTAAAAACGGGACCCTATTACTAAGACTCCGCTGTCCGTCCGTCCGTCCGTCCGTCCGTCTGTCACCAGGCTGTATCTCACGAACCGTGATAGCTAGACAGTTGAAATTTTCACAGATGATGTATTTCTGTTGCCGCTATAACAACAAATACTAAAAACAGAATAAAATAAAGATTTAAGTGGGGCTCCCATACAACAAACGTGATTTTTGACCGAAGTTAAGCAACGTCGGGCGGGGTCAGTACTTGGATGGGTGACCGTTTTTTTGCTTGTTGTTTTTGTTTGTTTTGCTCTATTTTTTGTTGATGGTGCGGAACCCTCCGTGCGCGAGTCCAACTCGCACTTGGCCGGTTTTTTTTTGTCTTTCACTTATCAATGTAAATATATCAGTAACATTCCTTAGAAACAACTTAATTAACTGTTTATTTTTTATTTTCAAAGTTTCAAGCGGGAAGCCCTTGTACAGTCACCATCAGATATATCGGAACGGCCGAGATCATCAAAATATTTGAACACGAACTCTAACGCTTTTACAATAAAGGCGTGTTCAGATGTTTGTGGACGCCTTGGCCGCTCCGATATATCTTTGATTTTGTTTATTAAACAAAGATGCGAATATTCAAATAAATATAACCACAAAGTCACCAAGCTTCATGAATCTGACAGGTATTTTAATGACAAACATAATGACAAACATACAACAGAAACTATGACCTCTTCTATTGGCTGTTATAGACATCTATCATACTGTTTAATATCACGCAAACAATGAAAATTATTTCCTTCATTTCAATCTTGCAGTCAAAAATAATTACCAAAATCGTGAACAAATAATCTACAACAGTTCAGAAATATGGTAACTAAACCATATTGTTTCATTTCCAGGTCGCAAGCGGTTGCCGGTAACCTGGTCTCCCGACATTGATCTGAAGCGCCAATCCTTCCACTCAACAGTCCGGACGCCACCCAAAGTCCTCCCCGGCCGTCTCTCCCCGCCCAAACCCGGCGTCACTCTCCGCTCGACGCCAAGAAAACGCCTCATCCTAGACGACAGAATCCCGCTCACGCCAGAAAAAATAGATTTCAGCGACATCAGCACCCCTCAGAAATTCAAAATCACCAGCCCTGTTAAAGGCACACCGCCTATCAAGCGTCCTCGTATAGAGAGGACTCTTGAAGCAGATTTTAAGAGCCCGATTGATATGGCTTTGAAAGGATTAAGCCCGACTCAACTAATCAATGTGATTAAAACTATAACTTGCAAGCACCCTGAAATCGAGAAGGAGATTCGGATGGAAATACCGGTTCCAGATTTAGCGCCGCTCGAAGAACGCTTAAGCTATTTGAAGTCGAACATATTTAAAAGTTTACCATCTTCGCGTTTGACATCCAAAACCGATTCGCCGGCGTATTCGAGGGTCGCTACGCATTTAGGCGCGTTCAAGAAGTGCGTTATCGAGCAAGGGAAGACTTTAGTGGAGTCTCAGCACTGGAATAGTGTAATGGACTACGTTTTTCTGGCTTGGAGCTACGTAAGGGCAACGCCAGTATGGGACCACCAGCCGCATAACGCGGGTAGAAAGCAGTGTTTCAAAGCGCTGATCAACTTTTGCATGAGTGCGTTAAAGAAGGGTACGTTTGATAGGGAGTTTCTGGTGGATGTGCAGGATAAACTGCAGGGAATGGTTTCTGATGCTGAGGAAATACATTCCTGCCTCAAATATGTTCAGGGACAGCTGCAGGAGTTTTAGTCTGATGATATAGGTATAGGTACTGCATAGAGGAGTCACGCACACAATCACACGTCATGTACCGTCAATAAACCTATTAGCTTACCCTGGGGGGCTACCGCGAAAACCGAAATTCGCAAATTGGGGGGATCTTTCTCTTTTACTCCAATGCAGGCGTAATTAGACTGACAGAAAAAGATGCCCAAAAGTTGCGAAATTCGATTTTCGCGGTTATAGTATTATACATTTTTATATGCATGCCTGCTAATCGTTTTGTTGACTGTACACGCAAAAGGCCTTAAATTTAGATTTTTTATCTCCAAATTTGTTTACTTATGTGTGTAATATCATTCATTCATCATTCGTTCCATTCGCCTCTTTAGCGAGGCCCTATACTTGTCTGCTCAAGTTGTCTATAATAGATTTCTTTTAAGTTTAGATTTTTTTTCGAAATTTTGATTTAACCCCCCGTATGCTTAGACAGGGATCCGTGCGTGGGAACTCTAATCTATTGTTCTAAATGTCAAGGTCGCTTTTTCAAATTTGGCAGGCAGCATACAAGGGGTTAATATCTTGCATTTATTCGTTCGGGATTTAGTAATTAGGCAAAATGTTTAGATAATTTGATTTTTCATTAGTTAATTGAATGTCGCGATTTTAAATGTTTTTATTATTATTGAACAATCAATTTGTATCTAATTTTAATTGCCATATTTCTGTATCGTGAGTTATTCTTTATAAACGGCTGATGTTGAAAGGAATCAAGAATATTTTTAATGTGTAAGTTTGTCTTCCAAAGGCGGAAGTGTTATTAAGTTGTTTGATTCTTTTCGGAGCTGTTAAAATGCCAAATCTTCAGTCTTACCAATAATCATAATTTAGGTTTTTCCCAAGATGGTACTTGCATGATTTGCAAAGTAAATTTTTGCAACAGTTTCGACCATCAATAAAATTTGTCGCTCAAGTAATATTTGTCATACAATTAAGACTGAAATATTATTTTTTCAGTTTTAAGTAAATGAAATTGAAAAATGTGCCTTAATCTTAATTAATGTTAAAATTGCCTTAATCTGACGAAATATCACTTGATATTGTGTAACGGTTTTGTGTTCTAGTTATAAGTATTTTTTACGCTTAATAAATCGTATTCTTACAGAAACTAGTGTTTTCTGATCACGCCCTTCCGTTTGCATCCTCGAAAGCTGAATAGGGTATTTGACTGTATTTATAATAAATTACTTTATACCATGCATGAAATAAAGTACCAGAAGATACTACCCTAATAGCGACGCAGTTTTATAATGACGTTTGATTTCTTCTGAATATATTTATTTCAATGTTAAATATATTTGTTACATACCTATACTTATATTCGGTAGGTAAATCTACCTAACTGAAAAACTTACCTACACAAACATGTTTGTTAAAAATACACATAAAATACTTTCACTTTCTCAATCATAACTGAATTGTAAACAATGTTTGTCATCATTTAAATTTAATGAAAGGTGATTAGAGCGCTACCTGCTAATTTGTTTTCGCTCAAAGGGTTATCAATTAGGACGGGACTCGATCATTAACAAATCACATTCATAATTATTTAATTAGTATTTTTATTTTGTACCTTGAATATAAAGATGTGTCAGGTTAGTGTACGATTCATTCTAAATCAATCTACTACAGAGAGCACTAGCCATAGTCCTTTGTAACGGTTTAAAAAATTGTTCTTAAATTTAAAAAGTTCGTCGTCGTACTTCGTAGATCCGTTAAGTGTTGTGATATTTAATAAAAATATTGACAATGAATCATAAATCAACAGTGTCTGTCGTATCAAACAATTATCTCGTACAAATTACTATGGGTAAGTACATTTATTATTATTTTAAATTAGAATATTTAAAAAAATAGAAATAGTGTTATATTTATTCAACTGATTTAAGGGGCCCACTCACTCACTCAGTTGTTCGGAGCTGTCAACTTTTTGTTCTAACTGACAGGCCGAAATCGTCCGGCGGACTGGTAATCAGTGGGCCCCTTTATAATATAATTATGCCATACCTATATATATCTTATAATTTTTGGTCGTTTTTATAGTCAGTGAATTAAATATAAAAGCGAAAAATGGATCTATGGATGAATGGATAGGTCTTATTTCTAGGAAACCGCGCATTTATGAGTTTTTATACGTTTTCCGAGCACAGCTCGGTCTCCCAGATATTATGTACCTATTTAATGTAATAATAACATATTTTTAGTGATGTTTAAGACACCATACAACCAATTGATGCAAAGCAATTCTGCCCTCCTAAGGTAAAAGGCCGTACTTTCAAAGAACACTATATGAAAATACGGCCTTTTACCTTAGGAGGGCAGAATTTGACCCATATAACCCATATTGATCTGTATTTAACACACGTCTGATACTGAGTCGCTACGACCCAAATTGAGTTAGTATTACACGTGTGATACTAATGCGCTCCACGGGTTAAGTATGTGTAAGTTCTAGTGTACTATAATAGTGTACGAACCAAAGTCAGTTTTTTTTTGTTACTTACAGAATGCAACGTGACAACTTGGTCTCCAAACATGGACTCCTCATCGACGCCACTACCCGCCAAGTCTGTGTCACAGACTCAGGAACACATTCCTATCCACCCTACCCCGAAAAGCCGTCGGGACCGCAACGTGTTGGCTATGTGCAGAAAACTGGACTTCAGTCAGGCGGAAAAAGATTCGGAGAATATTGGATGAACTTCATTTAACATATAGTGTTGTCCCGGCTTTTTCGCCAGGGTGTGCTAAACGAGCTAGCAAAGGAGGCGTTATGCCCAGCGCCGGCCCGAGTACTCGATCAGAGTAGAGGGAGATTACGTTTTGGCGCTCTATGCTCAGTATTAGGTTCCGTAGTTACCCGTCCGTTTTTCAAGATGTTTGTTTTCACAGTATTTGCCATTTTGGCGCCTAGAGCGGCCGCTCCACTCGCTCTACCCTAGATCCGGCCCTGGTTATGCCTCTGGTTCCTGGTTAAGGCCCAGTAGGTCCATATTCCCTCGCTCTCACTGAGCGTTATACGCGAGCGAGATGGAATGTGTGCTCGGAACCGCGGATATTGTGTTTTAATTTTTTTTTTGTTTGTTGTAATAAATAATAAACAAGTAATCGCTGAGTTCCCTCAAGCATATTTTTCTTTGTTTTATTTAGAACACAAACAGTCACAATAATTAGTCATAGGTACCTATGTTATATGTTGTACCTATTTACATAATGTACCTACCTACAAAAACAAAGATAAAGAACAAAAGAGACCTGGAGGTTCATTATTAGGTATACCTACACATTTCCAATTCTCCCTCAATTGCTCAAAGGTTAACTGGAAGATACGAGAGACTGGAAGTTTCGCCTTTGTACTAATGACGAAATGTTATTTTTCCTGTTGTGTTCTGATTTTTGTACAATAAAGTGTTTAACTACTATTACATTTCGTGATAGGCCTTCTGAGGGGAGTTACCAACGTGTTACCAGTTAAATTTAGAATGTATTGTGTGAGAATACGGTTCAAAATTGAATAAGTTTTGCAATGGCTGTTACAGCTGTTATTCGTGGTGGGTTTGTTTTCGCACTTTGGATTTTAAATGCAGACTTGAGAATTTCCTTTGTCTCAGTTTGTGGAATAAGTTCATTCCTGAGGTTTTCCCTAACTAGTACCTACTCATTATTCTAGGAATAAATATAGAAATGTTTCGACAGGATAAGATTAAGGAGTAACCGTGTAATTCCTAAATATAAGCATCTATCGAAAAACAAATTTTATAAAGAAATACTTATAGGTATGTTTATAATATGATACTTAAATTAGAGGCTTTGTGTTGTGAGCTGTAGACAGTGTCAGACTGATAAAAAATAGGTATAAAACTTGGGAAGTTGAATCGAGTGTGCTTTAAACGTGGCTTTAAACAGTGAACTAGGTGAAGCCACTGAGTAACACGAGACAGATAATACCTACCTGTTTTGGCTGTGATAGTGCTTTTCAAATGCGTGGAAATGGAAATCCAACAAAACATAAAAAAATAAGATAATTGTTTACGTCACGTGTATTTGTATGTAATTTACAATGTCTGTCTAATCAAACATTCACTCTGGAAACTCCCCCAACCAACGGTGCATCCAAATTACAAAACAGGCCATTCGTATAATCTGGGAATACCTAGTGTTTATATGTAGTTACTAACCTTATAACTATAGACAATCTTATCTTTGCGGTTACAAACGGCGCGCAGGCATCGCTGCCGAGAGCTAGATGTGCTGCGGTAACTTAGTTCGAAATTTTACCACATGCAGACTTAAGTTTGTATTTGTTTTTTTATCTGCTGGGTTTCATCGACTGCATGCTATAATGTATAACTGAGCTACGGCAGTCCACAGTCGCAAGTGTGCGAATAGCAACGCGTGCTAAATTATATTGAAGTGTTTTTATTTAGTGTTTTGGTTCAACAATATTTATAAAAAACATAGTTCAAGATATAATAAATAACATTTCAAAGATGCCAATAAAACTACCTAAAAGTTGTTGTAGTTTTTGCATAATTCCCAGGATTGAACTCGTAATTTGGGCATGTATCAGTTTGGTGAGTACCTATTATATATTCAATTCAAATACTTAATTTATTTTAGAAACATATATGTATTATGTTATGTCCATATACCGTAGTTGTTCGTATCAAAACTTTACTTAGAGGTACAATTCATTAATAAATACATCTATTTATCACAGTCAAAACAATTATAATACATAAAATGCGTTTAATTATTACAAGTTACGCGTAGGTACTTACTTAAAGTGAATTAGCATGCCTGTTTTTAATTATTTTGTGATCATTAAACCAGAAACTGCTGTTACATTAGTGCACCGTCGGTGAACTCTTTCAAAAGTAGACTAGATACAAACACATTGTACCTAGTACTTTAAAAAGTGTAAAATAAACACAAGTGCTGCGATATACACGCATCATCCAAGGCTGTTACTGTACTGTAATACAATAATAAATAATAATTAAATAAAATAATCAATAAAAGAATTACAATATGTAATTTATTTACGGTTTATTACTGTTTCAGATTATCAGCACGGTGGTATTGTTTTACCTGATTTTTGGGGTGATGTTCGCGGATGCAATGAGAGGAGGCGGCCATCGCTACGCCCCCGAGGATTTGATAATATTGATGATATCATTGGTGTTAATTGCTGACGTCGTGCACAACGTACTCATCATAGGGTCTTCTCTTAGGGTGAGTATTATATTAGGTAGGACTGCCATCTGACCTTCCAACCCAAAGCGTAAACTCATGGGTAAACTAGACCTTATTGGGATTAGTCTGGTTTCCTCACGATGTTTTCCTTCACTGAAAAGCGACTGGCAAATATCAAATGATATACATATTCGTATACAGTCACGCTCCGTGGCCAGTGATTGTTACGCCATTTAGGGTTCTAGCTAAATTGGACATTCCATAGCTTAAGTATGGATCAACCAATTTAGCTAGGACCCTAAATGGCGTAACCATCCCGTGTGGTGACTGTACTGTAAGACCTACATCAGTTCTGAAAAACTCATTGCTATGAACCGGGGTTTGAACCCGCGGCGCGACCTCCGGATTGAACGTCAGACGCCCTTACCGCTAGAGGCCACTAGCGCTTCTCTCAGCGGTTTTGACAGTAATTACTTAATGGGGGGTACCAGCGCTGTGACAGCTAGTCTGTAACACAGCAAATGCTGAGTCCATAGTCCATCCCATTCACACCATTGTCACACCATTGTTATAGATAGACTTAATTGTGTTGTTCTCCTATCAACATGTCTATTTGTTTGTTTTTCTTTTATTGTTTGTGTATTCTTGCATGTGTGTGGCAATAAACATTCTTAATTATTTATTATTGTGTTACAGAGAGATGCGAAGCTTCTCAACATTTCCTATTACCTCGGTGCCGTGGTGTGGTTCGTTCTAACAGTACTGCTAATTTTGGGTTTCGCAACTGCGATAGCGATCGGACCATCAGATGCTTCGGCGCTATTTTATAGATATTCGGCAATATTTGTCTTACTGATAAGTAAGTATTTTGTGCTTTGTATCATAAGGTCAACCGGGATAAGTGCAACTGTGGGATTATAGCGTCTATTTCGTTATTTCTCGAATACGATTGGTCAAACGCCCTCTATGTTACGATTATTACGTTTTATTATCAAAGTACCTTTATCATTATCACTTGGTATACATAGACTAGGAATCCTCTAGACGGAGTTTAGAGCAATTATTTCATGAAACCGATGCTGCCAAAAATACGGGGGTGCGAGGGACGAGGTGAGCGAATCCCCGTGCCGTGATTGGTCCGTTCAAAGACACAGACCAATCACGGCACGGGATTCTGACACTTTGACTCGAAGATGGAGTAAAACTACCGTATATAGTGGCAGAGGGGGTAGCGTTACTATGCTCAGTCTAGAGGATGTCTTGTCTGTGTCACTTGGTGACAGGAGCTCTTGTAGTTCACGTCGTTTAAAAAAAGATAGGTTACTAAAATAGACGCAATATGTGGTCTTTCCCCCCAACCCCAATTATTAGGCAGAATACCACTAGATAACCACTACACATCGTAAGCGTAACAATTACCTAATCCCAAGAATTGACGTAGGCACTAGTTTTTACGAAAGCGACTGCCATCTGACCTTCCAATCCAGAGGGGAAACTAGGCCTTATTAGCCTAGGGATTAGTCCGGTTTCCTCACGATGTTTTCCTTCACCAAAAATCGACTGGCAAATATCAAATGATATATTCGTATACAGTCACGTTCCGTGATCCGTGATTGTTAGATTGTTACGCGTTACGCCATTTAGGGTTCTATCTAAATTGGACATTCCATAGCTTAAGTATGGATCAACCAATTTAGCTAGGACCCTAAATGGCGTAACAGTCCCGTGTGGTGACTGTAGTGTAAGTACCTACATGAACTAGTAAAATCTATGGGTTTACCTTGTCATATATATGATTGAACCAGCTTTTGTTTTTCAGTTATGCGAGGATACATGCTCCTGATAACGCGCGGAGTAAGGTTGGAGCTACAAGAACATGGATACAATGACTTGGATAGGACCATGGAAACGGGGAGGGACCAGGAACCCCCAGTTCAACGCGTCTATTAAATTATGCCTCGGCCACGGAATGCACGCTCCGAGCGTCACACTCATGGCTCCTCTATACGACGGGCCAGTGCCGGCCACTCCAAGGGACGCAGCCATGCGGTAGAATGAGATAGCAATATCACTTGCTCCCTCTAACGCATAAATGCGTCCCTTGGAATGGCCGGCGCTGGCCCATCGTGTACAGGAGCCATCACACTCACGCGTGTGCACCATACGTGGCCAATGGCCATACGAGGCCATACGCTATACTTTACATTTGTGGCGTCGAGCGTGCACGCTCCTGACGCTCTGGGCGTGCGTTTTGACGCTCTCTCTCGGGTTACAAAGATGCTCTGCGAACCCCCATGACTCCGCCATTTTGAAATTTACCAATTTTAACACAATTGACAAAAAAATACTAAATGATATGATAAGTTCTTATTAATTAAGTCTGGGTATTAAGGCAATATACCTACCTATATGTAAGAAATAAAACTTAAATAATGTTGCCGTGGTTTTAATTTAAGGGCGTTAACAATATGTAAATGAAAAATCTCACAAATCACATGAAAATTATTCAAACCTACACACAACTTTACATAAATACTTACACTTATACATAATCATAAGTAGCAAAAAATCACTGATTGCATACTAAGATGTGTATAAAGTCATGTATGTACCTATGTACCTATTACCGAGCGAATATAACGAAATAGTTCGTTATAAACGAATTATCATAAATTAAATTAAACCATTGTTGTTTTGATTCTAGTTTACACAAACGCGTTATCACGCCGTACGTATATTCTGGGAATACCAGTGTTTATAAACACGTAGGTCCTGTATATGTATAGTAAAGGCTTCTACAGACGTTGCAACAAATTGCACGCGATTTTAGAAATTGCCGGCTAAGTAGGACCAACGAATTCAATGGATCGATCAAAATCCGCAATGTATTGCGAATCCCATGAGATTATCGGTAACATTTAGACAGGCCAAAAACCTTCAAGGTCGACAGACTAAATATAAATCAAGGTTAGCTTTGCGTTTATACAGGCGGCGCGCAAATATCGCTGCCGCGAGGTACATGTATTACGGTGATTTAGTTCGGAATTTGCCCACATACAAACTTAAGTTTGTTTTTCGTGTTTTTAGTATTCTGCACGTAAATATCTGCCTAGTTTCGGCGTCTGGATGAGTCATACAGACTACATAATAATAACAGAGGCTCGCCAGTCGGCAGTACAAAGTGTACGAATGAAGACGCGTGCTAAATTCAGTGAAGTATATTGGATATTTGGTTATTAAATAGGACAATATGCCGAACGACAACAGTCCAGTATATAACAGGTCCAAGATTAAAAATTGTTGCAGTTGTTGTTGCAGTCCCAGTATTGAACTTGTAGTTTGGGCTTCTATCAGTTTGGTGAGTGATCAAAATGATCGAAACACTACTTTTTATAAGCTGGTAAGGTCAATATGGGTAAGTGTGGCATACGGATAAGTGTGTAGGATAAGTGTTGCGAATTTATACATTTTTATATAAACACTAATTAATGTGTATCTAAACGGACCCCAATTTGAAGGCCAGCCACACTTACTTACCTAACTACTAATTTTACTACTTTTAAAATAGATAGGTATGTAAGCGCCGCGTTCAATGAACTTTTATCAAATTTGAAATTGAAAACGATAAGAAAATCAAATAAATAATTAATTGCAATACAACTAGGAAATGCTGCCAGCATCATTGGTCCAATTATCTCTCTGTCACTCTATTTACGCTTAGGTAATAGTCTGTTCGGAAAGAGAAGGGTCGTGGAATGTATTGGGCCCCATACATTCCATGACTCTTCTCTTTCCGCACAGACTCCACGCCTTAATTGGAGTAAAAAAAAAACCGGCCAAGTGCGAGTTGGACTCGCGTTCCAAGGGTTCCGTACATTAAGTCCGACTCACGCTTGACTGCACTTTTCTAATAGGTTTTCCTGTCATCTATAGGTAAAGAACTAGGTATTTAGTGTATTTTTTTCAAAATTTTAGAGCCAGTAGTTTCGGAGATAGGGGGGGGGGGATGGTAATTTTTTGCCTATTTTCTTGAATAACTGCTAAACTATTTATCCTAAAATTATAAAAAAATATTTGAGATTCTTACAATATGTAACAGAATATAGTTTGAAAAACTTTATTTTTTAATTTTCTCATATACCCCCCAAAAATGGCCTCCATATTTAAAATTTATTTATTTACGTTATATGTCCATCTTTGGGTCACAAACTTACATATGTGTGCCAAATTTCAACTTACAGACGGACGGACTGTGACAGACGGACGGACAGACAGACACACGACACGAGTGATCCTATTAGGGTTCCGTTTTTTCCTTTTGAGGTACGGAACCCTAAAAAAGAGAAATACCTATGCCCGAAATTTGCAATCTTCGGTGTTCGCGGCAGGCCCTCTGGTCAACATGTGTTGGTATTCCTTACACAATTTTGGGAACAAATCAAATTATTTTTATCAAATATTTTGATTTGTGTTTTTTTCAGTAGTCATTCAGTTCATAATCATAATTTTAAAATGTGTATTCCTTATTGTGTTATAATTATACTCATGTGTCTGTTATTGTTTCAGGGTTCCACCGCGTTTCTGCTAATTTTCATGTTTTTGGGGATAATGTTGATAGACGCGTTGTCAGGAGCAAGTACATACTCTGTGTTTGACGATATTAGAATGTTGATATTTTCTTCGGCATTACTAGTGGATATCGTGTACAATATGCTTGTTATAGTGGCTTCTGTTGGAGTAAGTATTTTTTAAGAAAAGCTCGGCAATATAAAAAATTTATATTGTTACTATGAAAAGTTTTTTAGGGAAAATGCATTTTCACATCACCTATTCGGAAATAGTTATTTGTTTTACAAGGGGGCAAAGTTGTTGTTTAACCGCTCTTGCTAATATTGATACTCGAGCAAGCGAAAGATTTCAAAATTGAACCACGAGCGTAGCGAGTGGTTCGAAAATTGAATTTTGAGCGTTGCGAGTGTTTCAAAGCACGAGGGTTAAACAAATTTTGCCCCTGAGTGAATAGTTAACGGTTTCAGTTTTATGAGTATAATGATAATATGACAAACAATACATTGTGACTTAAAACTTTATGTGAAACAAAGGGACCCCCTTTATTTATGTATTATTATTGTGTTACAGAAAAAAGTGATTCTGCTCAAGATATCTTTGTACCTCGCAGCCGCAATGTTTGTCATCTTGTGTTCAGTGACTGCGATGAGTTACCAACCATCACCTCATTTGTTTCACGAGCTAAGATTTTTTTTAACAGTTTTCGTCTCATTGACAATAAGTAAGTATTTTGCGGTTTTTTGCAGTAACAGCATCTTTTTTATAAATACAATATAAATAAATATTTCATCTAACTACTAATAACTGTGAGCTGTAGGTCTCAGAAACCCTCTTGTTTCGCTATGTCGAATAAATTACAAAAACTGAAACTACAAAAATTTAAAACTCTCCCACCTCCACCTGCATCAAAAATCTAGGTGGCTCCACTTCTTAAATACATCTCAGGAGTATACAAAGATTAATTCTACCAAATTCTGTTGATATTGATCCATTACTTTCGTTTTTCAGTTGTTCGAGGGTACATGCTCCTGTTAATGCGTGCCGTAATGCTGAATCTACAACACCATAACCAGCGCCTTGGATACATTGGCTTGGACAAGACCATGGAAACGGGGACGGACCATGAACCCCCAATTTAATGTATCTGGGCGAATCAACTATTTGAACAACCCTATATAGGGCCCTGTCTAGCGACTATGTAAACCTGACGCTTAGTTCTAGTCTAGAAGTATGATAGATGGCGTTTCCAAGTGGTAAAAAGACTGCCATTTTTAATACCACGCGAATGAGGCCGAAACTGAAATCTAATTACAACATTTAAGAAACAAGAGCGCACCATTTAAACAAATTAAATAATAGCGCTAGCGGTTCGCCAAAAAACGCTGCAAAATATAGTATTAAGGTATGAAAATCGGTAGCGGTACCATTGATCTTTAGGGCATTCGAAATTTTGAAACAATTTGACCCGAAGCACCAACAAATAAAAGAAAACGAGAGGAGTTGTGTGGCGTCATCTCCACCTGTCTCCTAACTCCTAACTTAAATATAGTTGGTCAAATCAATTTGTCAGTCAGTAAGAACCAGGAAAACTATACTCATCCTTTTCTTTTGGGTGCTAGTACTAGTGTAAGACAAAGATAGTATGATTCTCTATGTTTGAAATGAGACAGCCCTTTGACAAACTATATACTCTATACTACACTTGTTTAGCAACAACAACAGCAGTTCCGTTCTAGTTTACATTAGTAGTTCTACTTCAGACATCAAGACTCTCAGATGGACCTCGTAATACTTCAAGACTGTTAAAAGTAGGTACCTATACTTAACAGTAATTTTAGCATTTCACCTTTAGTCGGATAGAAAGCGTTTGCCTAAAATAAATTATGAAAATACTGTACAGTAAATAAGCATATGTTTAACAAGAATATTTGGAATTCAGCGCCCTCTGGCATTAAGTATCCACCCTCCGTGGTTGTAACGGTATGTAGTACGTGGCTAATTGGCTACGTCGTGCAAGTCGTGCTACAAGCTCCGCTACCCTCTTGTCTTTTCTCATGATCTCCGCTAGGTGGCGCGGGGCATAACCCCTTAAGGCCCCATTTAGACGGTTCAAAAACTTGTATGCATTTTCCATACGTTGCTAATAAAACAAGTTTCACCCCGGCTGCCATTTCACCATTTCGTCTGTATGAATAGCTCAAGAATACAGTTGGCCATGAGCTTATGCTCGTGTCAAAAAAAAAATCGCCGAAAAATTAATTGTTTGTAATTAAGAAATTTTAAATAACATGTAATCACGCCTATCTCCCGGAGGGGTAGGCAAGAGACCACGGATTTCCACTTGCTACGATCCTGACATACCTCTTTCGCTTCCTTCACGGTTGATATAAGATTGTAATATTTTAAAGTAACAAGTAAAAATTAGATTTATCTTTATAACATTAAGACTAGCGCTAAATGAACTGAAGCGCCGCTAGACAATGTTCCCGATTGGCTTAATCGACTGCCGGCTTTTTAGTTCGATTAGTTAACTCCGACTTGGACCGACTTGTTCGTTAGTTGGTCATTTGTTTTCAATAGAAACTGGAACAGTCTTGTGATAAGATTTTCTTGAGAAATAAAAGATATTTAAGAGACAAGACAGTCTTGGGAACTGACCTACAGTGTTACTTTAGATTTAGTCCTGACCGGAAGAGCGGAAAAACTTGCTACATCTATTGGTCCCCAAAACGTGCAGCAAATATACTTACATTTTTAGAATAGCGCTTCGATCGTTCACAAAGTTATCAATTAATATGATCGCCGTGTGTTTCACGTAGCAGTGTCATTAACGGAACGTGATGAGTAATGGATTATACGTGAGATTCTGCACCTTCTGCTGAAGAGCCTTATTCAGGAATATAACCTCTAGCCATCGGTTCGTGTGTTTATTTTCATCTCTACATTTGAGACTTAAGAGAATGGAGCCAAATACAGCAAGTGCAATTTTGATTTATAAAAAAATTAATTACCCTACCCGAAATATAATATTTTACATTCCTTAATTAAAAGCTACGCACGTATTGCACATTTTCCTTTTAATATAGTATCAAAAATCTTCCACCACGACTAAAACGTGTCTCAATATTTTAATTTCATCTAAAATTGTTCTTTTAAATGGCGTTTCATACGCACCCACGCGCTGTCGGGCCACTCTCTCATACATAAAATATGTGCAAAATTATATTTATTTAAATTACAGTTCCCTCGAGCTTGTACCCTTTTCACGTTTGGGTATTTTGGTGGATATTTTATAGGGTTACCTGTCTTAAATGATAACAACGAGTAAAATTAAATTGAGGGAATAGCTCTCTATTACACTAAAGCAGGTAAGCTCTACTTTCATCATCAGCGAAAACAACTCCAGTCCAGTGACTGTCAAATATCCCTCAAGGATTTCCACATATGCATGTATGCTCAACGCACGCACGCACGTACATTTGCATGCACGTTGCACGCAGACACTTAATAATAATAACTAACGTATTCGCAAACAAGTGACATCGACAGCTGCATACAGATATAGTATAGTATAGACTAAGCTATGCTGTAAATACTTGGTTTAACTAGCAAATTTTAGTACCTACTAGAAAGTAGGTACAACTTTATAGATAAAACAAAATGAGAACATTTAAACATAGGTAACTATTACGCAGTTTAAATAGTCTCAACAATTAAAACTCTTCAAACAAACTTGTTTTTACCAGATAAAAGTTTTAAAATAAGTAAAGATAGTACTACGTTTAATGTCCAACTAGCGACCCGCCCCGGCTTCGCACGGGTTAACAAATTATACACAACCTTCCCCTTGAATCACTCTATCTATTAAAAAAACGCATCAAAATCGTTGCGTAGTTTTAAAGATCTAAGCATACATAGGGACAGACAGACAGCGGGAAGCGACTTTGTTTTATACTATGTAGTGATGTACAAGTTACATTAGATCCTCATACTTATTGGGTCCTTAATTATCGGGGTTGTGGCCAGCAGGGAATTGGAGTGGACATTTGGACAACCTGCCTCCATCGGTTCGGGTTCATTATTGCGTGCGCTTGACACAAATTAGGGATAAATGCGTCTGGCCACTTTACCTATCTACTTCCCACATACCTTATTATATATCAAAAGGAAAAGGTTTGAAGGATTAATACCGTAAAATGGGGTGAGTAGGCGCAAAACTGACATTCAAACCTCGATAACATTTTATTTTTACATATGCAAACTGAATGGTGTATATAATAAGTGTTCCGGACGTTCGTATCGTTTTTATCTTATTTTGGGTAGTTCCATTTCATAACTTTGACGATAAAGAGGAAAACCCACCTCACCCCGTAGTGCCTCGTATTTGGGGTGAGAAGGCTTTTCATACAAAGGTGATTTTGGAAGAATGTTGGATCGATTTTTTTTATTATGCGTATTACTATAGCTCCATTTTAAATTGGAATACATTATTTTTGTAGCAGTAGCCTTAAAATCCCTTCTCACCCCCCTCTCAAACCTTCTCTCCCCATTCATAACCCATCTCTCCCCGCGAAACCTACTCACCCCATTTTACGGTACAATGTTTTATTTTAGTAAACCATGCTGAAATAAAAATTTCAAGTATTTAAACACCAAATAATTCTCTTATTTACTTAGGGCCACCCCACATCTAGCGTCTTTCGAGCGTCGGCGTCTAAACTCTATGCCCGCTGCTCGACGCAACGTCGACGCAAAGTTGACGCAGCTGCGCAGCGACGTCAATTTCCATAGCGCTGACCAGACGCCGTGTGGTGGTTAGTTCGCTTAGAATATACAGATTATTTTGCATATATTATTTTTAATTTATCAGAGAGTTTTCTACGTGGTATTTAATAGGCACAATAATAACAAAATAATAAACATACCTACATAACACTTACCTGACAAAAAATACGCCCTCTTAGAAATATATCTTTTCGGTGTTTTAGGGACATATAGCCGAAATGTCAAAAACAGAAACGCTAAAGTTTCGTCATAAATATTTCTACTTCCACGATGGATTCATTCTGTGCGATAACGTTTCATACCTCTATTTTAATAAACTTTTTTTTTATACAACCATTACGCCTGCAACATCCACGCCACACTCGGCAAACCTTCAATAGTTTCGGGTTTATTTTTCCAATGCATTTCCGAATCTGAACCAGCAGTGATGGATTGGCGAGGAAGCGCTCGCGACGGACCCCTGACGTGCCGCTGGATTGAATTACACGCGTCGGTTGAAAAATGCAGGTTGCAAGTTGCCTAGTATCAAATACAGTTACAATAAAAATGCTTTTTGTTTAACACTGATTTAAACTTTCACGATTTTTACACATTATTAAACAGCGCGGCTTGCGCGGGTAGTTCAAAAATCTCGCGCGGTATGCTTAACTTGCTAACTATGTAAACAAAAGTCACTAGTAAATTGACATTCAGAGACGATTTCAATATGGCGGTTTGTTTACATAGTTAGCAAGTTCCATAGAATGACACTTTAGATGTTGATGTCAACTTTAGCCAGTCTTCTCCGAGACCTCGGAGACAACGCCGTTCTCGAAACGTCGGAGGTAAATCTTAAAACTTAGATACGTGATTAAGTCCCATTGTACAATTTAATAATGCTTTTTGTTTAGTTTAATTAAATACTTGAGTAAGTAGTTTAATCATGAGCTAACGCAACTTTGTTTAGCTTAAAAAATTAGTACCTACTGTTTATTTCACCTTGTCCATAATCTAGCGTAGAAACGACATCTCACCTCTCTAGTGTTATAATTTTACTTAATGTTTTTTCAGATCTGAACTGTAGGTATGCCAATACTTCAACGTCTGAAATGGTCTAGGTAACTTGTTTTGAGAGTCAAATAAAATAAAATATTTGAATGCCCTTTCAGTATTAGTAATATTTTCTAAGACAGGGTGTTATTGGCATCATAAAGTCTGTGAGTTCTGTGACGTCACTACTCTTTTCATTAAAGTATTAATAAATCATTCATTTGATTTCATTTCATTTCAAAGTATTGAACAGCTGTCACTTATAGTAAATAGTACTTATAGCATTCAATTACAAACCACGATTTCTATACATCGGTCTATTAAGATTTCAAATAAGTTGTTCTAATTATAACTTGTGATTATATTAAGTAACACCAAGTTTTATTAAGTATCCCCAATCCACTAACCAAGACCTACAATTACATAGTTAACAGTTGATTATAGCTCTCTCCTATCACCAGCCCCTCAATCATTAATAATGGAGTAAATAATAGCATAATTCGCTATAGAGACTAACGAACGAATTGTACCGAACAAGACTATTGATTAGTTGTACTGAAATCTGCGACACGCGCGACTTGCATACGGAATTACATCCGAGCTTATATTTTAGGGTATCGGTTTCGTATTTTAGAGAAAATTTTTACCTTTAGAGCTTAGAAATATTTACATTTACACGAAATTTTACTACAGATCTGCCTGATTTGTTTATGCTCTGTTATTTTATTATTTGGGTAGAAATCGTAAACTTTTATGTGCACATTTCGAAAAGGTAGAATAAATAACGTATAGAATGTGTAAAGCTATCTGTAGCTTAATTATTCATATTCTTTTAGAATTTTTGAAGTCTATATCTAGTCTATAGGTACGACATAGGCATCGTAACAAATACTAAATTTAACACAAGAATCAAACCTTGTGCAAAAAGAATTACGTTACGTTTAAAGAATGTCATTAAAATCATTTAAAAATAAATTAAAATACCACTAAAGCAATTGCGCTTCACCTGGCCATTTTATCTGCCGTCCAATAAATGTTCTAATAGAAAATACCGCTGCAGTCTGCGGAGTTCAATTAACATACAGATTAATTTCCATTCTGATGCGGCATTCGGAGTGTAAAAAAATGTATTTGATACTTATCTGACATTTTTTAAACCGTGCTCCCGATCCGCAGCACAGGCTTCCAGGCCAATTCGTACGTAACGTACACTGACATCTGAATGATATCTGGGTGAATAGCCAATATGCCAATGGTTTACGCTCCGTAGCGAACGAAGCGCAACTTAGGTTAGGCATCCTGGGTGTCTGGCTAAGCTGAGGTGATAATTGCTTGCGCTACGAGTGCAGGGAACCCGCTCGGCGGGTTGTCGACCTATCTGGAGTTATAATATCATTGTTCACCCCTATGCTTACTCACCGGAAAATTATTATAACAAATTCATATGCGTGTCACATTTCTGAAGTTTAATGAAATCGCATTTTCACGGCATGATTCATCGTCAGGCTAGTGACTCGGAGGCTGTGGCGGCGCCGCGCCGTCGCGACGCCGGCGTTGCCGAGCAACGCGGCAGCCGGCAGCGTGTTGATGACCCTTAAGTGACTAACAGCGTACGCAGCCTTTATCATTATGTTGTGAGGCTTTATTAGTAGCTAATGTTTATCAAAGTTTGTGTTAACACTTTGTAATTGGGTTAACAAATTGTATTCACGCTTGTATTTTTGTCTTTTATCAAAAAAGTCGAGTGATATTGCATGTCTTATAATTCACACCAGAAAAATTAAAATCAAAATTTCACCCCATACAAAAAGCTCCTCTCATTTTTTGGGAACTAAAAACAAGACAACGAAAAGAATTTTGACCCAATTATGGACCTGACTGAAGACGAAATGGCAACCATCAAAAACATAAATGTGAAATGAGAGCCAAGTTCAGTATTAAGAATATATGCGTCGTTGTTGACCGTAGGCCTAGTAGTGAAGTATTAGGTTCGGATAGATGGGTGATTCTTAAATTGTGTCCAGAATTTTTTTTTTTCATAAAAGTGTTTATTTTTCACATATTGTTACATATATCAAAAGAACATACAAAAAGCTAATTTTTGATGTATATGGTCAAGCTTAATACCCTCAGGAAAGATAAATAAAATTAGTACATGAACACGGTTGTGACAAAGTGTACCTCAGTCGTGATATTTCGGCATTTTGGCGGCCAACTCCACTATTTTGATTTATATAATTATTTTAACATTGGCTAAGTTACTACCACGACTACGACAAACCTAATGACAGCTTATACATTAAAATATGTCAAACTATAAGTGCTGTAGAGCGTGACAAAGAAGTGGATACACATCATACATACATACACGCGAAAAACATTTTTCTACTTTGGTAGTGGGGCAATATTAGCAAATGATCTATAACTAATAAAATACCATTTCTAAAGAGTACATATGCCTCTAAATTAATCAAACGAATTAAGAATTTCACGACTACGTGTCTATATGTCACAAACGTGGACTCAAAAGTCCGTGGCGGTGACAGATTTTTGAGGCCAGGGTCGTGACAATTTGGAACATGTTCGGTATTACCTAAAAATTACCTTCTACTTTGCAAATGTTAAATAACTAGCTTAATCTTCAATGTATGACGTATATCTTATGTTACACACAATAACGTGAAACTGGTACTTATTTTTAAATTTCAAACACGGCGGTGACGCGTTAAGGTTGACCATTTTCACAAATGAACACAAATAAATCATTTTCGTCAAAACTTCTCCCATCAGCCATTTGCAAATCTGACAACAACACAGTGTTACTGTTTTTAAAAAACTTTAAATAGGCTGCCAGTAGTAAAGATAATTTTCTACTGAGTACCGCATGTTTATATTACCACGCGCGGCGGTGACACGAAAACTGATCACAAAATATATGTTGTTTAAAATTGTATGTCATTGTATATCCATACAATTTTTAAACCGTGTTGTAGAACAAAGATTAGAGTTTTATATTTGATATAAATTCTTGCAAAATCACTTCATATTTAAAAAAAAATTAAAATATCACAAAATCCGGGGAAGTCACACTACACGGTCCGTGACATTTCGAACTTGTAATTTTTTTTATCTGTTTTTAATACTTTTAGGACAATAAATTTAGGTTGACCTAAAACTAGAGGTAAATTGCTAAGTATATTGATAAAGAGTTTACTTATTTTCTTAAAAATATATGCTATTCTTACGTGTTACACAAAAAAGACATAAGAATAAGAATTACCCAGATGTTACAATCATATTTGATATTTGTAATATAAAGTACCTAAGGTTTACAAGCCAAATATTTACTTTGCCAAGATTGATTTTTTATTAAGATTCAACATGTTTACAAACAAAATATATACAGTGGTATTACTAAAAGAAATTAAAAACTACCTTAAATCTAAAATAGGCCCTTGAGGCATTGTACCAAGGATGCTAGCGGCTACCTCGCACAACGTATCAGCATTGCGATACAGCGAGGAAATGTCGCCAGCATCTTTGGTACAATGCCTCAAGGGCCTATTTTAGACTTAAGCTAGTTTTTAATTTCTTTTAGTAATACCACTGTATATATCTTGTTTGTAAATAAATTATTTTAAAAAACATGTATAGTTGTCAGTAGGTATCAATGTAATTTATTTAACGCATTTTTGTAAACTATCTAGGTTATACATACCTACCTACCTACATGCAAAAGGCGATTTAGCTTAGTTTTTTACCTACACTGTGGTGTGGGATTTAATAAATCCATAACAAAACAGTAACTGGACTCCATTCTTTCATCTTTCCCGCTCAATGAGTTTTTAATGGATTTTTGTTCCTATTTGAATATATTTGCATCTTCAATGTCCCGCTAGTAATTTAACACCGCTCGCAGCGCTTTGTTTTTTAAATAGTTATTGATAGCTGTTCTTTTAAAATATTACTTTAAGCATAGAGAAAATACATTTCTCACTCCATACATCAGTTTTAGTACCAAAAAGACTATTAGCATCTAGCATCGAGTAGCGGAACTAGTATCAGTACTGCTACTTGACAATAGACGTAGCACCGACCGGAAAGTCTTATCTAGCATAATAGTACTACTAGTACTACTAGTAGTACTAGTAGTAGTAGTTATAGTACTGATAGTTCCGCTACTCGATGCTAGATGTAGACATTGAAATTAATAGTCTAACTGATGTATGGAGTAATAGCTCGAACGCTAATAAATCGAATAATACATTCAATCGTTAGCGACGCCGTAGCGAACAAAACTCTGTGTCTGTCTCTCGATCGCACTAAAGGAAGAGAGATAGAGGTATATATAGATAGACTTTCGTTCGCTACGGCGCAAATGATTGTCATCTTGGCTAGACTCCAATGTGCGCTGTATGCATCTCTCTCCTCAATGTGTCAAACGAAAGTGACGTAATGTTGCATCAGTAAGGCGCTGTAAAGTGCCAGTATTTTCTACACCGCTTTTACGAAAATCCATTTCCTCGCAGAAGGCAGGTAATGTTGAGCAGTTTAAAAGAATGCTCAGTTTTAATCTCACACGTTGTAGGTAAAATAAAGTGAGATGCGAGATGAAAAATATGCGTTATTACCACGGCTGAGAGAATTCGTGTCGGGATGATAGCCTATTCAGAGTAGACCGTGCGTGTACAGTGCATTTGGACACAGCAGAACATTTATGCAAAATTGCTAATGAGATTAATGAGATTATACCTAGGTACTTAAAATATGCTTAATACCATTATTAGACATTGCATGAAATTGATATTTTTCAGTGACAAAAAGATATTACTTTAATCTTGTGTTATTTGTGTATTTTGAACTATATCAAAGATGATAAAGAATGTTTACTTACTTTCTAGTGTTCACGTAATGATTGGCACTATAGAAACATGAACCATTTTATTTACCATCTCAATTCCTTGCGATGCTTCCGAAAAGTGCTTCTGGAAAGTTAGCATTAAACTTTTGTTTAAAATATCCATCAATTCCCAAATCCATCAAGCTGCCATCTTTGATATTCTTTTCTTGAACTTGCTGATAAAACATTTGGTTTTTACCGTTTCACTTATATTCATAGGCTCATTTGAGCGAGCATGTTCGCGTTTTTATCCAATTGTTACCTATTTTCTACGTCACCTTTCCGGCTGTGGTCCGGGTTAAGAGCATGTTTTCCGAGCGGGCGGGCCAGGAATTTATCGCAGTCATCGCTTGCTGGTCCCTGCGGAACAGCGTATGCGAGAATGCCTTCAATCTAGGTAACTACGAGTATCATTTCCAAAGTCTTTTGATCTTGGAATTGGACTGATATTTCTCGTACAAGGCAGAAACTGCCAAGGAAATCATGTTAATAAAGTTTAATGGTAAAATTGATTATAATATTTTAGCTTCGAATGAAATTGATTATCTGATATTCTGGGCCGGTCGCTATGCTCTCTGTGGTATTAGAGACGTGCTTGGTGTTTTTTTTTAAATATAAAATATAAATCTCGCGTTAGTAGAAAAACGATAGATGTGATAGATGTGTTTAAAAATTTGATTTATAAGGTAATTATCCTTAAGTATAAAATATACACATTCAATGATTTTAGAAATTAAGGATATCCTTAATTAAATTGGTATCAGGCAATCCACCACAAAATTATTCGAACATTAATATTCGTCGTATTCTTTAGGTAGGGTACAGCAAGTATTAATGTAATACTTGCAAACATCATCCCGGTATGTTGTGTGCAATGCAATGTTCTCGAAATAATATTAAAGAAGTGTAAAGTTACGTGAAAGATTATTTTCGCAGCATGAGAAAATTAGTTGGAAGCGTTACTTCCCAGTCTAAACTGCTTAGGGCACCGGAGCAGGAAAGAGCTTTCTCGGGGCGTGGAGATTACAACATATACGTATTTACATAATTAAATTGTATAAATAATGGAAGGTGTTTTCCTTAAGAACTATATTTATGAAATACAGAATACAGTTTATTCCTAAAGTATGGTTTATTTATTAGTCATACCATGCAGTATTCGTGGAGGGAAAAATATATACTTAGTTACAACAATGATTACTAACAACATAGATAACCGCGCTTTAAAACATCCCGGTTTTTTGCTGACGTGTCATAATGAAGAGAATGTGGATAAACGTCAATCAATACCTTAGAAACGTTTTTTTATTTAATTCCCAAAACATTTAGCGTACATAACACACATCGTAAATTTTCACAATACTGGCCATCGGAGGCCATAAACTGGCGGGAAAGTGGAAAAATAAAAGCATTCCTGGCCCCGACGCACGATTCGGGCCCTCTAATTGTGCATTTCCCGCTGTTTCCGTTAGACTGACGTACGGGTATGAAATGGATTTACTTGGAAATCTTGCTGAGGTGTAGAAGAATAGCTGCGTTTCCTTTTTCAGTCAAAAAGTTTCAGGACTATACCGATTATTGAGGATTAACGTAAATGTGTAGTTGCAGAATTTATGGCTATACAAGGAATATCTAAAGTAAATTTCATGGTTCACCTAAATATCTATAATCTTTGATACTTTAAATGACCAGCCCACGGCACCTATTTTTGTAGGAGTTCCCGTTGCTGTCTTGTTACATGGTTTAAGGTGCCAATCGTTGCATTACATTTACACATTTTAATAATTTCATTTATATTACATTTATGATGTTAGTTATGGGTCTAGTTTATATTTAGAATTCCCATCTTCATACTATTGTACCTAACTGTTTGTTTCGAGGCCTTACTTAAGTACTTTTATTTTCTTACGGTTCGTTTTAAACAACATTTAGAAAAACTACTTATAACAGGACATCTAATGCGTCTAACCTGATTCACATTTATTATGTAACATACGACGTAGGTGAAATTAAAGTACATAGTCCGTATTTTCTGCTAACATGTGCATTAGGTATGTCAAATAAGCATACCTACAGAATCAACCCACGCGCATTCGAGTATTTTTTGAAAAAACGAACGAGGACTGGAAACACATAACATGACAAACAAAGTTGTAAAAGCTAAGCATGGAGACGTGCACCGCGTTCACGTTGCACGACAATTTTAAATCAAAGAGACCGAGTCACCTTTAGCATTCACGGCAGCTGAACGAACAGAATCCAAGCGTATGACAAATTGAGTTTACAATTTCGCCATTTTTTACAATTCGAGTCTAAAAATTAATTCAACTGCACCAAAACTCATTGGTATGCGCGCAACGGCTCGAAAATCAACAACTGACTGAGCATTGTCTATTCAGACCGCGTCCGATTCAACCCTTTCTCCTCTCAGTTCATTTCTTTCCAAAAATTGTGATTTTATTTCCCTCAGTGTAAATGCAATGAAATGTCCTTTTGACAACGGCTCCCCCTTTTGCAAATATCTCTTTCTCGATAATGCTCAGTCTTTTTGTCCTAATATTTGTCGATCAACAGTTCTATTGTCTGAAACAAAAATAGATTACGTAAGTATATATTTGACAGTCAACAATTAACGTTTGTTTTTGCGTCTTAATTACGACCAGTCGACATCAAAGATATGTTTACATTTTTCACCTTATTACAAAGGTCGTCGACTGTACTTCAATTTTCTTTTACGATTGTATTTTTGTTGTTTATGTTAACTATTTTTAAACGATTTCCAAATTTCAGTTCGGAATGTTTGATATTTTTATGAACTTTTCGATAAATAGACAAACTCCCATTTTGCTTTCAGAATTATACAAAAACAAATGCCAACTCCAAACTCCACTCAACTGCACTCTGTTTTACAGCACTGTCAGCACTGTACCTAGTTTAACCTTAAGCCTTTCTTTTATCCCGCAGTGTCGCCACTGTCGCCAGGAGCCGGCACTATCCCCCGAGTCCGTTTACGTTGGCGCCCGCCGAAACAGATTAATTATGGACTTGGTTCACTCACTCAGCCAAGCCAGCACGGCAAGCGTCACGTCAAACGCATTTAACTACTGTGCTACTGTGGTAGGCTTGCAGTGCAATTGTTTTCGAATTAATTTTATAAGGGTCGGCTTATTCGTATTGTGTCCGTGATAAATGTTTAATTATAAAGAATTTCACATTGATACTACATAGTTAGTACTTATTTTGGCTTATTTTTAAAATAACTTGGTATAAATGACTCGAAATAATAAATGCCAATTAATTTATAAAGAAAAAACATTACACAAAGTACAATTTTATTGCTGCTAGTTATTTATTTTGCAATCGTCTTCGGGTTTATACAATTAGGCAGGTAAAAGTTTTCACAGAAAAAAATCGGAATGGTGAAATAACAAAACAGAAGTAAAGTAACTTAAATAAAATAGTAAATTACTATTTATACCCAACTATATATAACCTAATACTATTTATAACCTATACGGATCTCCATTGCAGTGCAGCGAGGAAACGCTGCCAGGCATCATGGGGTACGAATGGTACGATGCAGGGTGGAGGCGCATATTAGACGTCTTTTAGTTTATTATTAGTTTTAATTATTATGTTTTTTTTTATTATTAATGTCTGTTGAATCATAAAAAAAATATAGTAGAACTTAAAAAAAAACCTATACCTTCCTAAATTTAGGATTATTTATATTTTCTTTATAGACGTATTTTTACCAATAAGGTAAACTAGGTACAGTCATCTGCAATAATATGTTACACAACAAAGGCCAAATATCAGTGACACGATCTTATTTGTAGCCATAAGAGCGTGTCACATATTTTTGCGGCCTTGGAAGAGTAACATATTATTGCAGATGACTGTCTAATGCAAACAATAGGATATAAACCCAAAGCTAATATTCATTGAACTACCGCTACAAATACATTGTCAAACAAATATAGACCGCTCGTTTCCGTATAACGAAACGTCTATGTTTAAAATTACCATAAATGCTTATATCTCATTTTGCTACATTGTTCGCTGTTTCATTTGAAATTCAAGTATCTCCACGATTATTTTAATATGTACGTTTTAGTTTAAACTAGCAACCCGCCCCGGCTTCGTACGGGTTACCCTTTACAAATTATACACTTGAACCTTCCTCAAGAATCACTCTATTGATAGGTTAGACCAGGATCTCTAGAACTGTGTCGTATGCATAATTGTTAGACCGCAGTTTGACTTCTGATCCTTGTAGCGGTGCTCCCAGGCTGTATTTGTGAAAAAAGTTAAATTTTTTCGACAGCGAATGTATGAGAGTTGTAAGGGGAAAATTCAAAGGGCTGGTGGTCGAAACGACACCACTTTTCAGCCCGGCAACATCGAGTTCCTTGTAGCCTGGGACCACCTCTACAAGGATCAGAAGTCAAACTGCGGTATAACAATTATGCATACGACACTCTTCTAGAGATCCTGGTCTAGGTGAAAACCATGTGAAACTGAATGAAAATCCGTTTCGAGTTTATCGCAAATATAATTCATACACACAAGATAGACGCAACGGGGAACATTGTTTTATTTTATAAGGTAAAGGCAAAAATATACTGCCATTTTACAAGATTAAACTATAATTTGTAAGTAAAGCAGGTAACTTTATAGCTGTTATGTGTTTCTCGGCGCCGTTTCAGAGTGTAATGAGACCTTTGCAGCTTTGAAAAGATTTGTATGTTTATACGCCGAAGTTTATGATGTGAAACATTTTCTTCTATATTTATGCCAAGCATTAATTAACTTTTGAAAGAATTTCATGTGGGTATTCTAGATACCTGTTCTGTAAATTGTATATAAACTAAATACTAGATGCATGTTTCGTGATTAGATTTTTTTTGAGAAAAAGCAACACAGTTATTTAGTTAAGTTGGCCTTCACTTGTTTGTATATTTTAAACACATCGTAAAGCCAAATTATGTCTTCCTTGTATAATAATATAAACTATTTCAAGTTTTACACATAAGCATACATAAGTTAGTTTAATAATAATGTAGATGTAAATAGGTAGATAACTCATTAAAATATTCCTTTGTTTGAAAATAAAAATTATCCGACAAAACATACTGTATGTAAAACATACTGACATCACATCACAATAATACTTTAATGACGTTACATATTTAGTCGTGCTTCTCGCCCGCGCCAATACTAGTACGGACAAGTGCGAGCAGATTGTAAGATATCCGACGATGACATCATGATGTCATTCTTATGTCAGTTTACGTTCGAATTGGCCTGTTAGTTCAAGAACGATGACAAAAGCAATACGGGCTCAGGTAAACCTCCACAAAAAAGATAGAAAAAACAGATTGGCATGTACCGAACGTATGATATTTGAATATTGAGGATTTCAGCAATACGTGCCTGCCAAAATAATACCACGATTTTATTCCAAAAAGTTTTAGCCTGTTACTGAGTGGGGCGTGCGGTAAACCGCTATACGGGTATATTTTATATCAATAAATAATGATCGCAGGTGCACGTTTGAACAGATAACGTCGGGTCTGGATGTTAGTAATATTACGAAAATACATAACACTCAAATAAATTATGTTTCACCACACCAGAGTGCCTGGCCAACGTGCAAATCGTTTACGCACCGAAGCGTAGCGTAATAGTTATATATCTCTCTAATCTATCTATTATTCTTCCATATTATTGCGACAGACAGTTGCGTTTCGTTCGCTACGGAGCGTAAACGATTGGCATGTTGGCTACGCATCCAGCTCGTAAAGGCTCTCTTTATTCTTCAAAAACTGATGAGTAATTTGCTTTTTATCCAAAAGAGCGGCAAAGTAACTAGATGCAAATGTTGATTTTAAATGACAAATATTTTTGCGTTAATTAGGATTTGACTTGTAATGGATTATATGTACTTATTTAGTATTTTATTACAAGCTTTTTATTAACTTGCAGTGTATCTATGTATGTAACTATGTTTGTACGGGTCAAATCTTGCAAGTTAAATTTGACCTACTTCCTGACTTCCAATGAAGCGGAAAATTTGTATACATATGTAAGTCGGGTGACAATGCAATATTATGGTACCATGGAGCTGATCTGATGATGGAGACAGGAGGTGGCCATAAGAACTCTGTGACAAAACAACGAAACCTAATTGTGTTTGAAGTTTTTAGAATTGTGTCGATGAGTATTAGTTGTCTGTGGAAAGAAAAGTACAGTCAGTGATAAAAGCTTGTACCAAAAATGAAATTTTTGCCAAAAACTTATTATTATTGAATCTATAGGTATTTCAAGTTATCAAAATCTTATCCAAATGTTATTTTACAAAAAAAATCTACGATTTTAATAATAAAACACACATTTCAAATGTGCTATCTTCTGACGAATTTTAAGAAATCAATGTGATTTACTTGACAAATATGCCTGAAGACTACTTTATCACGTGCAACTGCAATAAACAAAGCACAAATTAAATAAAAGTCTTCCATGATTCATTGTTAGCGCCCTCAAATCTCGATACTCGTAGTGGGGGCTGACCCCTCGTAAACGGAGATTGGGTGA
The DNA here is from genome assembly GCF_948474715.1 of Cydia amplana. Taxonomy (NCBI): domain Eukaryota; kingdom Metazoa; phylum Arthropoda; class Insecta; order Lepidoptera; family Tortricidae; genus Cydia; species Cydia amplana. Next base: position 4,041,216 of record NC_086081.1, read on the forward strand.
GATCACCAAATTTACTTAGACGCGAGTACTGTGCCAATATACCACGGCAGTACTGTTGTGCGCGAAATGTCGCAAGACGGCGCGCGAATTCGTATGCGATTTTAGTTACATTGCAGACTATTAAGGTTACATCCATTCAGCCGACCAATCAAACATCGCAATGTAATGAAACTCGCATACGCACCGTCTAAATGAGCCATAACTCACCATATTTCTATCAAAGCATTTCACGGACAAACAAAGACAGTCACTTTTTCCTCACGAATATTTTAACATTTTGTTTCGCGTCGTCTTCATTTATTTTTTAAATTATGTTCCAAGACAATAATAAAAGTGCTTGAAAATATAAGTTTATCTTAGTGTTTCTTCTTATTCATAATGATTTGGTCATTTGGAAATTATAAAGTTTCTGTTCGTGACCATTTTTCCAAAAAAGCCTGATGATTATGGCTTATACAAGATCATAATCGTACATCGACTAACGACTAACGAAAAGTGTATTGGTATGACAGTTGCTACGAAAAGTCACGTGACTATATTATACTATATTTCCATATATTATTTATAGTCCTTCTCATCGTTTTTGATGACGGCGACCCTAAATAAACATCATGGACGTTGTCTAGCGTGAGCCCTTATGTGGCTGGCCAGGCCGAACTTGGTCTTAAATACTCTATTGCACGTGTGACAATAAAGTTGGCCAGCTGCGTTGAGCGTGTACACGTAGGAGGGCTTAGGTCTCTCTTTCCGTGACTGGCGTTTTGTGTCTAGGCTTGTGAGGCGGTTATCCTCAAACATTTTGACACCGTTATGGATGGTAGAACGCCATGAGATGACCTTCTTCCAGCAAGCTCCTCCCAACGCTCAGGGTCGATGGCGCAAGCGCTCAGATGCCGTTTGAGGACGTCCTTGTAGCGCAGGTGCTGACCACCGTGCTTCCGCTTACCCACTGCCAACTCAGAGTAGAGGATAGCCTTAGGCAAGCGGTGGTCATCCATTCGAAGGACGTGCCCACACCATCTGAGCTGCCGCTGCATTAGTATGGCCTCCATGCCATACATTCCGGAACGACGCAGGACCTCGGAGTTGGGAATATGGTCCTGCCACCTGATCCTGAGTATAGACCGCATAGACCGCGGTCTATATTATTTAAGATTGGGTTGGCGTTTTCTATCACTGAGTGTCATCGTTGCCGTAGTAGGTACATTAAGTTAATGTAGCCTCGTAATATCATAAACGCAAACCGACGTCAGCGGCACGACCTGTGTGAATAATACATGCATCATATCATGCATTGTGGTCAAACGTTTGCAACGGTAGTAGGTATTTAGGTCATATATAGCTTAAAGCTACTCGCCACCAACCGATGTGTAGGACATAGGTAGAATTTTAAAAGCAGAGTTTATTTCCAATATTTTTGATGAGATTTATGTATGATTTTGAATGATAAAAGTTGTTGAAAGGGCCTCTGTTTTGCCACGGTGACAATGGTAACGATAGCGATAATTCGCCGTCCATTGCTGGTTGCAACGAGTAAATATTGACGCTAGGTTACCATCACCATCGTTTCTTATAGGTAAGTAATAGTAAGTTTATTTGTAGCAGAGCTTCTGTGGTGCCTAAGCACAGTCGCCATCAGATATAACGAAGCAGCGAAGGTGCTCACAAATATTTGAACACGCCTCTATTGTCAAGGCGCTAGAGTGCGTGTTCAGATATTTTTGAGCACCTCAGCCGCTCCGATATCTGACAGTGACTGTACATGGCTCAGATAGGCAACTAGGGATACTTTAGCAAGTAATGTTGTTATAATAAAAGAAAATACTGCACACTAAGTGACTTGTGTTGTCGACTGTAGACTTCCACACCTATCACAATCTTTCCGCAGTTCCACTCGTAAGGGTCCACAAACATGGGAGATGAATCATAAAAATGAACAATACTTCAGCACGCACTGAATTTTATGGCCGCTGCACCCCAGCCTTTTATTTTGCACTTGACAAAACTTTGGTGATGAAATGCCCGTAAAATTTCAGATTGGTGAATGACTTTTGAACAGTCGTAACTGGCGGCCTAGCCAAGGTGACAATCATCGCTACGATAACGAAACGCTTTGTGTTTCTCTATCACTCTTCCATATTAGTGTGACAGTGACAGTTGCGTTTCGTTCGCTACGGAGCGTTAGCCATTGGCATGTTGTCTACGGGGCCTGTACTGTAGGCTTTTAAAATGATTAGAAACATAAATGACAGTTTATACTCCAGTCACAGAATAACTAATAGTACTACCGCTCCAGTTTTGGAAAATTGTGTGAATATTAGATATAATTTTTTTTAATTAATAAAAAGGTAGAGTCGGACCAAGCTAACTCTGCATGGTATTTGCAATGCCAAAATGAGGCCATGTCATTATCATACATCTAAAATTTATATGGACTAATGACGCTCACTCGCTTAGTTCTGTTCAAGTCGGTACAAAGTTAGCTTAGACAGCCTAGGCTAGGTATATATTTTAATCACAATAAGCTAAAATGTATAATTTCGTTAAAAAACCTAAGCATGATTTAGTGACGCTATTTTACTGCGGCTTCTACTTTAATTTGTATTTTTGTTTTATTTAAAACTCACGCTTTTGACGAGTTCCTCTAGAACTGAGTTTACATTTTAAGAGCCAGTGGGGAACATGCATGTTTTATCTGGTTTTTACATTTACATGCCCCATGTTCAGTTCGTTTTGTCCGGAAACCCCAGCGGGCCGGACGAATTTGTATGTTAAAATGTTTCACGGATATTTTGCACAAATTTCAAAATACCCGACACATTAACAAGAAATAAATCACAGAACCGCCAAGGATATAATCCTTATGACAAGACAAGCATGCCGGATTCGACGAATTTATGGATAATAGGGATTTAAATTCTGCTTTTATAATTTGCGTCCGTGTGCACCCTTTTCGTAATCCTTGGAAAGACAACGACTCAGTAAAGGGTTCCGCATTGCTCTATAGCTTAATTCCAATAAAACTTGGTACGTGCAACGAATAACGCTTTCGGTTCGGAGCAAAGAGAATAGAGTGTACACCTAGAGGGTTATTGGCATAGTACATTTTGTAGTCACAGTAAATTTACTGCAATCTTTCGACACAGGATTAAAACTCGAAATGAAAATGAATAAAAACATAAAAAATGCATATATATATATATATATATATATATATATATATATATATATATATAGGGATAAATGATTTTTTATTTTTACTTATTATTTTTAGAACGCCATATGACTTTGACCCATGTTCTTTCACTGATATGTGTTAAAATTGTTAAATATCAAACGGTGTCGCCATCTACACGAGTATAAGTAGGCCAAAGGTATTGCGCCAATCTATTCGAGAATGATTTTATCTTGATTTTCCGAGGCACGTTGTTTTCTTAGACTTTACTTATCTTATACGGAGTTACATATCTTATCTTAATCTTTTGTTCGGAGGTTTTCCGTACGAATTCTGTAGGGGGCCAAATCTGCATCAAAAGACAAATCCTTGACAATGTGTTGCGAATAAAAATGTTTGAAAAAAAAAAGCTTTTTTTATGGAACTACACAATAGGTTTATGGGTTTTGTCTTCGTATGGAAAATGGAGTTAAGCCGTGTGAGCGAATACACGATGTTTTCATTTTAAGCGAACTATTCTGCCTATGATAAATAAAATACCTATATGTAGCTACTTAAATAGGGTTAAATAGACATTCTGCAAACCAATATTTACCGATTAATATGAAACAAAAACTTAACTAAATATGTAATAAAAAAAGAAGCGCTAGTGGCTTAGCGGGAAGAGCGTGCGACTCTCAAGCTGGAGGTCGCGGGTTCAAACCCCGGCTCGTACCTATGGGTTTTTCGGAACTTATGTACGAAATATTATTTGATATTTACCAGTCGCTTTTCGGCGAAGGAAAACATCGCGAGGAACCCGGACTAATCCCAATAAGATCTAGTTTACCCTCTGGTTTGGAAAACGCTTTTGTAAAAACTAGTGCCTACGCCAATTCTTGGGATTTAGTTGCCAAGCGGATCTTAGGCTGTCACGAGCCGTGGCAAAAATCGATATAACGCGAGGAAGATGATGATAATTCTAATGATTTCGATGAAAAATATAAATAAAGCGGGTCAAAGGGATGAAAAATGTACCTAACTTTGAATATTGAATATACTCAGAATACGCAGAATTTTATACTCAGATTTAACGGCTTGTCTTTACCATTCAGTCATTCGTTCAGTTATAAAAAGTATTTTTATAACGGTGACTCCACATAAAGTGCCACGCGAATCTCAACCCTATTAACATAATCAAAACCCCAAAACTTTCAAGAATAAGTTAATTTAGAATATTCTCACAAAGTATTTTCGTTTCAGGCCTGGATTAGGTATTTACGTAGGTATATCGGTGTGCAACCCTGCACTTCGCTCGCCCCCTAACGGCACCGTAATGAAATGCTATAGGTATTCATGTCGCCTCAGCGATACACCCCCGGCATACTGATACTGTAAATTCCGAACGAAGTTTCCTTGACGGATATATATTATCGTGTGAGAAATTCGCTTTTTATGATTTTTGAGAGCTTTTGCAGTGTCAGTTTAGTCAGGTATGATGTTGGAAAGGAATTAATGGAATTGAAATTTGGCTGAAATCGCTCGAAATCGAAAATCGAAATCGAATTTTTGAGCAGTCGGCTGCTCAGATCAGTGCTTAATCATATTTTAAAATATATACTGACGCTACTAACGCGAAGCGGAGCGTTCGGCGTGGCGTGCAGCGTAGCGTCGGGCTCACAAGTAATTTGAGCAGCGTGCACTAAGGCCGCTCCTATACGTTTGCATTTGTTTAACATGCACGCCGCACGCCCCGCCCCGCTGCACGCCCAACTCGAGCGTCCGCTCAGGCCTTACACTAAGTGGCACTTGCATGAGAATTTTCTCATGGAACTTTGCAGATATTTCAGGAATTTTGAGAATATTCAACTTGCACATTTCTAATTAACAATAACAATATCTTTATTGACAATAAAAGTTTAACAGGTACATTACAGTGAACCCCGCACTAGGCATGGCCTGTATCGCGGGGGTCAACGAGTAATTAATTACTCCAGGCAATTTAAATTTCGGTGCGTACTTTGACTCAAAATTCGTTACTAAAAGTATATATATAATTTACGCAACTCTTTATCAGTCTGATAATTGAACAAATGCTGAAATTAATTAGCGTCAAAGTCTCGGTCGTCAATTACACGCCGCTGTTTTACTCCTCTCCGATCTGTTTTCTTTAATTAATGGAATGAGAACTTTCTTTCCGAAGCTCTGAAATACGGGCGAATACATTTTCCATTTATTATAAAAGTTATTTCTGGATATTTGGTTTGAAATATGTTTTAAAACCTTTTTCCGCCGGTAAGCGAAGTGAAGTGGAAATTGTTTTTTGTCGATAAGTAGCGCGTAATAAGCTAGCTCCATATTTTTTATCAGACAGTGAACTTTAGGTAGCACTATTTCAGCGAAAACGCAAAATTTCATTAAATTCCAAAAATAGATTGCGTATTCAATAAATCTAGATATCTAAAAGTAACGTAAGATTTTTTAATATTACTACTTAATTACTTGTCACAGGATTTAGAAAAAACTTACAACGCTTTTTCGTCGATTATTCTATGTACGTAAACTCATTTCACTAACAGCCACGGGCCACAGCATAATATCTCAAACAAAATAAATAAGCTATATTCAGAATCAATAATAAATAAACTCTCAATAAATCTCAATAACATTAATAAACCCAAATTTTAATAAAGCCTTGCTCGTTGTTCACGCTGAATATTAAATAATATGTTATTTATTTAATGTTAATTAATTATCATAATTTATTTCCGAAATTAAACTTCAGTACACAGGTGAAAAAGGAATAACATTTCGACCAACTTGTTACAGCGTGATGGAAAAATTATAAAAAAAAAAAATTCATTGTGATAAGGAGCTATATATATTACTTAAATTGATACAGAAATATAGAAAAGTGATTTAGATTGCAACAAAGAGAAATGTAAAACTACTTTTTATTTTGTACATTTGCTAGTTGCGGCTTTGATGGTAAAAAAATAATACTACTGAGAATACAAAACTATATACAGTAGTAATACTGTATATAGCTACGTAAATAGGTACCTGTGCACGAGTAAACAATGAATATTAGAGACTAATAGATAACTACATAGTTAGAGAAATTGTTAGTGATTACATATTTATTTCAGTACCTAAATCAGAAAATTACACCTAGACCTACATTGTTTCTTAAGGGGCCCACTGATTAACAGTCCGCCGGACGATTGCGGCCTGTCAGTTGTTCGGAGCTGTCAACTTTTTGTTCTAACTGACAGGCCGATATCGTCCGGCGGATTGGAGTAAGCGCGAGGTTCTTAATGAGGCATTTCATGCTATTAAAAAGAAATAAAAGAACCGAATATTTTTTTCTTTTTTTTATTCTTATTTATTTATTTTATTTATTTATTTGATGCTTCAGCGGAGTTCTTTCATTAGAAAGCATTAGCTAGAAGCGAAGTACTCGTAGGTGTTCTTAAATATTTTGTGTCTTTCTTTCTTATACTATTAGTCAGAGGGCTTCCCGCCGGGACGGAATTACTACTAACAATAAGCTGACGCATCTCCGGCCACGCCCCGATTGTCAATGTCTTGTCTTCTCTATGGATCTTTTGTTTGTCTTAATTATTTGTGAATTTTGTAAGGGTGTTAACGAAAACAATTAAAACTAAATTTAATCAGTAAACCTAAATGTATCTTAACTTAAATAAATAAACTAAATATGTATAAAAGAACTAACTTCTGAAACCCGTCCCGGGCTGTCCGACGCAAAGGTGCCCATAACGCTCGCTTCGTTACCGCGTTGGAAACGAAATTGTATAAATCAGGACACTTCTTTATTTTTATTTTACCCGTTGGCACACTTAACCGATTGCATTCAGTAACAGTTACGAACATGAATTTTCCGCGATCGTAAACAAGTATTTACTGGCACATTATTTTTATTTCCATACTGAAGCAAGCGGAAGATTTGCGATAGGAAAGTACAATAAAATTCATAAGCAATATTTATTATTTTATCGTGAACGCAACTTTTATAGTGAGTCTGATTTATGGGTGAACAATTTTGGGGCGGACGCTATTTCCGATTTTACGCATCGGAGACGCTTCCGCAAATCTTCTTGGAGTTTTCTAAATGTTATACTTAACTTCACCGAATATCAATAACTCGGCTATGTGGAAATCTGAGTGGCACATCAGTGAGGGCTTCGGTGCCATTTTACGTACATACATATCTTTTTGTAACTACCTATTTTAGTCTGACTCTCTCATCACAACAAGTTGAATTAGGTTGGTTTTATCGTTCTGAAGATGCAACAAATGCAAAAAAAAGGTAATTATCCTCTGTTTGGAGGCAATTCCCTCTTAAAAATTAAAATTTTAAGTACCTATTAAGTATTTTTTGTTATGCGGCATTAAAAACACATCTGTGAAACTCTACCTACCTTTAACGTTGCTTGGAATAAAGCCTCCTAGAACCCTTAGGGTACGAAAACCTAGAAATGTTTTTTTTTTCCGGCAAACAGTTTAGAGTTAAATTGATATAATGCCGATATACATAGAATGTAAGAACCCAATATATGTTAGGTCAGGGAGTTTAAATATTAAGCAGAAGATTTCATAGTTTAGCAAGAAAAATTTACAGCCAAACTCTAGGTAAATAAAATACTTCGAAAACAGAAAGTTTTGTGAAAATGTTTAATTTGGAGTATTACCAATTAAAATATAATTTTACAATAATATGTGAATTAAATGGCTTAAGCTTAGCTTGTGAAACTGTGTAGAAAAAGAGTCAGTAGTTTGACACGTAATAATATTTTGGCTATAAAAAGTTATCGCCACATGATAGTTGATATCAAGATATAGATATTGGATGAAACACATGTCACATCAGTTTCGTACAGCCATTAAAGCTCCACAAAAAAAAACATAAAGATTCTCTTAACTCGAAAAAATACACGACAAGTCCTACATAGTTTGGCGCATTTAAAATTCTGTTTGGTATGAATTCTTTATCTTCAGGCAGGTTAGTAAACGTGTTTCGGCGTAGTAAGCCTCGGCTTTAGAGTTCCCTTAGCAGCCATTCCTGGGAGCCTGGGATCAACATAAAATAAAATTGAAGTATCCATACAGAAGGTGCGGTGCATTACGGGTTCGGTATAAAGAGACTGATTTCCTTGCGTTATTTGCTGTTGCGGGGCTCATTTGGGCGTAAAAGGTTGTTTTTGAGTAATATTTTGTTACGTGTGGTGAATTATGTAAAGAACGGAATATAAATTTGTATTTTGTTGCTTGAATGCAGTCTTTATTTTACGAGTAAAGGATGACTCACGCTATACCGGTCAGCCGCTAGAAGTCATTGAATAACTTACAGAGCTTTACAATTAATGGACAAATGTCGGGCCCGAGCAAGAGTATTTTCCGTTTTACCAAATATCAGCACATCGTTAACAATATTTGAACTGTAAAAAAATGGTTCATATGCAAATCAAACGTTGTACATTTTTGGCAATTAGAGATGAGTAAAAGCGCTGCCGGCTAAGGTAACTATGCCGGTTAGTAGAACCGGCATAGTTACCGTAAAATGGGGTGAGTAGGGTTCGCGGGGAGAGTTGGGTTATGAATGGGGAGAGAAGGGATGAAAGGGGGGTGAGATGGGATTTTAAGGCTGCTGCTACAAAAATGATGTATTCCAATTTAAAATGGAGCTATAGTAATACTCATAATAAAAAAAATCGATCCAACAATCTTCCAAAATCACCTTTGTATAAAAACCCAACTCACCCCAAATACGAGGGACTACGGGGTGAGGTGGGATTTCCTGTTTATCGTCAAAGTTATGAAATGGAACTACGCAAAATAAAATAAAAACTAAAATACAAACGTCCGGAACACTTATTATATACACCATTCAATTTGCATATGTAAAAATAAAATGTTATCGAGGTTTGAATGTCAGTTTTGCACCTACTCACCCCATTTTACGGTACGTACTAATATAATGAAATTGGTCACGACCCCCAGTTATGAAGAATTGAGGAAAAAGATACAATTTGAAACACGAAATCTGCTTAAGTACCCACACATTTGATTTTCTAAATAAAGCAAACCTAAGCTCATTAGTGTCTGGCGGACAAATCATCAAAAACACTCCCTCATTACTGGACCAACAAACCTCGCTCTCATGTGACCAAAATAACAATTTTAGGGAGGAGGGGGAAAAACAACAAGGTATGTTGTCAATAAAATCAGCAGGTGTCCGGAGGGATGGGGTCGTTCACCTTTGGTCTGTACTTAGCCTTTATTACGAACTGTGTTTGGGGTTAACAAGTTACAGTTTGGGTTTATTGAAATGTATGGGTGTTTGCAAATTGACCGCGTGAGATTGGAGAAGATTAAAGTTGGATAGCGAACTTTCTAATTGTTTTTCGATACCTGGGAGAGAACTTTTTGTTTTATTTTACGTGTCGTCCTTATGAATTCTTAGTTTTAAAACTATGTCGAGTATAATTTTAAAACTAAGAATTCATAAGTATAAGTATAATTTGAATTTGCTCTAAAAAGAAAACTTAATTTTACGTGGCGCTTCGACAAGTATTTCTTTTAAATCAGCAGTATTAGTAAGTTAAGTTTAGTTTAGTTTATTTATTTCATATCAAAATATTTAATATTTCAAAATTACAGTATAAATTATTCTTGCGCTAATCTATATGAATTTACATTATGTTCGTCAATAATTTAGCATGCAAACGTATATGCGTACATATATAAAATGTCAACAATGATAATCAAAAAAGAGTATAAGGTTAACGAATAGCGATTATTTATACAAATTTTCTTTAAGCATTAGCATAAATAAACTACATAGTTGACTACGGAACCCTAAAAAACACTGCTTAAAAATCGGCAGAGTATTTCAAACAATTTTTCACGAATAATACATTAAAATAGGTAGTCCTATTGCAGTTTCAAATTAGCAAAATATGCATTTAATTCTAAACGAAGAAAAATAAAACATATATTATGTGCAGCGTCAGCATTATGAGTTCTCGCAGATGTATAATAAAATTGTTGTATTTATACAATAAAAACAAAGGGCCCAAAGTAGGTCCCGGAGGAGAGAGCGGTACGGTACCTGTCCGTTTTGTCCCTTAATAAATTCTTTATTCCCTCCCAGATCTCTACTGCTGCCGTTATGTGGGAGTTACCAGAGATTAACGTAATCTTCTCGGCTTTTTTGGATTTTCTCGTAATTTGTCTTGATCGAGACAATCAATGTTTACTGTACCTACCAATACTGTGTCCCAGAATTATTATTTGAGATTTTTAAAGTATGGACCTAAAATTTTAGTCCAAATACGTAGGAAGGTAGAACGGTAAAATCAAGGTAAGATAGAGGCGTACAACTATACCACTATTTACAATACTTTTATCATAAAAATATCAATGCTATTTATAAAATATTATGTTACTAAAAGATCAAAAATTCAAATTACAGTTGCATTTGTTTACCTACTATAAGTAATATTGTATACCTACTTTAACGTAGGTAAATTTAGATATTCTAAACTCAGGGAATCTACTATAAAACAATAGTTTATTAGAGAATTTAATTAATTATACCTACTTTAGTTCGCATCCTCACAGTAGGTACCGCAGACTAAATATTTATACAAACTAACTACTAACTCGTAATACCGAATATACAGTTGGAACCGATTTGAGATTCATTTATTATTCTATCTTCAAGTTAGGTACTGAACTGAACGCAATGAGACTTCTCCTTAAATGTTAATGTGCTTCATGCAAATCTTCTTTAAAATATTTATACGTCTTAAAGTATCAACTTTATATTAACTTCAAAGTGAACACTAAACAGTAAACAAGTACTAGGTGCTTGAGATGAAAGTTATGTGATGAAGATGAACAAATTAGTTTCTTGCCGCTGTTTAAAGTTCATGAGTTTTTACTTCATGGATGAAGTTTACTGTAGCGCCGGTATAATGAAGTTAGTTTAAGGCTAGTTCTGATTGGTGTTGCGAGCGCGAGCGCATTTAGATTTAGAATCATCCAGTGTAACATGCTCTTGAGATTGGTAACAAATACTTGCGTTATTTATTAATAACTAATAACCACCACACGTAAAACCCGTGACAACTCAAATGAGTCGCTTCTCTTTACAGTTAGGAGAGCAAACATTGTTTTAAATAGTTATTAAGTACCTAAATAAAAAAGTTTCGGAGAGCACTGACATTTGACCTTCAAAACATGATTCTATTATTAATCTTACTTTACTCTAAACGCCACTTGTACCATTCCACTAACCCGGGGTTAACAGGTTAAACGGAGTTGGCATGGTTACCAGTACATTTTGACACTGGGTTAACCTCTTATATCAGTTTAATCGCTTAACCCCAGGCATAGAGAAATATAGTAAGACAAGAGTGCTCACACCATACATCAGTTAGACTATTAATTTCAGTGTTTATTGTATAGTATGCTGTTGAGATAAGACTTTCCGGTCGGTGCTACATCTATTGTCAAGTAGCAGTACTGATAGTTCCGCTAAAACTAAAACGGATGTATGGAGTGTATCTAATGCCCCGGGTTAGTAGGATGGTGCAAATGGGCCTAAGTGAATCTGGCCCGCACGTTTACAGTGCAGTGCAGCAAGACAAACTGCAGCAGTGTCAAATAAATAAAAAAGCGGCCAAGTGCGAGTCGGACTCGCCCATGAAGGGTTCCGTATTTCCACAGAATGGAAGTACCCATCACAGTGGACGGGGAAGATTTAGGGGATATATGACGTGTTAAAAAAACTACTTACTAGATCTCGTTCAAACCAATTTTAGGTGGAAGTTTGCATGGTAATGTACATCATATATTTTTTTTAGTTTTATCATTCTCTTATTTTAGAAGTTACAGGGGGGGACACATTTTACCACTTTGAAAGTGTCTCTCGCGCAAACTATTCAGATTAGTTAAAAATGATATTAGAAACCTCAATATCATTTTTGAAGACCTATCCATAGATACCCCACACGTATGGGTTTGATGAAAAAATTTTTTTTGAGTTTCAGTTGTAAGTATGGGGTACCCCCAAAATTTATTGTTTTTTTTCTATTTTTGTATGAGAATCTTAATGCGGTTCACAGAATACATCTACTTACCAAGTTTCAACAATATAGTTCTTATAGTTTCGGAAAAAAGTGGCTGTGACATACGGACGGACAGACAGACGGACAGACAGACGGACAGACAGACAGACAGACAGACATGACGAATCCATAAGGGTTCCGTTTTTTGCCATTTGGCTACGGAACCCTAAAAAGGATTAATTTCAATCACAGATGCTCTGAGATTTCAATGTTCAAATGCCATTCCGCTTCCTTCTGTCGTAATTCTCTTCTGTAGAACTCGATCTTTTATTTTATCGTTACTTTTCTAAACCACGATTTTACATTTATAATATTTAAGTAACTAATATCTGGGTGACCGAGCTTCGCTCGGAAAACATATAAAAACTCGAAAATGCGCGTTTTCCCAGAGATAAGACCTAGCTAGATCGATTTTTCGCCCCCGAAAACCCCCGTATAGCAAATTTCATCGAAATCGTTAGAGCCGCTTCCGAGATCCCCGAAATATATAAGAATTGCTCGTTTAAAGGTATTAGATAGATAGATTAGATTTAAGCGTAGGTATTATGAATGTTTAAAATTTTGGATATTTTTCAATGAAATAGGTACATTTTATCTTATCTTAATTCGCGAAGCGATCGGAATGTCCCCAGGGCTGATCGAGAACGATTACCGCATGGATGAAAGTTTTAAGAGCTCCGTACACAAACGCGAATAAACTCTTCGAGTATAGCTTGTAGCTTGTACTGGCGGTCTAGCATGAGTTGCGTTCTCGCGCGCGACTCCATACATCTTGCGCGACTTCAAGTATGGAGTCGCGCGCGAGAACGCAACTCATGCTAGACCGCCTGAACCCCTAGTGTAAATTTCATTCGATAGCGTGAGGAGCGTGCGCGTTTGCGTACCTAGTCTATTTTTTATGGGATTTTGAACAGCGCGCCAAGCGGGACGTTTTGGACCTCAAAATCCCATACAAAATGACACTTAACGCAAACGCGTACGTCACGTCACGCTATGGAATTAAATTTAAGTACACTACGGGTGCTGACGTTTAGTAAGTTAGGCCTTTGCCTACGATATTTTACACTGATAAATTGATAATTAGGTACATTCCATAAGTATAAAGGGAATAAAGTCAACGGTGAAATAATATAAAATGGATAATATCGCGCATAATTAATTTAAAATACATGCCAACGTTTATAGCCAATTTTCGAGCTAATGTTATTAATGTTTCAATATTACAGGTTGGACAGAGAAAGCACAATAAACGTAAACGTAAGTATAGAAAACGGAAACCGCTAAAATTTTGTAACGTAATAAATATAAAAGCCTCGGTAGAGAGTATTTTGTACTATTTGGCGTTGAAACGTAGGTCCAGGGGTCCCAGCGAAACCGTATTACTTTAACACCTTTTAATTTAAAAACCGTATTAACGGTTACAAATTTAAACGGTCTAAATCACATTTTTGATAAATTATTTTGAATAATATGATTTGCTGAGTTATATAAGTAACTAAGCCCATGCAGTTTTGTAGATCAATATCTATTATCATTAAATAGATTACCAAAGCCACTTACATCTCAACTATACGGCACTATTACTAATACATATAGGCAAACATCGCGCTCGGTCAATTTGGATAATTAAATTTTGGTAGCCAGATAGATCCGTCTGGCTTTCGCCGTAGATAATTAATTAATTGACAGGACAATGGAGGGGTAACTGTTCGGGGTCACTCCGCTATTAATAACGTTTGTTTTGCGTGACTAATCACCACATGTCACGGCCCGATAATATTTATACGCTATATCGATTTCGATTGCGTGGAATAAATAAATTTGATTCCGCAAATGTTGCTTACTTTTCACAACTCGTATTTCATTTTCATCCTATTGAAAAAGCGACTTTATTATGTGGGTACAAGGTTGTGATTATAATTATAACGAAATCGTAAGAGATTTGTAGAATTATTTGTAAAAATGTGGGAACAAATGTCCGAGGGTTGCCCTATAAATGTCAATAGTTCGCGTGCTCAAGTAGTAATATACTGGGCTTCAATCTGGCACGTATTGTATTTGAAATCTGGCGAATTGGTGACAGAATACGGGAAAACGCTGGTTGTTATTGCAGGCTGCAGAACAGTGCTGTACTCCGCACTCCGCAAAACAGTCATAACTGCCATTGTAAAATGTTTGAATTTGGAATTCATTACGTAAAAATACAGTATATATTTGAAGGAGTTTTCCAATACAATGCGTTTACTGGATGCGTGGTTAGAGAGTGGAATACCGCGATTTTACCTGACGCATATCAGGCTGGCACTTATGCACTTTGTTGCAATTTGGTTAGTAGATTAATGTAGCAAGGTGAGGGGCGGAAGCCGATATGTAAAATTTTCGATTAAATTTTCTATCGAGTGAACTTTATCAAAGCCACTATATCGCTGATCTAGAAATATTTTTACAAAATGTACATAGGTAAGTCAACAATAAAAATACTGATGATTCGCTAATAAGTACTTTGCATGCACAAAAATAAATCACGTTACAAATATCCTATTTTTGGTGGTTGGAATATATAAATTATAATGTTTCTATCTGCCGTAATTGTAGCGCGATAAGCCTCAAAACTTATGTTTTCGTAATTCCTAACATCTCCCAAAAGCCCAAAAAAGATGGTAGGTACTATTTAAAACTTTTAAGTTTCAATATTGCTACCAATTAGTGTTTTCTAATACTACACAAATACACCTAATGGAACAAAATCGAATTTAGCTAACAAATGATTGCAGATACAGTAAATGACTACACTTTGGAAAGTGCTCGTAAATACTCGAATTTACTGTCACCAAAGACAATACATAATACGGGCAGTTCACCCATGCTTAGATAATCTTAGAAATAAATCATGGTAAGCTAAAATAATTTCTCAATCGGTAAATTTCGGTGAAAGAAAACATCGTGAGGAAACCGGATTTATCCCAATAAGGCCTAGTTTCCTTCTAGCTTGGCTAGTCGCTTTCGTAAAAACGAATGCCTACGATAACTCTTGGGATTCGTTGCCAAGCGGACCCCAGGTTCCCATGAGCCATGCCAAAAAGCCAAGAGGTATCAGGCCCCGTAGACAACATGCCAATCGGTAACGCTCCGTAGCGAACGAAACGCAACTGAACTGTCACTATCTCAATAATGTGGAAGAGTGATAGAGAAACACAAAGCGTTTCGATGGCGATTGTCACATTGGTCAGTTCCATAATGTAATACCTGTAACAAGAAGGGTGGAACTTGACAATTTTTGGAAGAACACTATGCGAAGGCTGATAGTCAAACCATTATTTTCTCGTCTTTGTCTGTGATTTAATTTAATACCGTGTAGTTGTGGCGTCCACGGTTTACCTGGAAAGTTTGCGGAAACTACGGGCTCGGTGTTTTGTTTAGTTGTTAAACCTTAACTATGTATCATGTGGAAGCTACCTACTTTTGTTCATGCTATGTAAAACCTCCCAACTAGGTGTAGTCCAAAGCTCCCAACTGTGGTCCTAAATTAACTGTAATATTTTACTGTATTTTTTGTAGTTCTAAAAATTTTCCATTTTGCTATATCGACAATAACTTTCTATTAGTATTTAGGTATGTCAACAAAAAACCGTGTGTGAAAAATTTCGGAATTTTTTAAAGGATTTGCTATATCGACAATAACTTTCTATTAGTATTTAGGTATGTCAACAAAAAACCGTGTGTGAAAAATTTCGGAATTTTTTAAAGGATATCCCTCCCAAATAGGTCACAGATCTAGCGTTCTATTTTTTCCTGAACGTAAAAACAGCGTTATCATGTCAGCTATTTTTCACATTGCACTGACTTCATAAAGGAGCAGGCATCATACAATTCATAAAGCACAAATAGCTCGAGGCGTTCACTTGTTATCCATATCGGAACATTCAGAGCCAGCGTCGTTAGCAGGCCTGCAGTCGTTTCATTTTCACAATACCTAATATACCTAAGATATAGAATTTGTAAAGACAAGTAGATAATACAGTATGTTGAGTCTACTATTTATTTATTACAGCTTACAGTTCTCTTCTTAAATTTGAGGTACTATATTTACAAGGACTTGAGGTATGCAATGACATTAATCGATAAGGTAATATCTGCCGTTTTCCCGCTGAACTTAATTAACATAAACAAGGTAAATTGTCTACTTGTGCAAGAATACAGCGTCAGGGCAAACTCAAAGGACGGGACAGGAAAGTTATTAAAATGGGGACAAAATCATGTTGGAAATATAATGAAGTGATGATAAATTGCCAAAGCGAGAGGACCAAGCCGAGAGAAACAAGGATGAAAATATAGAGACAAAATTGCGTGGAGACGTTGCATTGGTAACCTATAAATCATTAGGTATAATAGAAGTCAATTGACCAAAAAAAAACGATTATTGCTAGATCCACCAATTCCATTCAATACACACGTTGCCGGGTTTACCGTGTGTCGTTTCATATATATAGTCTTACGGACTATGGTATTGTTCATACACTAATGTGGTAGTATTTATGACGTTGAAGATTTACAGTAATTATTAGCTCTTTATCTTTGGTATCTGTATCAATTTGTGCAATATTGCCCCGAACAAGGCAAATTCCCGGCGTGCACCAGGATCGCATAGTTGCAAACAACATTAAAACAGAATGGATGCAAGCCTGTCGTCTAGCAGAGTAACTTAGCCGGCTAAGTAATTGTTTTATAATTGAGTGCCTAGAATACACTCTGTTAGAATTATATTTTAGACTTGATGAGAGTATGTTAACATTATTAGTCGAAATATCTGCGCCCAAGTAAAACAATTGGAGTTCTTATGTTATGCTATGTTATGAACATAGCGCTTTTTCTGACCGACTTAAGCCGATTTGGCTTCTATAAATACTGTGACGTGGCACCCCTAAGGTTCTCCTAATTTGAAGTCTTTGAGGCACTACGAGAATTAATTTTGTTACCACATGATAATCCTATTACGGCGGGAATATATGCGAGTTGTATCTTGACGCAGTTATAGTAATGAGCATTAAAACTAGGTGGGTAATAATCTTCTTACGTTCCTTAACGGGAAAGAAGCCTAATAAAAACAAAAGAACGTTCACAATTTTTTTAACAAGCTCAGACGCTGAAAAGAAGCTGAGAAAGGGTATAAAAGTCGCTTCAGCTACATCAAGAAACGTTGAGAAATTCTTCCTTAATGTATAAGCTTTGTTAAATGAAAATTTCGTTGAGATATCGTTGCAGTAACAAATCATGTTTTTGTCCTTGCTAGCCCCCTCGCGGGGACTTTTTCCACTCCATAAAATTAAATATTGCTCAGAGAAAGAATAATTTTATTACAGGCATTACGTTGTGAATGAACGTTGGTTATTTTTTGTGTTCTTCTGTTGTATTTTGTATTGTTACTGCCAGATACGCGTTAAGAGGGATCTTATGTTAAACAATGCCAATTTTGTTTTATGAAACTTTATGGGGGGTTGAAATGAGCTTCTTTAATGTTTTAGTTTAATTCGATTCAAAAGAGCAAGGAGTGTTTGAATATACAGGGTGCTTCCTGTAACAGGAGCAATAAATTAAACTGTAGGCTGTACTCCTCAAACTGACAAACATTTGTTCAGCAACTTTTGAAAATAACTCATGTTTTGATTTTAATTACACTTTAAAGTTTATTCTAAGACGCAATGTATTGCACATTTTGTTATGTTTAAAGCGTGACAAGCAACGTCAAACACACTGATGTCAGCGTACATTGAAGGCAATATTTATTTTGTATGAAAAAGAGGAAGTCTAAAGGATTCATAATTTTTATAAGTTGCTGAACAAATGTTGGTCAGTTTGAGAAGTACAGCCTTTAGTTTAATTTATTGCTCCTGTTACAGGAAGCACCCTGTATGTGTTGTCTGTGGAATGGGGTACATTACATATTATATGTTCGGAAGTTGAATTATTATTCTCTGATAGTCTGTTTGGAGTCTGTCTGTCGTAGAATGTATTGGGCCCCATACATTCTAAGACTCTTCTCTTTCCGCACAAAGGCCGTGTTGATTAACTGTTACCTTACCAATTAAAGAACTATACAAAGGTACGGTATAAAGGTAAGGTAAGGTTGGTGGTAAAGGCGAAAGGTACTGAGGTAAGGTATTGAATTATTGTAAGGATCAATATCGAACAAATGTTTATTATAGCTAACTGTTGTTCATTAAAATAAAATCAGGCTATCGTATACAAGACGCCATCAACTTTGTTGTTATATCGGTCCAAAATTAACAAAGCGCCTGCAAAATCTATATAGCAACAAGTTTACCGCACAAACATTTTCCATTAGCACTGGCTGTGCATCGGACAAGCTTAATAACTTCCACCTTTAATGCACTTACACTTACTGACTATATTATCTAAATATACACCTAATACTGTGCAGCCTTTCCTAAGGGGCTTTCCACATGTCCACGGCACGGCGTTGTCGCTGCGAAACGCTGTGGTGCCAGAGAAATTTCCGCAGAAAATGTCCATGACGCATGAATGTACACCCAGCTGCAAAAGTGCATGGATACCTACTTTAGAAGGAAGTCCATTCATAAAGGTGATAAAGTGGATATTATGCACTTTTGCCGCTCGCTGTACATAGGTACATGAAACTGTATAGTTTCGTGGTAATAGAAGGCTAAAAAAGACGGTCCGAGAAAAACGATTTCACTAGAGGACTTTGTCTTTATGGCACTATAGTTATAGTATAGGCATACATTAACATATCGACTTATTTTAATGTTGGCATTATTGCCTAATTAAGTCAATGTCCCATAATCAAAACGTGATGCGGTCCTCTATTTCCAGTTTTCGGGTCATACTCTTTTGTTAAAGTATGGAATATATAGGTACAGAGTGCTTTATGCGAAATACGAAATTTCGATATCTGCCTCTCTATCGCTCTTGCATATTTGACCGAAAGAGAAGCGGATACAACAATTTTAGTTTTTCCCCCTCAGGTCCGTGATACGACGTTTCACAGTGTTTCAGCATGACGGCGCCGCGCCGCGCCGTGGACATGTGGAAAGGCCCTTAGTTCTTGAGCTTTCTGAATATCAAGGGTGGCGACACACGTAGCGCCGCTTTAAATAAAGAGTGCAGTTTAGTCATAATGGACGATTTTTCATGTAAATGGAGGTTTTGAAGCTTCAGCAGCGTTGGTGAAAAATCTTGGAAAGTATTGTGTTTTAGCGCACAGGGTGAAATTTTGGGACGTGATCAGAAATAACAAAGAAAATGTGGAATAATTCTGTGGACCGGATGAAAGCTAAATTTTAACAAGCAGATTATGGTGTAGTACAGAACTATGAAATGAGTCACATTATCTATATAAACTGATTCGTTTTTAATGTTCATTAGCGTTATTCAGAAAATATTTTCTGGAAAAAATATTTATTAATTCATTAATTAAGACCAAGGGCCCGTTTCTCAAAACCTTGTAACTTATAATTATAATACAAGTGGAAGTCCCTTTCTAACAAAAGCTGCCAGAAAGTCACATTTTGAAAGCTAGCGGTTAGTTTTTTGGGCATGGTCACTAAAATATAAATAAATTATTATTACAATCTCAGCCTGGTCCTAAGTAGTTGGCTGTTGGGTGTAATTGGCTGTTGTATTTTATAAATGTTGTAAAGTATTTTCATACGATGTCACTGTAAATGTATTGACTTGTGAAAGACCCCTTGAAAATATAAACCTCGCAGACTTGTCACTAGTCTCGTGTGCAGTCGCGATAAAACAAACGCAGCTGCGCTCAGCGGGTGAAAGTGGAGAGGCCCATTTAGCCGGCCCTAGTGCAGCACTTATCGAACCTTCCCGCAGACTTAACCAATGTTGCACATGACGACTTTATGGGGAGGTGCGCGATACCACAGAATAAATAATAGTACTAGGTACAGAAGACAGACTAACAAAACGCTCAGTCTGTTACGATCAGGACAGATATGGCCGCTAGGTGGCGACAGCGCCACGCGCGGCTTATGGCTAGCCACCAAAATTGGTGTGGAACGGATGTACTTTTAGCTACCTGTAGCAAAGCGACGAAATCGCGGAGTGAGCCACGCCTGGCGATACTAAACCCAATGATATTATTGTATAACTAGATCGAGTATACTAAGCTAAGAGTATACTAAGAAACACAAAAACACTTCCATAATTATTTTATTCTCTACGAATGAATCTTTTTTGTTGATGAATTTTCACATATACCATTCATCTTTCTTGAACATAATGCTTGTCTCTTTTCGGTAGCTCGTTAGAAGGTGTAAAATTTTCGCTTGTCTAGGCGCGAATAAAGAGAAACTGTACTATTAGGTACCCTACATTCTCATTCAAAGGAAGTTCATTATAATAACGGACTACCCCGAAATTAAGCTTCTAAATTCAAATTATTATTGTTAGACGGCAGCATAGAGAAATAGTAAGACAAGAGTGCTCACTCCATACATCAGTTCAGACTATTCATTTTAGTGTCTACATCTAGCATCGAGTAGTAGTACTGGTAGTTCCGCTACTCGATGCTAGATGCTAATAGTCTTTTTGGTACTAAAACTGATGTATGGAGTGAGCACTATGACGGCAGCGAGAGGCAAATTGGAACTTACATTCCGATATCAAAATTATGTCATTTTGTTATCATCCGCGCGTGCATCTCGCTAGTTGGTACCTACTTGTATATAAGTCGGCAACAATAGTAGCGAATGAAAAAATTATCTGCCATCCTCTACTTACTACTAGTACTTTAGTACTTTAGAATATAACACATAAAGTGTCTAACTGTGTAACTTGCTAACTATGTAACAAACCGCCATATTGAAATTGTCTCTGAATTATGAATTTACTAGTGACTTTTGTTTACATAGGTATTGTAGTTAGCAAGTTCCATAGAATGACACTTTATAGAGTCATACTTATCTCTTCTTGTTAAGCTATTTCAGAATGGCAGATACTATTGACGCGTAGTCTGATCTACTACTATGCTACTTTTGATGCTGATTGTACTTACATGGATGGCGAATGATAACGAAATAGCATCATTCTGATATCAAAATGTTAATTCGAATTGGCCTCAGGCTCTAGCTCTGTACAGTCTGTACGCAAGATTCGCTAGATAACGGCTCCTAAGGGCGTTGTAATTAAATTATAAACTTTTCCAGCTAGGGGCGGAGGGTCAACTGGACCGTTAAGTAAATGCCATATCGTAAAACTTTATTATGTGCCAAATAAAAGGGTTGTAAACTTTTACATTTGTTCTGTACGCGGTAAGATTGTAAAAGTAAATTGCTAAAGTAATAGCCGGTTTAGATTCTAGATACAAAAACTGTTATCACCTCCATTGTTGAGTTTTTAAATTTTGTTGTGTGAAATTAGACTCTTGGAGGGCCTTTACGTCTCTAAATCTTTTATAAAAAAGTTAGAGTAAAGTTTTGACCGTTATGAATTCATCCTTATGTACAATTCGGTACACGGTCATATTATTAGTTATTCTGTGACACGGTGGGAAGAAGTTGATAACTCGAGATATTTTATTGAAGAAATTTGAACTTAAAATTAAATTGCATAAGGTTCAAATTTCTTCAATTTTTTCCCGCGAGTTATCAACTTCTTCCCGCCGTGTACGGAATTAATAGTGACATAAAGTGTAAATATAGCTAAGACTTACTATATGTTTAACTGATACGTAGCATTACCATCATGTCATAAATCAATTCTTATGTTGCTTGTATATTCTCTGACATTAGGGACCTTTTACATCCCCAAATTTAATGTATTATCAACTATGTATAGAGACCATACATCTCCGTTATACTGTTGTAGTTGATTTACTTTTAACATTATTTTAATGTAATTTTTACCAGAGGTTGTGTTCATAAATGTTAAAGGCTTCGGCTCACAGCCTCACAGGTGCGTTTTCCGGGCGGGGAGTGAGCGTTTTGTATGTAAAAGCGGCGCGCCCCGCTCACGCCGCGCCCGGAAAACGCGCCTGTGTGACGAAGCCTTAAGCCTGACAAGCCAACGCCGCAAGCAAAAGGCGGCTGTGAAAATGTAGTCGTGAAGTGTCGATCACCCATGTGTTTCACGGCTTTTTCTGGGCTTTTTCGAAAATAAGTATCGAAAACCCGATTCTTTCAAATCTGGACATTCTTGGGCTCATTCTACTCAGAATCGACAGCACTCTCCATCCTACCATTAAAAAAAGATGTCCCAAAATGTCCATTCCATTACGTCACGTTTTTAGTATGAGAAAATTTTTCACTTGTTACATACACGTGACGTAGTGGAATGTACTACAATTTTCATACAAAATTTTGGGACAATTTTTTTTATCATCAGGATTGAATATGCTAGTGATTCTGAGTTGAAAGAACCCAAAAACACCAGGATCTGGGAGAATCGGGTTTTCAATATCTATTTTAGAAAACGCCCTTCTACTAAAATAAGTGTTCCGTGAACAAAGTTTTGTGCGGAACACTACAAATTAGCTTGCCAGACTAAACGAGTATGTGTTTTTCATGTCACTTTATGATGTCACTATTAATTGTGAAATAGCCCCTGAGGCGTAGGCAGAAATTGTAGAATTTTATATTTTTGAGAAATTTCAGTGCAACTTTTGCGTTTTATCTCTGTGTTAGTTTATAGGGTTTTGTTATGTTAGGTTATGGTACGAACAAAGTTCGTGCTACGTACTCGTATGTAGTAACAGCCGTTAGTCTGAGCTAGTGCCGCGGTAACTCGCGCACACGTTTTTTTCTTTGTAAAGGGTTACCTACCTATCTTGGTTTATAACCGGTATAGTTTGTGGATAGTACGGTATATCTCGGTAAAAACGTGACCTGTTTTCTCCCCAAATATTGGAAAAATCGAAAAGATTGATATATTATGTAATTTATAGTTTGTGTGTAAGGTAACTAAGGTATAGTATAGTTAGACAAACCAAATTTGTCAGTAATTAAGAACAAAAAACTATACTCATCCTTTTCTTTTGGATGTTAGCACTAGTGTAAGACAAAGATAGTATGATTCTCTCAGTCTATGTTTGGCACAGTACTTTGACAAACTATATATAATCACGTCTCCTTTCTAGTTTTTTTTCGATCCAATCGAGGCGAATCGAGGCGTCCAAAACTACAATAAAATTTTGTAAGTATGAAAAGAATTCTGGGGAAAGTTTTCTGAAAGCCATTCCAGTGTTGCCTTTTCAGTAAATCGAAAGAAATCTTTTACCTTTTCAAATGATTCTTCAGCTATTTCCACTAGAGCGAAATGCCCAAAAGCCTTCGCTAAATACCGAAAAACTTTTCGTACGTGACCCCATCAGCCTGTTCGAGGGACCCGAAGGTTTTTTCTTACTTTTATTTACCTAATATGTGCCCTCTTTTTTATAGCTTTTGTAGTTATCTGAGGTAAGTTTTATTTTATAGCGTTTGGAAAAATAAGAAACTATTTAGAAACTATTATAGTGGCAAATTTATTATTCGTTAATTCTCTTAGATTCCCACAATACAGGTTGTGCCTAGTGTGGGGATCACTGTACTACTTTTATTTGGTGTCTGTATTTCCTGAAATAAATATATTTTGAATTTTTTTTTAATTTGAATTTAAGCACAGTCCATTTTTGGGAGTCCAGAAAGTACAGTTTTACTTTTTTAAATACGAGGTTGGTTGTTTTATTCCCTGTAGGTATAGGTACCTACCAATATTATTCAAAAGTACCTTTGGTGAGACATATTTTTCTATGTTTTTGTTTAATTTTGATATATAAAGATTATTCAATTCAAAAGATTTAAGACATTTCCACCAATTCATAGCTTAATCAGGACAGACGTTGAAAATTGTGTAACTATTTCTTTATTAAAAACGAAAAACACAGCTAAAGGTAGGTTGGTAAATTTCTAAAGAGTTCTTCAAGGTATTTATTGTCGCACACTATTAGTTGGATTACCAACAAAACGGTCGCAAAACCTATTTATACCGACATAATTGGAATCCATCTTCATTCAGTATTGAGTATGTACGTATGTATTGGGTCGGCATTGTTATTGGATCACAAAGCGAGTGAAAAGCCTATTGATATACTCGTCCGTACACTCGGTATTAGGTATTGTGGAATTATTACGTGTGTTATGGCGACATATCTCATGGATCATGTTGATCTGACTGAGCTTAGATATAAAACAGGCAAGGTTTAAATTTGACCACTAATCTCTAATAAATTAATATTTAATTTCGCACTAAAACTATTCCATCAATGACTTTCTCTTCTAACTTCAAGCTCAGTTTTTAATGTAAAGGAAAAACTTGTAATCTAAAAAATACAAGCGGCAAACATATGTATATTATGTACTCGAAATATCATACTAAGACATCAGTTTTCTGTGGCCTAGGGGTTCATGGCGTTAGTTGCGATAGCTAAAGACGCCGGTTCTAATCCGGCCTCCACCACTGTGCACTGGAGAGCTTCGTCACTTTTTTAGGGTTCCGTACCCAAAGGGTAAAAAACGGGACCCTATTACTAAGACTTCGCTGTCCGTCCGTCCGTCCGTCCGTCTGTCACCAGGCTGTATCTCATGAACCGCGATAGCTAGACAGTTGAAAATTTCACAAATGATGTATCTCTGTTGCCGCTAATAACAACAAATACTAAAAATAAAATAAAATAAATATTTAAGGGGGGCTCCCATACAACAAACCCGACTTGCACTTAGCCGGTTTTCTTTACCACATGATCTGTTTCAGTATACCCGTGATTGATGGCCGTTACCTAATTTCTCGTGACCATAGTACAATGGTCAACACTTTCCAAGCCGAGAGAGGACCTTTTCCATACTAAGTGCGAGGGTACCCACGCGATTGCATTTGTGCGGACAGTTCGGACTAGGTAATAAACAACTTACAAGCTATGTGTTGTAGTCGGTATCATGGAATGATTAAAACATTACTAAAGGTGACAGTCCATTTCCAACCGCAACTGCACTACTGTTCATTTTACTATGGAAATTGACAGTAACAGCGACACGTTCAGTACCAGTAGTGCAGCTGCGGTCAGAAATGGAATGTTACCCTTACTAACACATACGTTATTAAGAAACATAAACTGTTTTGTGTTTATACATACTATTCTATACTATACTCGTCGATACAAATAACGAGAAAACTAAAACATGACCAACAATGCACTTAAATGCATTTTGAAGGCTATTTCAGTTTTAAAAGCACTCATTTTTAAACAGTGTCCTAATAAGATATTTTTATCATTTTATTGGGTTTGTGTTTTTTACTCGGACCATTACTACGGTACTTAATAAATAAATAATGACTACCTGCTTATACCTAATACTACCTATAATAATACTTCTACCGAGAGTGGTACCATTCCTATCCAAATATCTATACAAAACCATGGTTACCGTTCTATCGGAATCCCAGTGATAATCTATTGTGTTGAGTGAATGAAAGATGAACAATTGGTAGTGAAAGTCAGGTGGTACCTTTTACTCGCGCCGTAAACATTCATTTGAATGATTTGAATAAAATAAGGTGTGAATGATATGCCATGTTTGGGATTATACTGTATATACAAAGGCCTTATGTTATTCGTTGTTCTACTTCCATATTGGACCTTAGTGACCTGTGAGAAGGTTTATTTTCAAGAATCACTAAAATATGAACACCGCCTTTGACATGTTGCTTCGTAACTTGCAACAAGGTGTCTAGACGTTTTTAGGGTTCCGTAGCCAAATGGCAAAAAAACGGAACCCTTATAGATTCGTCATGTCTGTCTGTCTGTCCGTCTGTCCGTCTGTCCGTCCGTATGTCACAGCCACTTTTCTCCGAAACTATAAGAACTATACTGTTGAAACTTGGTAAGTAGATGTATTCTGTGAACCGCATTAAGATTTTCACACAAAAATAGAAAAAAAACAATAAATTTTTGGGGTTCCCCATACTTCGAACTGAAACTCAAAAATTTTTTTTTCATCAAACCCATACGTGTGGGGTATCTATGGATAGGTCTTCAAAAATGATATTGAGGTTCCTAATATCATTTTTTTCTAAACTGAATAGTTTGCGCGAGAGACACTTCCAAAGTGGTAAAATGTGTGTCCCCCCCCCTGTAACTTCTAAAATAAGAGAATGATAAAACTAAAAAAATATATGATGTACATTACCATGTAAACTTCCACCGAAAATTGGTTTGAACGAGATCTAGTAAGTAGTTTTTTTTTTATACGTCATAAATCGCCTAAATACGGAACCCTTCATGGGCGAGTCCGACTCGCACTTGGCCGCTTTTTTTTCTAAGCTTTCTATGAGAAATGTCGAAACAATGGAATATGCACTCTATTTTAATGTCAAATAAAGCATATTGTGATAAGGTGAACATAAATGAAATACGGCATTTATATATAGTGAGTAGATTGGTTGCCGATTAAAGTAAAGAGTTGCTGCTGGTTGACATAAGCTATGTTAACGTTTACGACTGAAATATTTCAAATTACTATAATTGAAATACATATTGCACCAGAAACATATATAAACTTCGAACAAGAAAAGTCTTACTTACTTTTTGATTTGAAGCAAAAAATGTTTGGCGTTTGTGATTTTTTTTTGCGTGTATTTTTTTTTTCTAATTTTTCCTAATCAAAACACGATTATACCGAATATGGGCATAAACGGATCCGCGCTGTTTTTATTACCTGCCTGTATAATATTTTTTTAGGAAAACTTTCTAATTTTACGAATTTTTATGCTATTATTTTACTTAAAGCACCACACGCCATACACTTTCAATATAAAACTAATAACCAAAGAAACTCGCAGTTTCAAAACCTCAAACTAAAAACTAGAAAAGATATTAGTGTGCGCCACGTTGTCATGTAGGTACAAACGCCTGTCGTGAACCAAAGCATCACAGGACAAACAAAATTGGTAAACTATCGTACAACATCTGTTGCGAGCAATATTCGAGATTTAGGTGAGATTTTGTATAGAAATGAATCCGGTCAATTGGCTGGCCATCTGGCGGTGGCAATAATGAGACAATACTCACAGTGGGATAGATTCATTCAGTTAGTTTTTGACTGCAGTCTGCACCAATAGGTATATGAATTTTATGAGAAGTTTATAATGGATAAATAAATAAGTACATATTACAAGTTTACAAAAGATACAGGCTTATAGGTATGCTATATATTATAGGGTAAGACCGATATGTGGTATCTGTGATTAAAAAAAAAATATTAAAAGGTTATTAAAGTAACAAACAAATTACAATTATAAGATGACTTAGAAATAAAATAAAAAACTGTGATTAGATTTTGTATCATTATTGACATTAAATATTCATCGGTAGTACGGCTAAACTTCTCTAAATTGAAATCGAATCAAAAATACATGGATTCCTACACATAGGGCATAGCCAGCATAGCCTGCAACGCGGAATCAGATCTTTGGGAGAATTCTCAGATGGCGAGGCTCTTCATTCATTAAAATCTAAATATGAATCAGATTATAAACATATTTTCAGTTCAACTGAGTCTGTAATATCTATTTATTTACAGAGTAATATCTCCCTAGTATTAGTTCTTCAGTAGTATAGCGTCCATAAAACTCTATTCCCATTGACCTTTAGCAATTATTGAGGACCCTATCTCATACAAATCTCAAAGGAAAAGTAAGCAAATTATTTCATTTGAAGCTCCGGCACGTCTAGTCTCATGGATAAACAATTGCTTGCCCACTGTAGGTACTTTGTTTCATACGTCACAGGGGTCCGACTGGTCACGAGTCTGATAAATGTGTGGTCACGCCGATTTTCGAACCCCGACCGGCGTGTCGTCCGGAGCCGAAGCTAATGAAAACCAATCGATTTGAACTTGCAATTCTAAATTTTAAGGGTAATATCAACAATAAGCTTTGTGACTGTGACTGTGATATTTTATATTTATATACGATATTATAGTCGTGCTGACAAGTCCGGGGTTAATGAATGATGATATATGTATATGTTTCATAAGTATTAGGTAAAGTCTATTTTTTTATTAGATAGACTAAAACGACATTTCAATAGTATGAGATGACACATGATGTTCATATTATGAAATGTCATTTTAGTCTACCGAATAAAAAAATAGACTTTAGGTACCTACATTAATTCTAAATTGATTGACACGTAGTACCTAATAGTAATAAGTGATACTAAGTGTAGGTTAATGTGATTAGGTAGTTGATCAAAGCTTTGACGATTTAGCTAGACTAAATTGATCTTAATATATTGTCCGCTAATCTGATAGGTAACAATTCTGTATTATCATCATTAATTGATTAATTATACCTACAAATAATAGTCTTTAGCTAAATGTATATAAATCTATTTGCGAAATCTAGAAAAACTCTACAGTAATGTGCCCCAATCTTGTCTAAACCGATCCGCCATTTCATTACATAATTGGTACAAAAATAGGAGTATTCAGCAATAAATTGGCTAATCGAATTCTCGGAAATTTCAAGAAAATAATCCCCTATTTGGAAAAGGCATTATTTTGGAATTCGAACATTTTCATCTCCATACAAAATATGAGAAGTATTTAAAAATTTTCAATGTGGAAATTACGCAATTTAAGAGACTTTTTCATGATCGATTACTGTACAATTAAATGTCTACATTTTCGTGTAATGTTTGTGTATTTACCAATATTTATCCAAGATATAACAGGACTACACCCAAATTGTAACAACAACTGGCATCCCGACAGAGGGGTCTTTGTTCCCACAGACAAACCAATCTCTAGACATAGCATAGTCGCGCTACCCCCTCTGCCACACATACGGTAGCGTTACTCCATCTTCGAGTCAATCCCGTGCCGTGATTGGTCCGTGTCTTTGAACGGACCAATCACGGCACGGGATTCGCTCACCTCGTCCCCCCGCGCCCCCGTATTTTTGGCAGCATCGGTTTCATGAAAGAATTGGCCTAAGCTCAGTCTAGAGGTTGGATTGTCAGTGTTTGTTCCAAACGGTGTCAATTAAGGCGCCGTCATAATCCGGCCCATGTTTGCCGAAGGCCGGCCCGCAAATAAGGTATTGGATTAATACGTTCGACATTGATACGTCACGAATTCGGTAGCTATACTTGGTCAACCAGATCTTGACAGTAGAAAAGGGCGGCAAATTTGAAAAATGTAGGCGCGAAGGGAGATCGTCCCATAGAAAATTTGAATTTCGCGCCTTTTTTTACTGACAAGATTTGGTTGACCAGCTATAATATGTTTGATTTATTAATGGAATGGAATATTTAGTAAACTACGGAAAGTCTGTTAGTTTATTTTGATTATTGTCAAACTCTTGTGTGAGAACTAATTTTAAATAATTAGTAACACTACTATTAGAACAGAGTAAAATAGAGATAGTAATAACAAGGGGGTCAGAGGGGCTACCGCGAACCACGTTCGACGTGTTGCCTCTCTGTCGCACTTGTAAATTTGTACGTAAGTGAGACAGGGAGGCAACACGTCGAACGTGGTTCGCGGTAGGCCCTCAGAGGGGCTACCGCGAAAAACGAAATTCGCAAATTGCGGGGATCTTTCTCTTTCTCAAACGAAGGCGTAATTAGAGTTCCAGAGAAAAATGCCCACAATTTGCGAACTTCGATTTTCGTGGTTATAGCTCTGTGTACAAAATTCTTCATGTTTAGTGTCCATACTTTAGGAGCGTCACGATAAATGTCAAATTCGTTTCTAAATATGATGTTTTAGTCAAATTTCAAATTTAAATGTCGTAATCAGTCGGGAGCCGAACCGAACCTGCCACTTGAAGGGTTTTATTTGTCTCTGCCAAATTGATAAAGAAATAGCTTAGTTATAAGGACTCTATCATTTGAAAAATACACAATATACCTAGATCAATAAAAAATGAAATTTCATTTATTTACAAACAAGATACGAGGGCTGTTTGATAAGTACCCGTTTTCCAAATGTATTAATATCACGGGCCGAAAATATGTATACAATCGTTTTAAGCCATTTTTCAGAGGTGGGAAAATTTAAAAAAAAACAGCATTCTTTTGTTTTTTTCTCATTTGACAGCGATTCAGTGAAAGCGTGAACTTAAAATTGTGAAAATGGAGAAAGAGCAGTAACGGTCTGTAATTAGATTCTTGTTTTTGGAAGGAAAAACATGTGATGAAATAAAAGTAAGAATGCAAGCGGTTTACCATGAATGTGCTCCTTCTATGACAACCGTCAGATACTGGTTTAACGAGTTTAAGCGGGGGAGAACAACCGTCTTTGATGAGGATCGCCCAGGCCGCCCAATTGAGGTGACTACAGACGATATGGTTAAGAAAATTGAAAATATCGTTTTAGCCGACCGCCGAATTGAACTTCGAGAAATCGTTGATGCTGTAAATGTTCCAATCAAGCGGGTACAAAACATATTAGAAGAAAAATTGGGTATGAAGACAGTATCGGCGAGGTGGGTGCCGCGTTTACTCACGGAGGAGCAAAAACGGAACCGACTGACTACTTCGGAGCAGTGTTTGGCCGTGTTCAAACGTAACCCGAAGGAGTTTCTGCGTCGTTTCGTGACCGTGGACGAAACGTGGGTCACCACTACACCCCGGAAATAAAAGGGCAGTCGAAGCAGTGGATTTTACCGGGTGAACCTGCGCGAAAGATAGCAAAAATCGTTCCATCGGCTGAAAAGGTCATGGCGATCGTTTTTTGGGATTCGCAGGGTATTATACATATTGAGTTCTTAGAAAAGGGGAAAACGATAACAGGGCACTACTATGCCAATTTATTGGATGAATTTGACGCTGTGTTGAAGGCCAAACGACCCCATTTAAAAAATAAAAAAGTACTGTTTCATCACGACAACGCACCAGCTCATTCGTCTAGAGTTGTGATGGCTAAATTAACACAATTACGCGCCTCACCCCCCGTATTCTCCAGATTTGACCCCATGCGATTTATTTTTGTTTCCCAACCTGAAAAAATGGCTCGGTGGTAAGCGATTTGGATCAAATGACGAAGTCATTGCCGCCACAGAGGCCTATTTTAATGACTTTCCGAAATCATACTTTTTGGATGGTTTACTGAAGCTTCAATATAGGTGGAACAAGTGTATAGAGTTAAAAGGAGACTATGAAGAAAAATAAATGCATATAAACAAAAACAACTGATTATTTTTTTCATAAACGGGTACTTATCAAACAGCCCTCGTATATACAGTGGTATTACTAAAAGAAATTAAAAACTATCTTAAATCTAAAATAGGCCCTATATACAGTGGTATTACTAAAAGAAATTAAAAACTATCTTAAATCTAAAATAGTTTCGCGTCGCATGTAGGGAAGTTAGATAGGTTGGGAAGAAGTAGAAGAATTAATTTACAAAAGTTACTTAATATTAGTTAAAATTAAAATAGGTGCGATGCATATTAAGGCCGTGAGTTCTTTATAACTGAGCCGACACAGATTAACGTAATATTGAAACAAGTCCTTAATAGGAGACACTTTCCTGAGGCTCTACATCGCATGGGTCGCAGTTGGAGATGGCTCGGCAGTGATTCCGGATCCTCAGCAAACGGAACGGAAACCTTCCGGAATGTAGAGCTTGCGCATAGCGCAACCCGGGGTAGTGCAGGCTAGAGGGTTCCAAATTCAACCCCAGACAGAAATTGGTACCAATACCACATATTCAAAAATCAATATAATTAATTTATACAAGTTTTACTCCAACAAGTAAAGCTAAACTTTCTCGGCCGCTACTAAGAAATTTATTGTTTAATTTTGCGATTGGTTACCGCTACTAAGAAAATAAACCCTTAAACTTTGTTCCAGTGAAATGTGCCACGGCATTGTTAATTTATTACTGTCCTTGCCTTGACGGTGGTATAAAATAAACTCTAGATTGGCGAAAAATAATTACAGTGGCTTAAATTAAGGATGGCTTAGAAACTTCCCTCTTGATCACCGATTAAATTAATACATTATCTTACACTGTTTTAATTCTATTGAAACGGAGTATTAACCATGTATATTTGTTTTGGCGAGTTTCCGACGTTTTAGCACTGTTAACAGTACCTATATAATATTAGTTAATATAACAGTATTATTATTCTTTTATTTATTTCTCTTCTTAGGTTGGTTTTTTACAATATGGATATAAAAATAAAATACAAAAACACTTACAAAAACAATACAAAATACTTATAAACATATTATAAAAAACCTAACCTAGGGTGCCGCCAGCAGCGGGGCAAGACCCAAGTTGCCGGTGGTCAGGGCCGCAGAGAGAGGAACCGGCGGACTATCCGCGCCGTGTCCAAGATGACCGCCTTCTGCATCTGGCCCTTGACCCAACCACCTAGCGAGAGTCTCTCAAGATGTTGGTCGAGACTCTTCGCTATTAGACCGTTCGCTGAAACAACTATCGGGACAATGATCGTCGAATCAACATCCCACATGGCGGTTATCTCGTGAGCCAAGTCTAGGTACTTACTGGACTTGTCCTTCTCGGCTTTCACGAGATTCTCATCATGGGGGATGGTGATGTCAACGAGCACGGCCCGGCGTTGCGATCGATCTATTATCACAATGTCAGGCTTATTGGCTACAATAGTCCTGTCAGTGATGATAGATCGATCCCAATAGAGCGTGGCACGACCATTCTCGAGAACTGGCGCAGGTGAATACTTGTAGTACGGTACTTCGCGGTCCACAACAGTATTTATTATTATAAATCGTACATTTTACACTGGCCCCTAGCTGCAACGGCTGCAACTTATTTGCATACATTTTTTTACGGTTAATACGCTTTCCCGCTTGAGATGCGTTTTTAACGTGATCGCTTTAGAATCGTCTTAAAGCGGGTTTTATAATATTTAAGGGCGCGATTGGCGTAACATTGAACACATACAATGGGAGCCGGGAACCCGCTCGGCGGGTTCTCTGTTCGTAAGTAGTCGCTTTCCTCTACAAAGCAGAAAAACGCTGGGATCGCCTACGAGCACGAAAACGTTGGCCCTAATGGCTATACCTAATTATAGCAACGGGTAGTACGATAAATTGGTGGATGAGAATTAAATAGGACCCACAAGTCCAAAGAGAAGGCAATTATTTGTGGGTGCAGTATGAGGTGCAGTATACTGATGCCCAAACCCCCAAACCGTCAAACCGGTTGATGAAAAAGCAGTTTGAATTTGGTTTTTGTTGCACCTGAATACGGTATACAATTGTATGAATAAATTAATCATGGCTGTTTATGTGCAGTAGGCTAATACGTATCGCAATATGAGTTAATAGAGTTGTATGTAACCTGCCAGTTTTACCATATAAATACAATGAGTTTTATAATGATATGAAAAAATCTCTGAATGAGCTGCTACAATGAATTTGAACCATATAAATAGGATGGTAAAATAGTTTTTTGAACAGGCTTGTTCCCGTTCAGTCGTCAGTAGCAATTATAACCGATGTATAATGGAAATAAAATACATACTTAAAATACTTAATCACAGAATAAGTAATAGTATTATCATAACCTAAATGTACGACAGATTAATAGGGATTTAAGCTCATAAAATCACCTCAGAAAAATTCCAATCATACCTTAAGCATAAGCATTTCCTAGTCGGAATATGTTCGAAATATAGGAATTTCCTGCGCCATACTCCAAATATATTCCTTCAGTAAAATCCCAGCTTTCCTAGTATCTCGTGTCATGTTTGATTTTGAATCTGTATGTTGATTGATATCAGCGCCTCTGTGTGAGGATATCGGAGCAAGTTGGTAACTTGGTACAGCTACAGTACAAGTTTTGTTAGCTTACAGCTTGTGTACCGAACATATCACGCTATGCCAGAGATCACACTCCTACTAGATGGGGTATAGACGATGACTCGCGGTTACCGAACATTGACTTCTGTATGTTAATTGATATCAGCGCCTCTGTGCGAGGATATCGGAGCAAGTTGGTAACTTGGTACAGCTACAGTACAAGTTTTGTTAGTTTGCAGCTTGTGTGCAGAACATATCACGCTATGCCAGAGATACACGCTCCTGCTAGATGGAGTATAGACGATGACTCGCGGTTGCCGAACATTGACTTCTGTATGTTGATTGATATCAGCGCCTCTGTGCGAGGATATCGGAGCAAGTTGGTAACTTGGTACAGCTACAGTACAAGTTTTGTTAGTTTGCAGCTTGTGTGCAGAACATATCACGCTATGCCAGAGATCACACTCCTGCTAGATGGAGTATAGACGATGACCCGTGCTACCGAACAATTACTTCTGTATATTGATTGATATTTATTTTGATATCAGCGCCTCTGTGCTACGGTATCGGAGGAAGTTGTAGTGCAAGTTTTGTTAGTTTACAGCTTGTGTACCGAACATATCACACTATGCCAGAGATCACACTCCTGCTAGATGGAGTATAGACGATGACACGTGGTACCGAATATTGACTTCTGTATGTTGATTGATATCAGCGCCTCTGTGCGAGGATATTGGAGCAAGTTGGTAACTTGGTACAGCTACAGTACAAGTTTTGTTAGTTTGCAGCTTGTGTGCAGAACATATCACGCTATGCCAGAGATCACACTCCTGCTAGATGGAGTATAGACGATGACACGCGGTTACCGAACATGAACATTGATTTCTGTATGTTGATTGATATCAGCACCTCTGTGCGATGGTATTTGAGGAAGTTTAAGTTGTATTTAGTGCAAGGTTTGTTAGTTTTCAGCTTGTGTGCAGAACTTAATATGCAATGGCAAAGATTACATACCTGCTACATAGATTATTTTATTTTAATGTAAGATGTAAAATAACCGTAAAAAAACGTCTGTTTATTTATATGTAAAATGCTACGATTTCTACGTCAACTGTATTCTACACCATTTTATATTACAATAGCTCAGTTTAATTGTTGTAAATACTTTTAATTTACATGTGAACTGATCGCAACTGAAAAAAGCGCATCCCTATTTGTACGGGAGCGCTTTACCTATGTCTGGTGACCTTGGTTGTCTTATGTGCTCCATCTAATAGTTTTGAGGTTGTCTGTGGAACTGGACCCAGTTGAGTTCACGTTTACGATTTGTACCCTGTACCGTTTGTAAATTACAAATATCAACAAAACAACACTGAGTTTCAGAGACTGCGTTTTAGCATAGAATGCATCTGCTCCCAATTACATCGGCATTATTTAATAGCAGTTTGCAAGTAAAAGAGAGTATGGTGCTTCACGTAAATTTTACCTTTTTAATACCTATTTTGCTGTTTCGGATGAAAACTGTGACTTTCTGGCCAATTAGAACGTACACTGACATTTGGATAATGTTGAAATGCAAGACAACTGAATGACATCAGTAAGATGCCATTCTGATATCAGTGTACGTTCGAATTGACCTCTATGTTTATACTATGTAACACCTTGTACCTAAGTATTCTTGCAAATAAACGTTTCTATATCTATTAAAACACTACATATAAATGAGTCTGTAGGAGGTAGTCTGTGTTGTGCACCCTCCAGGTTTTGTCCAATATAATGTGAACGCGAAACACGTAACAAAAGTGCGTAGTCAGGGATCGCGGTAACTGGTCGAGTGATGCGTTCGATTCGTTATTGCTCGGAAAACAATTTAAATAACGACGATGGATGCAGAACTTGTTCGAGTTTGTTTTCTCCTAAAGTTTTATTGGCCGAGCAAAAGCGAAGGTCTCCGTTTCATTCTCTCGTATATCTGGATGTTCTCCTTTAAGGATGACTCACGCCACGCAGACCGGGCCGTGCCCGGGCCTGCGTCCGACATGTAATTTTTTATGACGGCTGATCTGTGATCACGTGGTGCTTTCCATAGAAAACGAAGGGCCGGAAGCTCCGGCCCGGCCCTGGCCCGGTATAGCGTAAGTCATCCTTTACTCGTAGGTAGAGGTCGCATTTTTCAACCAATTCTCGTGACACTTGCTGAGTGGTGAGCAGATAGGTATAGCATTTTGGGCATTTTTCAAAATAAATGGCTTCGCGGGGCCTACCTATACCTACCTGTAGGTAGTAAAGTAGCTTTTTAAGTACGACACCGCAGCAGTTCAGCAATTATGAGACCAAGGGAGAGGCCAAGGTGCTCATAAATATGTGAACATGCTCCTTAACGTCTTGAAGAGGCTTTGTTTAGACATTTATGAAAACCTTGGCCGCTCCGATATATCTGATGGCGACTGTACCTATACACTGATATAAAAGATACAAAAAGTGCAGTCCTCTAAAAAAAATCCTCTAAAATCGTTCCCCATTAACTAAATAATAATAAGTTACAAAAAGTTTAATCTGTATTGATTGATGGAGGGCACACGCCGTATTGACATTACACACAGTTAATTAAATAGGGTAGTTCTTACTAGTTACCCAACAGCTGCTAAATCATCATCATCTTCCTCGCGTTGTCCCGGCATTTTGCCACGGCTCATGGGAGCCGGACCCCAGGCTTGGCTACTAATCCCAGTAATTGGCGTGGGCACTAGTTTCTACGAAAGCGACTGCCATCTGACCTTCCAACCCAGAGGGTAAACTAGGCCCGTATTGGGATTAGTCCGGTTTTCTCACGATGTTTTCCTTCACCGAAAAGCGACTGGTAAATATCAAATGATATTTCGTACATAAGTTCCGGAAAACTCATTGGTACGAGCCGGGGTTCGAACCCGCGACCTCCGGATTGCAAGTCGCACGCTCTTAATTACCGCTAGGCCAACCAGCTGCTAAATATCAACGAACTATAGTTAGAATAGATATAGTGAGACAGTAATTAGTTATTTTCGATACAAGTGCGAAAAAGAGGAAATTCGAAACAAGTGGCGATAAATTAAAACACGACCGAAGGGAGTGTTTTAAATCGACACGAGTTGCGAATTACCTATTCGCACGTGTATCGAACAAGGTTTTACAGTACATATGGCACTTTAAAGTTTCGACATAGGCACGAAAAGTGCTATTTTACGCACTAGTGCGGAAAAGTAGCCCCATATGTACTGTAAAATACATTACGATACAAGTGCGAAAAATAGGAACTTCGCAACGAGGCCCGAGGGGCGATAAAGTAAAACTCGACCGAAAGGAATGTTTTAAATCGACACGACTTGCAAATTACCTATTCGCACATGTACTTATCGAAGGTACAACGTTTTACAGTACATATGGCTCTTTACTCATTATTGCACTAGTGCGGGAAAGTAGCATATGTACTGTAAATATATTTTTTTTAGGGTTCCGTAGCCAAAGAGTGACAATCGAATTCTAGTCAGTCGAACTGCACAAGATAATTGTAAGTTTGTAAGTAATCCTCGGTGCGCGAGTTAAACAAACAAACCATTTTTTTGTAATCAGTATCACATAATGAAGACAAATGCAAATAGCCAGTTATTACAACATTTCCCTTTAATTCCGCTGGGAATAATGGCAGCCATTTTTAAAAAGTTCCACGGAGCATTATTCTTCGTTCGCATTATCGTTAAGTTCGCACTAGAAGAGAGTGATAGCTTCAGAACTTGGCCGTACTCGTAGATCACAACGCGCTATATAGTAGGTATTTTGTAGAAAAGTTTCTAGTTATTTAAGTTGGATTCGTACCTACTTATGGGTACTTATATGTAGGTAACGTCTTACCTACTTTGTGAGCACCTTGGCCGCTCCGTTATATCTTATGGCGACTAGGTATACCTAAAATGAGCGGGGCGTGAGCGTTTTATATGTAAAAGCGGCGCGCCCCGCTCACGCCCCGCCCGAAAAACGCCCTGTGTGACAGAACCTTTAGTCTACCGATGGGTATACCTAGTCCCCTTAAAAGAGATACGGGCTTACTACGAGTAGAAGTGGCATTAATATTTAGTAACTTGGTTGTCTGCTGAAATACACTGAAGATATCCCATAAGGACATTTTAAACAGTCTAGCGGTAGGATGCGACTAAAGGATGACCCACGTTAGACCGGGCCGTGTCCGGGCCGGAGCTACCGGGGCTTCGTTTTCTATGGAAAGCATCACGTGATCACCTGTCATCTGTCATAGAAAAGTAAGCGCCGGAAGCTCCTGCCCGGACACGGCCCGGTCTAACGCGAGTCATCCTTAAGTTGCTCGTTCACGGGGTAAATTTTATCGCGCTCCCCAGCGATGGGGTTGGCTGGCACTTTGATGGATAACATCGGCGGGGTGTCAATAGACGAACTAAATTGATAGAGCACGTATGAGCATAAGCTAATTGAGGCCTACGTGCTCCGAAAGTGCCGTGGGGACAGTGACTGGCTAGGTATATGCACATTATGCACTGGTTAATGTAACTGTTGAACTTACCTTTTACAGATTTATCTCTCGACTAAATAGCTGAAAGAGAAACGAAATGCTGCCTTTTTAGGGTTCCGTGCCCAAAGGGTAAAAACGGGACCCTATTACTAAGACTCCGCTGTCCGTCCGTCCGTCCGTCTGTCACCAGGCTGTATCTCACGAACCGTGATAGCTAGACAGTTGAAATTTTCACAGATGATGTATTTCTGTTGCCGCTATAACAACAAATACTAAAAAAAGAATAAAATAAAGATTTAAGTGGGGCTCCCATACAACAAACGTGATAACCACCTAAACTACAAAGATACGACCACTTCGCAATTCGCATCTACCAGTTCTACCACCCTTGTAAACTTCTGTGTATTGGTCAGACGTATCTGGGGGACTAGTGAAGATGACAATCGTTTGCAGAAAACGAAACGAAACGCTATTGTCTCTCTATCATTCTTCCATATTAGTGTGATAGAGACAGCGTTTCGTTTATCTGCGAACGAATTGTTATCTTGGCTAAGCCCCTTGGTTCTGTCTATACAAAAATATTCTAATCCACTCATACAATAACGTGAAACTCGCAACTGAAATACAAAACGCAAATTAAATCGGCTGCAAACTAATTCATTATACAAATAAGCGCCATTTTCAGTAAAAGCAACTTCCGACCCATTTCATTATGCTCTATTTTATGTAACGTGTTATAAGACTACTAATTAAATCATTCCCACTAACGCAAACTAGAACACCTTATCAAGAATAAAACTTGAAAGGACCTAACCGCCGCATATTATGTAGAAACATGTGCCATTTCATGTAAATAAGGTTGAGCATGAACCCTAATTAACTAGCGAGAACATTACCTTTTGAATTTCATTTCGTATCTAACAAGTCCGACCGGGCCACCTTTAGATTAAACTAATCATAGATACGAGCAGTTGTATTTTCTGAGTAGGTGTGGATCAGTATCGGAAGAAAATAAATCGTTTTGTAAACATTTTCTCTGCAACAAGATGTTGAGTACCCATCTATCTATACTTACACGAGTTTCTTGTCAGCTCTATGTTATGATAAAATATATAGCCATTTAGTATGTCATTAATAGAGCGTCTCTTTTATTTTTTGCAATTTTTATATGTATATTGTGACCTTTTTGCCACTTTTGTGTTATTTCTACTAAGAATCACGAGCTCTTTCGATTTCAATGGGATAAAAAATGTCCCAGAGTTTTTTCGGTCGTGTTACCATTTAGGGATCATCCATTAATTACGTCACACGAATTTCTAGGTTTTTTTACCCCTCCCCCCCTCCTTGTCACACTTGGTCACATTTTGCAAACCCTGGGGGCCCCCTGGTGTGAGGCAATTTTGTTTTCAACGAAATCAACAATATTAACTCGGCATTATTTTTTTAATAAAAAATATTTTTGATATATAAATATTAGTAATTTTATAACACAACGAAAGTACATCCAAAATCTCAGTATTTAACTGTACACAGCGAATAAAAAAATATAAATTAATTTTCGGTTACTGATAATGTTAAAGTGACATCACAATGTTTGTGACTCCCCCCTCCCCCATGTCACAACTTGTCACCCCCCTCCCTCCCCCTAAACGTGTGACGTAATTAATGGATGACCCCTATTCCCCATATATTTTGTAACAAAAAGGAAAGTTTAAAAATGTATGGAAATTTTAGGTCACTTTTTTCTTCTACATATAAGGATGACAAGGGCTCGCGATCCAGACTAGAAATAACACAAAAGTGGCAAATAAAGGTCACAATATATAAAAATGGCAAAAAATAAAAGAAACGCTTAATAAAACTATCATTATAAAAGTAGGTATATAATAAGACCAAAATTAAATCATGCTGTACCTACCTATGTATACGCTGCCGAATCTAAATTGTAGGTTTTGATCTAAGTAACCGACCTAAATTTTATTTTTCATACGCCAGGGGTAGTGCACTATAGTTAATCCATATCATCTGCTACCCGGGTAATTATTTAAAAGGGAACAGTATGAACCGCACTTAAGCCCTAGCGCGTGCGCGACCCTAATTGTTGCGTCCGATAACCAATAACGGTGTGGGGTGACCCTAATTTTGGACATTAGTTGCGAAATTACAATCCTAGAAATTATAAGGTTGAAGAACATGATGATCATGGGATTTTATTAATAACGTGATCATAGATTTAACTAATTAATGGGTAGTATGGTTGGAAATCTTTTGTAAACACTAATAATTTATTATTACCTTCTTTTTTTTTTGTTTTATAGGTAGTTTTAATTTGGGGTCCTCTGCGACCCCAGGATACCGGTGAAGCTAAAGGGCCTTGTGTACAAGAGCATCATCCGACCAGTCCTTCTATATGGTAGCGAGACCTGGCCTGTCCTCGGAAGGCATGTCCAGCAGCTTCATGCCACGGAGATGAAGATGTTGCGATGGATGTGTGGCGTTACGCGACTAGATCGCATACGTAACGAACACATCCGTGGCAGCCTCGGAATCCGTGACGTAGCGGATAAGCTGCAGGAAAGTCGCCTCCGATGGTATGGCCATATACGCCGCAGACCGGTAGACTACGTCGGAAATAGATGCCTGAATCTCACTGTCCAAGGTCCTAGATCACGCGGCCGCGGTAGGCCTAAGAGCGCTGGCTGGACGTCGTGACAGCGGACATGCAAGAGAACAATCTCACACATGAGGATGCCGAAGACCGGGCAGAGTGGAGAAGACTAAGCAGGAAAGCGGACCCTGGCGCTAGGCCGGGAAAACGCTAGGTTGAAGAAGAAGAAGATAGGTAGTTTTAATTTGAGGTTACTTTATATAGTTTGTTTATACTTACGTTGTTGTTCAATAAATATAATTATATTAGAACTTAAAAAAAATACCTTTAGTTTTTTTATACTTAATTTAATAATCATTATTTGGTATTTACATATAGGTACATACTTATGTATTTTAGACTGCCCGATTTCTGACTGCACTTTCCTGATTTTAAGGCATAGTTAAAAGTATGTTTTGCCTGACATATTCAAGATGATACTATAAAAATGATTTACTAAGATTTTTATGAAACGTCTCCTTCTTGCGCTAAGATCGCTTAAATATTAAATAGGTACAGTCACATTCAATAATATGTTACTCTTCGAAGGCCGCAAAAATATGTGACACGCTCTTATGGCTCTACAAATAAGATTGTGTCAGATATTTTTGCGGCATTCGTTGTGTAACATATTATTGCAGGTGACTGTACCAACCATGTCCACTTATTTATATTGGCCAAATTTGGTTATTTAGAATGTTGCTTGGCAATAACTCATTCACGACATCGAGATTTGCAATAACAGGAGCTCACGACTTTCAATACAGATTGCAGTCCATATTGTCTTTGACATTTGTAGCTCGAAATAAAGTTCAAGGCATTATTTTGTTTGGGTCGTAGTTAGTAACATAAGTTGTATAAGTTATTGTCAAAAAAATCATTTTGGAGATTTACAAGCTTTTATTGCCAGCTGTCCTTTTATAACACTTTAAACTAGTTTAAACTCTCGCGTTTTGTATACATATATTATTTAATTACACAAACGGGTCTACCGCGATATAGTTTCATTGTTTTTACCTTAAATTCCGACGTTTCAGCTGACGTCAGTCTTTTCGTGACCACAGCAGCTGGTGCGACTCAGCTGAAACGTCGTAATTTACGGTAAAAACAATGAAACTATATAGCGGTAGACCCGTTTGTGTAATAAAATATATAGCTGTTCTTTTCTTTCAACATGTGTAATAATATCCTATAATATTTATTTATTGAGACAATTCTGACAAACCCAATTCTGATAAACACAAAGAGGCTGTGTTGTTTTATCACAGACTTCTTATGCCACCTCCGGTCTCCATCATCAGATCAGCTCCATGTGGCTCTGGAGTTTCAGGTAACCATAGACTACGGTAACCGATTGCCATTAGGCGGGCCGTATGCTTGTTTGCCACTGACGCGGTATAAAAAGTAGAGAAAGCTACCTAATGTATTTTCTTTATAAAACCTAGCGACACGCCCGGCTTCGAAATTATACATAAACCTTCCTCTTGAATCATTCTATTAAAAAAAACCGAATAAAAATCCGTTGCGTAGTTTTAAAGATCTAAGCATACATAGGGACAGACAGCGAGCGGGAAGCGACTTTGTTTTATACTATGTAGACTGTAGTGATGCCCAACGAATTCCTAAATTACACACCGGATGTTTTTTTTTTTCAATTTAGATTTAACCTTTATACCAGGGATGTTGCGGATGCAGATTTTTTGACATATTTAGAGGCTCACATCCGCGGATGCGGATGTCAAGATTAGGTACTTAGAAAACGTCAAATATTACATTTTTAGTATTTTTTTTATTAAAAAAAAAAACGAAACGTTTAGTATTACGAAATTACCTAGCACTTACGCCGCCGCTAAGACGTTCCTGTGCCGACTTGTTCGACATCCGCATCCGCATAAGCTCCGCATCGATTTTATGCGGATGCGGATGTTGAAAATAATGCGGAAGTTCCGCGGTTGCGGATGCGGATGTTCGCAACATCCCTGCTTTATACCAAGACATTTTACTGCACTGGTGCCATTGTAAGGACACGGGTAGTTCCCCCGCCATATTATAAATTACATGTGGTGTGGGGCATGTCATTGTTGCGTCCATTTCTCAAACATAACCCTCACTAGTTTATAACCGCGTATAATAAGGTTACCAGTATGTTAAGCCCAATCCCTTTTCACTTACGATTGACTGATACTGTACGAGTAAGTATGAGTAGGAATGGTGTTTTCCCATTTGTCCCCGCTGGACACAGATAGAAATAGGTGTTTTCATATAAATCAGTTTTTTCTTACTTTTGTGAAAATGACATTCCTTCAAATAATATT
Organism: Cydia amplana; assembly: GCF_948474715.1. NCBI lineage: Eukaryota > Metazoa > Arthropoda > Insecta > Lepidoptera > Tortricidae > Cydia > Cydia amplana. The sequence continues at coordinate 4,084,829 of NC_086081.1, forward strand.
TACACCTAAACGGAGATAGTCGAGTTAGTTTTGGACTATAGTTAGATTGGTTTTACTATTACTTTACCCTATGCGATGCTTGATAACGCATATTCAATAGCATCATTAATAGTAGAAGAGTTTGAAAGTCTATTAAAAACTCCTACTTCGAATTTGACAGCTGACGTACATAGATGTCGCTGCTCGTTGTGCAGTCCCGTACATTATGCGGTAGACGTTCGTCAATTCATGAAAATAATGCCACCGAATAGCGCAATGAGATGTGGCTGCAAAACTCAGACACTATTTATTCTGAGACCTTACACCTTTTCTGTAGTCTTCTGTAGTGAGACTGCTCTCTCTATCTCCGGCCAGTTCATCAACAACAACATTTCAAGGGCAAAACCTGTTACAGTTATTACATACAAATGGAAATGGCACGCCCACTGTCTGTACACACGATCACAGATCATTCAAAAATCAACTTTATTCGAAACGGTACAACTGATTTACTCTTTGTTACCGTTAAAATACTGATAAATATTTTAACTGTCGCAATATTGTATTAAACTGCGTCGATTGACTGCACCCTGTGGCGTCGTGACGCATATGGGGCATTATCTATGAAAAGGGACCTTATTGTCGATGGCGCTTACGCCGCACAGCGTCGCGCGGCATTGTATTTATATCGGAGCATCGTTAATAATTCCGTAAGCGCCATCGACAATAAGGTCCCTTTTTATGGATAACGTCACATATAGCGGTAGTGGCGGAACACTCCATACATTTAAACAAATGTTTTCTCTTGGGATTACTTTTTTGGATCACTTCATCAATGTCACAAAGTTGACATTATTACTGATAAAATAATGATAAAAGCCCAACTTTTATTCCAGCAATGTTAAGGCTAATATTGTTATTTTTTCTATAAAAAATAATAAATATAAAATGCATTTATTTCAGACAACAATATCAAATCTAACATTTATATGAGCAAATAAATAATATGTTTTGGTAGCATTTAAATAATACAATATGTAATATAATATTCGTTAGACTATTATTCTGAGCACTAATTTTGTTTAAAAATATATTTTAAAATTGTAAGTCTATTACATAGGTACTTACCTACTTCACTTTCAGATTTTTATACCTATTGCGTTTTCAACTCAAGTTTCTAAACAAAAAAAAATGTATCTAGTATTGGAAACGGGAATAAAAATACCCTATTCATGTTAATAAGTTCCTAAATATTATTACCACAGATGTACACGCATATCAGGATGTTATACAACATACCCTATTGTCAAGGTTCGGGCGCATCTTCGACAAAAGACCACATGTTAACTTCAGAACGACTTATTTCTTTTTAGATATAATTCAAAAATGTATCTTGTGTTCGCAATGTTACAGTTGAAATTACAATAAAATAGGAGGGTTAAGCTCGTTACTCTGCTTACTATACCCTTCGCAGGGTAATCAAAAAGTCCGTAAAAAATTACATTGTAATAAGGAAGGCGGTAAAGACCCATTGGTCTCACTAACGAGTATAAATCATCATAATATATTGTCGTATTTTCACCTTTAATAACTGGTAATTTAAACATCAATGGAATAAATTAATATTAATGATCCTTGAAATTTTATGGTCACCCCAGTTAAAAGGTGCGATATGGTGTGATTATAGAGTTTAAAGAACTTAGCTAGCCAGAGAGGTATGAGCGAAACTCCTAAGTAAATGATATTAATTAGAGATGCCCCGAACAGTGGTTTTGGTCGAATACCGAATATTCGGCCCCTCTCTCGGCCGAAGCGCTGAATATTCGGCATAACAGGCGAACATTTTGAGTCACGTTAATTAGGTATGAAAACTGTTCAGCAACAAAGCACAACATTTGCTAAGGCTTATGTTGCTCAGAACTAGTGAATGTAGTTTTTACAGTCAATCAAATCAGACCCATGATAAAAATAAAATTATTAATCAACAAATACTCAATAGCAGGGTCTTCGTATTTAACATCTTTCAAAGAAAACACGTTAAAATGTGACACAGTGGTTTGCGGTTATATTTATTGCGTATTTTTATGTAGGTGCAACAGATATTCGTATTAGGCCGAATAGTAGGCAACATTCGGCCGAATACCGAATATTCGGCAAAATGCCCGAATAGGCCGAATACCGAAAAGTTGCCGAATATTCGTGGCATCTCTAATATTCATAATATAAGACAGTTTGTACCTAATGTTCGACTTATAGCTATATAATAAGCCATATAGCTATATAGATACAGCCAGAAGCCAACCGCAGGTTTAGTGGTCAAAGCTAGATCTGCATTTCGGTACAAACCCTTACTCCTTAATAAATTTGTGCCCAGAACAATTTCTAAACCCAATACATTGAAGTATGTGAAACACTGATTAATCATTTGAGGGTAGAAATGAGACAATCATTAATTTTGAGACATTTATTTTTTTTATAAAAAATGTGCTTCAGTAATATTTAATTATCACCGATATCCGTCAAGCCGACATACAGACATCCATACAGACAGACATTACATGCGATAACGTATTCAAGCTTCGACATTATAGGTAATTTATATAATTTAAGTAGATAATTCGGTTTTCTTTCATTTGCAAGTTTATGAGCGATAATCTTGATAAGAAATTATATTTTAAATCTGCTTTGAATCCGCATTTGTATCTACGTTAAAAATGTAATTGCGAAAAAAAAAAGTTTTAAATTTAGGAAATATATAGGTTTATTTCAAGTTTTTTATTATTATTTATGATATAATTAATTACGGTATTTACTTTTAAAATAAGATACTAAGGGTTTGAAAGCAGATGTACTAATTAACTTAATCTCAAAACTTCATAGATGAAGTATTTTCCATACCTTGTCACTCTTGTCAGAATACTTAAATTTTCTTTTGCGTACCTATCAAAATGCTTACTTTCGAATTTTTTTCCATTCTTAAGTAACAATTATGACTGAATAGGTTTTTTTTTGTTCCCTGTTCTCGACCACAATACCTAGTCGGTTACTAAGTTCTGTTACAAGGTTTCCAACTCATTAAATATAAAATAAAGCTTAAAATAAAAAAAAATAGGCACAGTTTGATAGCTTATTTTGTAACGATCAAAACATGATATAATAATATAAAATTCAGTTGGAGAATTCATGGGAATCCTTGGAAAGCTCCAGATTACATGAAGGCGTAAACACGCGGTCAGTTTATGAAAATTATACTTTACAGAAGTGTGTCTAATGCAATCTTGCAACTTTGCCAGAAGATTCAATTGCTTATTTTAATGAGACCTCTAAGATACCGTAAATTTTGTGATGACCGTTTATTTTTTTACTAGTTAATACCCTAAGATATTCCCCTCCAAACATTGTATATTTTTCAGTTTCGCACGAAAACGTATAGATTTAGACAATTGTGCAGGAGGCAGGCTTGGAAAACTCTGTAGACTATGTGTTTAATCAAAGAAACCTACGTAAATTATATGTTAAATTAAAGATGAATAATCAAGCTATCGAACTGTGCAAAGCTGATACATTCTTAATATGATTAAAAATAAATAGCATGTAAAAACGACACGAACAGAGAGGGTACTTTTGACGGTTTTTTTTTACGCCATTTTTCCGTGTTCTATAAGGAATTCTGCAAAACCAGAACAACTATGTTTATTAGGTTGTATTGTAAGCTTATCATTAATAAATAAGCTTTACAATTGTATACACGAATAATTAAAAATTGCTACCTATTTCCTTTTATTCCGTGAAAACTCTGGTAACGGAACTTAGTAACCAACTAGGTATGTCTTCTAACATTTTATTTGTGAATTGCATTATGTTTATAAAATTAAACACAACATGATTTATAAAAGCTTACTCGTAGTATAAGCAAGTAGTTTTGCATAATATTGGGGTCACTAAATGCAAATACTTTGCTCTAATCTGCATATTCAACTTTAAGCAGGTGTATTTACTATTTCATGACCCCAAATACCTAAATCTATAAAAATAAAACAATTAGAGATATAACCTAGAAAATATTTACAGAACTTAGAATTAGTTTATTTACAAGCCTAATCTAAAATAATAATAGCGGCTATATTTTCGTTAAGCTAAAACATTGTTTTGTTAGAGGTATTTCTTGCTGATTTACCAATTCATGAGACTTCTTAGGTACTCAGCATTATTTGATCATTCTTTAACGTTTTGCTAGCGGTACATTTTGGTCATAGCAAAGCACTAAAGGCATAAAAAATTTAATAAACATTATAAGATTAGAGAGACATACATGTTTAACTGATAAATAATTAATTCTAATAGTAAGTATTAGGTTACATAATTAGGTACTTTTTTATCCGTGATGTAAAAAATGGAAAGGTAAAAAATCAGGTTTCTAATTGTGTAGTCAAAAATCCTAACTATTGTGTATGTACACTTAAATATAAAAATACCCTCATTACAAAGTACATACTCTAGAAGGCACGTTTTGTACCTTAATAAACGGCTATAGTGTAAAAAGATCGAAATTTTACTTCTAATCTTGAGAAATTCGCGTTCGGTGGATACAGATGCGTACTAATTATAAAATGCGAAATATAAGCGATATGATGTAGATAGTAGTGATAGGTAATAAATAATTATATCTAAGGACATAGTAAAGCTGCTTACGTATGTACTTAATAATAAAGTAACAAATTCGTTTTGGCAGTTTCAGAATACTGGTCACGCTCATCACATCTACACAAGCTTTATTCTCACAGGTAATACGACAGATGCAGGGCTCATTTAGACGGTGCGAGAACTCGCATGCGAGTTTCATTACATTGCGTAATTTGATCGGTCGGCTGAATTGACGTAACCTCAATGGTCCGCAATGTAACTAAAATCGTATACGAGTTCGCGCGCCGTCTGAATCAGCCCTTAGGAACTGCACACAATTCAGTCAATCATCTATTTATTATTCAATCCAGGCGGGAAAAGGGTCTACCGATGGTGGTCTTTCTTATATTCTTACATATTAATTTGCGACTCACATGTTATTCTTATTCACTTCAATTAGTGTACTCAGTGACTAAGTGTGACACAAAGCTAAAAGATGGCTAATAATAATAAAATATTCCATTGCATCAGAACTAATTAATCTCGGTCAACTTGAGAGCTTGTCAACTTTTTCAGCTCGACAGCACAAAAACATTGATACCTATACATATTAGGTTTTAAATTTTGGGTATTTTTCGCCATGTGAACATACTCGTACATGGACAAAACAATTTTAAAAGAAATAACTTTGTTGAAATCATGAATGTGTAAGTATAGCCTAACCAACCAATTTGAGGATTTGAAATGAAGCTAAACGTGTACAGTCCCACATTCGCGTAGATTATAAATAGAGCTTAACGTTATATAAAACTAAATGAGACGTCTCCAAGAAAGCCAAGAACGACATACGTTTCGGCATAAAACGAAAAGCGTAACTATAAAACGATATCTTTTGCCAGCTCAAAGACAAAGAGTCTTATTTTAATCTTATAGCTGCTTCTAAGCCAAATAAGTCGTTCTTGGCACAATACACGTATCCAATTTTCAATTCAAATTGATTATACAGCGGAGTTTTTGCCAATGATTGTGCCTCCGCTTGTGGCATAAACTCGCCGACCATCGAATTCTACAGATGAGTTCCTCTTCAGCGCGTCTTCAGCAGTGTCTTTAAGGGGTTCCTTTTCATCTCTGTAAAAATATAAATTGTTAATAATCTATCTATCTTTATACCACAACATATTTTCTACGTGACCCACTATTAATGGCGATTAGATTGCTAAATTGCGTCTTGTTGCGTGTGGATTATCAAAAATTTCTTAACACAATCACCATAATTATGAATTTACCTGTGTTGAATAGGTACCGTGCAGTGGCTAAATTTTCAACGTGGCCCTTTTATACAAAAATACCATGCTACCTACTAGACGTAAGTACTTATAAACAAGCTGCAGGATAACTCAAGGTTTAAATTAGAATGACATTATTAGCAATTACTCGTAATAATTTTATTGGACACGAAAGGCTTCGCCTTTCGGTTTCCAGCCGTTATAGGCATTTACGAGTATGTTAGATGTTTCCAATATTTCTTTAATAATAGCTTTTCGTAAGTACTTGTTTTGTTTAAACCAAGTCCAGTCTCATTTACCCACGAATTTTCCACGAATCTCTTATTAGATTCTTAATTACCGTCAGGAGTGGTATTCAAACTTTTAATTCATACTGTCACAACAATCAACTTTTTTATAAGATGTACAGTCGACGTCAAAAAAATGTGTTTTGCAAGATGCAAAAGTGTAAACATATTTTTGACGTCCACTGTACTTACTGAGAGTTATTTTAATATCAAATCGAGATGAGGTTATGAAGGTTCAAATGCTGCTCCTGGTATTATTTAAGTTTTACCAAGGATATTTTAATAAGGATGTTCTTCTCTTTAACATATCTGACATCTTAATCTTCAATGCTATCGTTATTAGAACTAAGTAGGTACATGGAACTACCGAATGACGATGGAAAAGCAGCAGCAAATAGATAGTGACACTTACATTTACAAAATATTCAATTCTCGAAAAAACTTACTTAGGTACACATCTTTACACAATAAAGCTCATCAATAAAGCGTACGTTGTTCTATTTTCAATTTACTCTATACGAAAGGAAATATGATAATCCCTTTGAAAAGCTACACAACCGAATTTGGCTTTTATCTTTACCATATCAGTAATAGTTTAAGCACAATCCGTGCTTCAAAGTAATTAGATCTTCAAAATAACGTCGTGCAACCTTTCAAAAGGGATTATGAAATTTAACGAAGGGTAAATTCTCAAAGCATACAAACGACAAAAAGCATAAAATACAAGGCCAATTACTACGTTGCTAAATCATTTCTGTGAACTGGTGTGAAATTATTATGAAAGTTTTCTTACACTGGCGTGGTCGGGACATAGCTATGGTGGCCGGAAGGCAGCGTGAGGGAGAGACAATTGTCATTAGTTTACAGTGCAGTTTTTATTTAACAAGGTGCATTCTTTAAATTAGTATTAATGAAAAACAAACCAAACATGAAATTAGAATGAAAGGTGAACGGTCGTAAGAGATGTTCCAGACAACTGGCACAACAAACGTAATTTCATGATTCAGACAAAAACATTTCCGAAGCTTTAATTAAGATTGAAGTCTCGATATTGATCCTAACTACATCTAAACAAGACGTATTTACACAGATCTCTAATTACAGAATAATTAAATCAAGCAGAATTAATATGTACGCAATTTTAAACTAAATCTAAATCCAGAGCTGTATTTACACGAGGCTTGGGCAAGCGCAACGCTTTCGTCAATATTTACAAAGGCCAAGGGCTAATAATAACTTAGTTATTAGTCGGTGGCGGTATCCGCACAAACAAAGCATGCAGACAAACTAAAGCCTTACGTCGGGGTTGGTACGAGCTTGACGGGCGGCGGCAAGGGCGCGGGGGACGGAGGCGCGCGCGGCTTCGTGCTGCAATAAGGGAGCGGGAAACGCCAACCGTACAGACTAGCGGGCAGAAACATCTCTCATCGACACTAACACTTAAGAAGAACTAAAGGAATCACGTAAACACAAGAAGGAAATGATTGTTAAAATGTCGACGGACAGTGATGTCAATGAAAATTTAATTAACGAAATAATAAAAACGGACAAGGAAAATTAATTGATTTATTACCTTCCCAACTTGGCTTCGTCGTCCTTGTGCTTCTTGCCACGTTTGCCGCAGAGAGTGGCGATGACGCCCTGGCGCCTGAAGCAGAGCAGCAGGAGATCCACGACGAGGAGGCAGAGGAAAACTCCGGCTAAAGCCAGCCCGATGATGGCGCCGCTTGATAACATTTGTGAAGGTGCATATCCGGAGAAGGGTACACCTGCAAGATTACAATAGTTACAGAAAAACATAAGACACGTATATGATTTAGAAGGAACAGTAGACGCTAAAGTAAATAATAACATAAGTTTAACATACAATACGTATCAAGGTATATTTTAAGATCTTAAGAGTCTACTGCTCCTGTCACGGTTAGTTTGTGCATCACGTCGCAAAAGCTATTATGTTAATGACATGAACGTGATTGTAATAAATGAAAACGGAGAATTGGTGCATAAATATAGTACCTACATAATAGTTATTAATTTGGTACGAATTTGTGAATATCTCAAAGCAAACATTCATTACAATCTCAATGGTGACAACAGAGGAGTGCTTTCTGTTGAGGAACACGTGCACCCAATCACCATAAGAAGAGAAACTTCAACAACATACATTTCAGATATAGTTAAATAAGAAAGCTCTCCGCTAGAATGAAATGGGGTTTGAATGAATGAAAAATGATGATATTGAAAATGATAGACATTGATGCACAAATAAAAATACTTATACTTCATATAAAAATTAAAAAAAAAAGTTGTCAAGATGCAAACATTCCAATTAATGTCAATAAACGCAACATAAATAATGTTCAAACCCCATCACAACTTTGAACTATTGAAGCGAATGTCGAAGTCTAGGTTGTAATCGATAAGAAAGACGTGTATAAAAACAACATTGATGGGAATCTATAGAACCATCACCGTAATAACACCCTACAAAACATTTATGTAATGGTCATTAGCCATTTGAATTTATCAATCTGTTTAATCTAGATGTCGCTAAATTTGATAACTTCAAACAACAATGTACTACCGTCAACAAAAATTTGAAAAATGTATGCGTAATGAAACTGCCAGATTACAGGAGATGATGTAAATTTTGGATAGCGTAACTTGTCCAAATTTATATAATTGGCAGTTTCAAGATCTGAGCTGAGCAATCCATGCGTGGATGTAAATAAAAAGGGAAACTACATGATAACCTACAGACCCAGTAATTTATTCAATGCTACATTGATAATCCTCTAAAAGTCTTTATAAGATCTTTATGAAATGGAAGTATGGTTGGCTATGTTATTTCTGTTGGATAATATTTGTATATAGGTAGGTAGTTACAATGACCATGCTAAGGGTATATTTGCTTGAAGGTGTACACAGCTAAGTGGATCATGCAGTATAGTAATTAGGTCATTCCAAGGGAAACTATACAGCAGAGTTGTTAACTATTAACTATTTATCAATACAAAGTATATTTACCCGGAGGCAGTCAGGGCGACACAAACACTGGTCGAGTGAACGACATTCAAAGGTTAATTAATTAATTTCTTGATAAGCATCTTGACAGCTTTCTTTGGGAGTTTTTCTAGGGGTAAGGGATCCTTCAAACTAACACAAGTCGATAGTGGAACTCGGGAATGAATTACGGTTGGCATAACAGTACTTCATTCGTTTCATTCAACAAAAAAAGAGAAGGTATTTTTGTTTTGGAAACATTTATTATTTTTGACATTGGTCGTTTTTTCTAACAGATCACATTCCAATCCTTCATTTTGAAATATCTTTTGCCTAGCTGATATCTTATACTCTATTACTTTCAATAGATCATTTCTACCTAAATCTTTCTGCTGGACGACATCCTTCACAATATCACTAAGTACGAAATATAACTAGGTATCGATTTTCACAATATTCTAATAAAAGATAAAATAGTTATCAAAAACTCGTACACACATATTTGCAACTCACGAAGTTTCAAAACCTTAATATTACGCATATTTATTAATGTACACTGATACGACATACGTTATATTTTGGCAGTGTTAATTTATTAGCAATTATTCTATCTAATTCAGTACTTAAACTTCTTTGACACATAATATTAAACGCTCAACGAAGGTCAAAAATGATATTTTTTTAGTTTTGATTTCGTTAATGATATTTTTTACTTAGAGAACTTTATACCAAATCATTTGATGATATTTAACATAAGTTATACATTTATTTACAAACCAACGTATTGCTTATCACAACGAGTCTTTTTCTAGTTATATAACAACAGTCGTCTTAATTTAATTTTAAGCTGATGATTGACTACATATATTCATGTTTTTATACTAAATACTTTGTTAGCAATATAGTGATCAGGATTTCCGTTTTAGTCCATCTGACATTTGTTGGACTTCCATTTGGATTACCTAGAAAACATTTGTTATGATAATATTGCATATAATAATAGGTAAATATTATGTGACCAAAAAATAAAAATTTATAAAAATAAGAAAACATAACTCACCAGTCATAATAAATTAACACCAACATAATATAATGTCCTCAATTCTAAACATAAGGACAATGTTCTAAATACAAATCATAGTAAACGTACTAATAAACCAACTCAATCACTTATAAATGCAAAATCATTAACTCACAGTCACAAATAAACACATGCCAACTTAATCAATTTTAAAACACATCACATACAAATCATGGTTAATATATTTGTACCTTTAATGACTTACTATAATATATATATGTTTGTATATGTATGATATAAGGCAAGATATCAAAATGTCATAATAGCAAAATAAATTGTTGAATACAAAAACATGTACAGAGCTTGTAAAATAAAAATAAAAACAAACATTGAAATGAAAATCACATAATCTTAAAATCAAAAGTTCTTTACAAAATGAGTACGAAAATGATTGTACTTACACAAAATAAAATTATTTGAAAATCTAATTCCAAACAATAAACAACTATGTTGCGGCGTCATAGTTTTCAAAAGTTACGTGCACTGAATCAAAATATGAGTCACACATCACAAAAACAAAGATACTAAAGCAAAAGTGATCAGTAAAGAAGATGCAGCAGAGGATGCCGCAGATGGATATAATGGGTTAGGAGCTGTATAGACGTCGTAAAAGCCAGCTCGGAGAGGCACTTCGTTAGTCTCTTGGTACTCACCGAGTGCGGTCTGGACATAGAGAGTCGCGGGCTTAGAGTAGCCCAAGATATTGTGGGCGCGAACACTCATGCGGTAGCGCGTGTCGGGTTGCAAGCCGGTGATTTCGTAATTAATAGCTTCATAGGACTTCAGTTCTTGAGTGACGCACAGAGATTCAGATGACTCACGCCATTCACCGCTCACTTTCAGCACCTGGTAATTAAAATAACGGATTCACTTATGTTGTCGAGTTAGAAGATGCTGTTTTTTCCGGTTATTCAATTAAAATTAAACTAATTAATTACATGATGCTGCTAGCTGAATACTTACTGGACAATAGCTGACTTCATACATATCGATTGGTTCTCCGTTATGAGCTGGAATCTTCCATTGTAGTTCATATCTGTCAGCATATTTTCCGTGCTGCAGCGATTCAGGACTGGGAGTGGGTGGTTGTCTCCATTTCGGTTGCTCAGGTGGCGACCTAAATATAATTAAGTCAAGTTAAAAATTCGCAGCAGGAAAAACAAGTAATGCAAAAAAGACTAGCGAGGGGTTTTGAAATGAAGCAGTTGGACTGATCTGAGCGAGGCGAAACATGTTGCTGAAGATAGGAAGGCTTGGCAAGATTTTATGAAGAGGAAGTTAATGCACGTTAGAGGTAGTTAGTACCTTAGGAAATTAACAACAAAAATGGAAAAGTAATGAATTGGAGTGAAGATGAAAATAAGAATGAAGGAGAAAAAATAAAGGCAAAAATTAAACAAAAATAGAGCTTTGAGTTACCTCCTCGGCATGACGACAGTAATTGGTGCTCCCCAGCTACCGCCTCCGACTATATTTACTGCTGCGAATCTAAAATCGTATGAGAACATCGGTTTTAAATCCTCCACCACGTACGGCGAGCTCACAGACCAAGTTCGATTCTTCGCAAAGTTCCAATCATAATTGCCGTTCTCTTTGTATTGAGCAGTAAAAGCCTGAATCGGTGGATTCATTTCTTCAGCTGGTCCCACGATATTGAATGTTACTGATGTAGCTGTTAGTATTTCTTGACGCACCTGCGGGCAAAGAGAAAAGAGAAAGGAACATAATTACACTTAATTTAGAAATAGCCACCGTAATAACATTTTTAATAACAGAAATGCATACTTGAGTGACAGGTCCTGGCACAAAGGCTTCCCTGAGTTCTGTGGAGTGAACGGCTTCGCCGTGTCGGTTGGTGGCGATGCATTTGTAATGTCCATACAGAGTTCGCGCAGTTGGAGTTACTCTTACGGTGCTGTAAGGCCCTGCTCCATAGATCCTCACATGGGGTGTTTCTACCAAGTCCAGCTCGTGGAATCTGATTAAGGAAAATAAATAGTGTTTAGTTTTACTGTCTTATTAAATTACAGAAATGAACCTTTTTAACACCAAAATCATACCTCCATTTAATAGTTGCGTTGGGGAAACTCTCTGCTATGCAACTGATATTACGTGGTTGGGAATTCCAACTCCAAACCAATGGTATATTTTGATTAGGGTTAAATACAGGCTTGAATTCTACCATCAGATGTCCATTCTTCCTTGCCTCGCCACCTTAAAATATTTTTGAATTAGAATCCGTTAGGTAATTTTTGTTATAAGATTTTATTTGGTCTTCTCTCATGAGAGAAAGCAATTTTTTTGTTAATTACTTACCGTCATTATTTGCTATACATTCGTATAAACCATCATCAGTTCTATTTACGTTTGAAATAGTAATGACTGCACTAGTTTGCATTTGATCACCGGTTTGATGAGAGCTGGTTTCAATGTTTATTCTGAAACAATACAACGCTAAATCAATAATTATTCATGATTATGAACTAAAACTGATGTCAGACAAATAAGATAACGGAAATTGAATGTGGGTTGTGCTGTTGGGTTTCTCATGAAAACTTGTTCCACAACAAACAGGAAATAATCATAGAGAAAATGTCATATACGACACCTACTGTGCTTTGTTTGTAATAGAGTACAACTTTTGGCGACGTAATTTGTCTCATTATTGCCTCATTTGGGATTTTACCGCTCAGTTAACACTTACCTTCCATCATCGTTAGGTCCATTTACAAAAGGTTCTGTCTTGGAATGTTTACGGAACCTAATCCTAGGTGCAGGTCGTCCTGTAGCTTTGCATTCCAACCGCCCTTCGGCCTTTTCAGCGACAGTCATATTTAGCAACTCGAATATCTTTGGCGGAACAAGCACTTCTACTTCGATTTCAGTTTCGTTTTGACCAGCCTGGTTGACAGCGCTGCATATGTATTTACCGTAATCCCCTGCTTCGACTCTATCGAACGTTAGCATTCCGGAGATTTCGTTTACACTAAATCGAGATGTACTGGCCAAGTTCTGTAAAAATATACAATAATGCCAGTTAAAAGAACTGTGGACGCAAGCAGCAAGACCACCAGCAGCAGATAATATCGTCTAGCGTGTTTTTCACTTTCATTTAACTGAATCGTCGTTTTAATACTCATTTGTTATTTTAATAATTCTGACTTATTTGTGTATTTCCTTTTTCGGGGCTGGTGTTAATAACTAATCAGTTTATAATTCAAAAGTGTGCAGTCACAAGTCGTCATTAGAAACTTACCTCTCGTGTCGATGCTTTAATCCAGGAGTATTTCGGCGGGGGTTTGCCTCTAGCTTTGCATGTGATGGCAGCTGATCCTCCTTCTTTAATTTCCACTCTTGGCTCACGTTCTTCCATTTCTGGTGCAGTGTAAACCTAGAATCAATCGAGTCAATAAATACTTGGAACCATAACTATGCTGACTAAATTGCTTTTTATCTTTTCGCAACTTACCTCAAGTTTTATATTCCTTTCTGCGAGTTCACCAGTTTGGATGACAACAGCTCGGCAAGTGTATGTTCCATCGTCACTTTCTTCGATGTTTTTAATCATTAGGCCATTGGCATGAATGACATATCTGTCGCCAGTCGAGATCTAGAAAATATAATTCAGTTGTGACTATTCTAGACTAGCTGCATGTGCCTTTAAAATCATGTAGTCACTTTTTTTTCAACTCAAATCAATTCTGAGTAATCTTACCGGAGTTCCTTCTTTGAACCAATCAACAGACGGTGCAGGCTCAGCAGCCACCTCGCACATCACTTTGAAGTCTTTGCCCTTAGTTGCGAATTGATTCTCATTAGCGTTGATCCATGTAATGGCAACTGAAATAAGAATTAATATTAAAAATACATTATATGGATTGTAAATACATTTATCCATGATATCAACGACGAGCGTGTAATTATACATGTGTGATAATATAGGTAGTTTAACTTTGAATTTAACGACCTATATCAGATGGATTTTTAATAGAACATTTAGACGTGCGAGATGTTCTATTAAAAATCCATCTGTGTGTCATGTAACGACTCTTTTATCTTAAGTTTATTTTCTTCTGTGAGCTCCCATGTCTCATGTTTCTACATAATATCCCTTGTTCACCATGTTACGAGAGCACTCTGTGATGGAGCACTATCTAGTTTCTCTACATAATTAAAATATTGAAATAAAAACGTACCAAACGTGTCCAAGACGACACTAGCACTCAAGGGCTCGTTGGTGTAGGCAGACACGCAGGTGTACTTGCCAGCCATGGCGGGCGTGATCGACGAGATGTACAGCGTTTGCTGCTGTTTAGCGGGGCTCGACTCCGTGTAGATCTCTGGTCGAGTGCTCGGGCTGTTAAAAAGTTAAGTTTTATGAAAAAAGCCGTCGTACCTTTTTTAGGGTTCCGTAGCCAAATGGCAAAAAACGGAACCCTTATAGATTCGTCATGTCTGTCTGTCTGTCTGTCCGTCTGTCTGTCCGTCCGTATGTCACAGCCACTTTTCTCCGAAACTATAAGAACTATACTGTTGAAACTTGGTAAGTAGATGTATTCTGTGAACCGCATTAAGATTTTCACACAAAAATAGAAAAAAAACAATAAATTTTTGGGGTTCCCCATACTTCGAACTGAAATTCAAAAATTTTTTTTTCATCAAACCCATACGTGTGGGGTATCTATGGATAGGTCTTCAAAAATGATATTGAGGTTTCTAATATCATTTTTTTCTAAACTGAATAGTTTGCGCGAGAGACACTTCCAAAGTGGTAAAATGTGTGTCCCCCCCCCTGTAACTTCTAAAATAAGAGAATGATAAAACTAAAAAAAATATATGATGTACATTACCATGTAAACTTCCACCGAAAATTGGTTTGAACGAGATCTAGTAAGTAGTTTTTTTTTATACGTCTTAAATCGCCTAAATACGGAACCCTTCATGGGCGAGTCCGACTCGCACTTGGCCGCTTTTTATCAAAATATGAAAAGGGATCGAGAACTACCGCAACGATTGGCATGCATTAGGAGGTGACCTATGTCCTTCATTTACTGAGATACCGTAAAATGGGGTGAGTAGGGGCAAAACTGACATTCAAACCTCGATAACATTTTATTTATACATATACAAACTGAATGTTGTATATAATAAGTGTTCCGGACGTTTGTATTTTAGTTTTTATTTTATTTTGGGTAGTTCCATTTCATTTATATAACTTTGACGATAAACAGGAAATCCCACCTCACCCCGTAGTCCCTCATAATTGGGGTGAGATGGGATTTCATACAAAGGTGACTTTGGAAGATTGTTGGATCGAATTTTTTTATTATGAGTATTACTATAGCTCCATTTTAAATTGGAATACATTATTTTTGGAGCAGTAGCCTTAAAATCCCATCTCAACCCCCTTTCATCCCTTCTCTCCCCATTCATAACCCAACTCTCCCCGCGAACCCTACTCACTCCATTTTATGGTACGCTTGTAAAAATGAATATCTTATCTACCTATATCTTATGTTTTGTGAACGTCACGAATAAAAATCTTTTATCTTTTTTTTATCTTTTCATATACGAGTAAGTATAGTAAATTGAACGGTGATGAATCTTCTTATTACAGAAAATCTAAGTCTTCGATTAAAACATTGTATTTATAAAAGAGATTCTGTTTTGTCGATCGTACTGCACTGTGCCGAAGTGTATTAAATATCTTCTTAAAATCTTACGAACCTCTTCATACACTTGAATACATAATAACTTAGGTATTTCCACCGCGACTGCAAGATGAGTGCGGAATTAGAAGCCTTGAGATGGCACTTGGGCGTTTTTTTTTTGTTGTCCCCTACACTTTTTTTTCAAATTTGGGATTTTTTGTTATTTTTTTATGTTGTTATTAAAGTGTCCTAAGGTTTTTATTTCCATTACGTCACCATTTTTCATAGACTTTGTATGGCGGTCGCGGAATGGAAAAATCGAAAAATGTATGGAAATTTTGGGACACTTTTTTTCTCCTATTAGGATAGAAAGAGCTCGTGATTCTGAGTAGAAATAACATAAAAAATCCCAAATTTGAAAAAAAAAGTGTAGGGGACAACAAAAAAAAACGCCCACTTTGCACTATCTTATTAGCATGCTGTTGAGACAATCTACTTTTCTGTGCTCTTTGATTTGATTCGAAACCTTGCGAAGTTTACGGGCGCCTGGATCTATAAGGCCTGGTAGCTAAGTACTAAAAATACTTACGAAGCTGCATTGATGACCTGACCCTTGGGGTCCTTCCACTGCGGCTGCGTGACGAGCCCGGGGTCCGGCGCGTTGGCCTGGCAGGTGAGCACCACCGACTTGCCCACCGCCACCGTTTGCTGCTCCTGCTTCGGGAAGATCTGCAGGCTCTGCCCTGAACATCCTGGGGACAAAGAGAACATCATTAGAGAAGGTTAAAGTAAGACGACGTGGGGACGGTAATCTCGAAGCACTGATAGACTTTATTGAAAGTGGGGTGGTTAGATAGTTAGTTTTCCCTTTATAACCCAAAATAAACACGACCATATAATAGCTATTATAGACTTTGAACACGACTTTTTAAACAACTTTCAGTCAACTCGTCGCGCCTACATTGTTTAATTTTGCCGCCTTCTTCTACTGACCAAGTGGGTTGTGGGACTCGTGGGTGTGCCAGAGTATATCTGCGAGAAAAAGGATTGTATTCATTTTATTTAAATTTAAACCGCAGGTATAAACCGCGGGTATCCCTACACTATAATAAATAATTTAAAAATCCACGTTCATTATTTCGACGGTATATTTAAAAAAAAATTGCCATATCAAAAAAAAACAGGAAAGTTTGTTGCCTGCAGTGGAGCAATGTTTAATTAACTTTACTGCTATTTATTTCGAGGCACGTGACGCTGTAACTCTTAGTTAGTTAGCCCTCTGGCGCAGTACACAGATTACTGACAGCGATGTAACTTTAATACAAAAACCTTTAAAACTAATCGTAAAAATGTAAGTAGGCTAAGTTCTAATCGTAAAAATATAAGTAGGCTAAGTTCTATAAGGCACAATGACTACTTATTAGGTACCTACTGGTGAAAGTGACTTAAGAATGACACTATGTACAGCACTATTGGCACTATAAATGCACATTTTACACCTATAAGTAACTTTGTATAGTCTAGGCTTGAATATGAGGTGTTTTTAAATAACCCGTCATTGAGTGTTAGAATTTGCGAAGTAGGTACCTATAAGTGAGCTCGTGACTTCTATTAGCCTTAATCTTTATCTCGAGAATGTTTTTTAGGGTTCCGTAGCCAAATGGCAAAAACGGAACCCTTATAGGTTCGTCATGTCTGTCTGTCTGTCTGTCCGTCTGTCTGTCCGTCCGTATGTCACAGCCACTTTTCTCCGAAACTATAAGAACTATACTGTTGAAACTTGGTAAGTAGATGTATTCTGTGAACCGCATTAAGATTTTCACACAAAAATAGAAAAAAAACAATTAATTTTTGGGGTTCCCCATACTTCGAACTGAAACTCAAAAATTTTTTTTTTCATCAAACCCATAGGTGTGGGGTATCTATGGATAGGTCTTCAAAAATGATATTGAGGTTTCTAATATCATTTTTTTCTAAACTGAATAGTTTGCGCGAGAGACACTTCCAAAGTGGTAAAATGTGTGTCCCCCCCCTGTAACTTCTAAAATAAGAGAATGATAAAACTAAAAAAAATATATGATGTACATTACCATGTAAACTTCCACCGAAAATTGGTTTGAACGAGATTTAGTAAGTAGTTTTTTTTTATACGTCATAAATCGCCTAAATACGGAACCCTTCATGGGCGAGTCCGACTCGCACTTGGCCGCTTTTTTTTATCGATGGGGACATAAATGATTCACAATTATACCATTTGTGGATTTTGCTTTGGGAATTTTCACTGCTGTTTAAATACAATGATGGCACAAGATAATTTCGCTACTAAAAGCAGAGTTCTGTGCAGCCCTGAAAGTTATGTCTAGCCGAGTAGCCGGTGGTTTCAGTTGCCTGAAAAGTTTGGTAATAACCGAGGTTAACTAACATACACCTTAAGTTACATTAAAACTAATTCATTACTAAGTCTTAGAATTAAAAAAATCGTTTTGTTACTAAAGACCTTTGGATTACTCAACCTTTTTAGTGTTCCGTACAAAACTTTGTTCACGGAACACTTATGGGATCACTTCGGTCTTGTTTTCTTAGATATTATAGGTATTATCACAAAAAAAAACCCGTCAATATTGTTATTGCATGGTAAAATGCCCATATTGATGTGTGGTCTCTATCAAATAAACTTTTCTCACAATAATATGTCAACAGGGAGCGCGTCTGGCTTTTCCGCATCTCGAAGTTTATACAAGTATTTTCAATATAAAGTTGAAATGGAAAAACCCATCATATATGTATATTCAAAATAACATTTGTTGAGATAAAACCTTATCCTTAAAATAAAGGGTTGATTTCTCCCTCTTTTGAGATATCGTGTAATTAGTGTCAACTTTCCACGGACGAACTGGCAGGAGTCTTACTTTATCAAGCCGGCTACCAAATGACAATTGCTTCATTGAGTAATATTTAAGTAAATATTATTTATTGCACCACAAATAAAACAAATTAAAAAAAAACAATTAAGAATATCAAGATTACGCGTAGTTTCTGGTTAAGTTCTATTTAAAAATACATTTTGCTATTATTCTTTTTATAAATCAAAATTTTGAGCGTAATGGCCTTTCCCTTAAATAAAAGTAAATTTGCAGAAAAAATTCTCTAATAGAGAATAGCTTTTAGATATTAAATATAGTTTATTAAATATTTTCCCTTATATAAGTTCCCGAGTAATCTGTAAATATGCATTTCTCTATTGGCTACTAGCCGTATCTATTAAACAACTTTGTATCGTTCGCTGCTATCTGTATCCTGTATCTAAATCTCGCACTGCAGTCTACCTATTCGCAAAACACTTGTACTTTACTGTAAGTTCATTTCCAGTATAATTTGAACCATGTGGTCGTAATAACCGACCTAATCAGAGGTCAGACTAAAGCTGGTATACCATTATCGATGTGAGTATAACAGCAAAGATGATATCTGAGAACTCGAGGGTGGGCATATATGTATGTGAGGGAGGGACATATATGTATATGCTTATTACAGGTGGATTAAGAAAGCTTTGTTAACGTTAAGAAGAGAATAATAGATACTCGTACATGGCTTAGCGATATTTATTAAGTTTGTAGTATCGAGATCGACCACACTGATGTTTATCACATTCACCGTCAGCGCGATCTATGTATATACGTGCTAAGAGCGTAGCTTGTAACATAGGAAAACCCTATGTAGCGAAAAGAGCCTACGAATAGAGAACCCGCCTAGCGGGTCGGTGGCAATGAATGTGTTTAAATATGGTTTGTATGCATATAGAAAAATATTTAATTAAAATAAAACGCATAAGATTCAAATTGGTGTGTGTGTGATCGATTTTAACCTAAAACGAATACCGCATGGCTTTGAGCCTTTGACTGCATTTGTTAGCGTTAATTTTACAATCGTGAATTGTAATGTTATAACTCCTTGGAAAAGGAGATTATGTTGTTGATGCAGTCGTATAAAAGTTTTTTATGCATAGTTAAAGTAATAAAAAAGAAACCAATTCCAACAAGAACATAACAATTGGAATAACTACAGTTCATAACTAAGTCTGCAATGATACTAAGGCGAATCTGAAGCTTTTCTCTCTTTACGAGGGTAGGCTCTGGTGTAGGTTTTATGACGAAATATATACACATTTTAAATTCAAATGAAAAAGTTTATGAAACGTGTAGCGTTAATAAAATTTCCATACGTCTTACGAACCCTAATATCTATATCATAATCATATTCTCCGTGCGTAAAGTCTATTTTTTTATTCGGTAGACTGAAATGACAGTTAATAGTATGAAATGACATTTCATGTTCATACTATTAACTGTCATTTCAGTCTACGGAATAAAAAAATAGACTTTAGGTCGTCACATCTTCAGCTGTTGACAAGTATCGCTGTATCGCCCACCGGGAGGCTGCGGAGGCTCCCAAACTTATTACGACGCCATTTGTTCAGAATCACAAATGTATTTTTCCTGGCTTCATTGTACTTACCGATTACACGCCGCAAAAGAGTATTCGCCTCAGGACAACCCTAGCAAGCTTGCTGGTTACAATAGCGTTAGCGATCTCAAGGTTGCAGTTTTCCTGGTTTATTCGAGTTGAAGGCTAGTCTATGTTCGTAAAGCGACAGGAATAGCGCTTGCAGCGGAGACGCATGGAGCTTTTTTACAATATTTTAAGTATGCAGTTCGCGTTCCACAGACCCTTCCCTCCCTCTTTCCCAACGAGCCGCATTTTATACGGCACTACCAAAATTTCGTCTACGACAAAACAACAAAATTATACAGAATCGGAAAAGTCATTTCAGCAATAAATTCTCTAGATAATTTCTTAAATAAGAGCTTGTCAGTGTAGATGAAAATAAACGAGACAGATAATAAGATTTATGTTGATTTAGCAATGATGAAAACCGACGGACGAGGGAGATGAACTTTTATTATATGTATAAAAAATAACTTGAGGAAAACCTCTGGCGTACAGGCATGCAAATTGGCTGGGGGAATTTGTATTGAATTCCCATATGAAAGAGCCATCCCTCTGGCTTTATAGCCGTACGAAGTGAATTCTCAAAAGATGGACTCTGTCAAGAAAATATCATTGCGATTTTGTTTTTGAGTAAAAAGTTTTAAGGATAAAACAAGTGTTAATCTCCATGAATTTACAATTGGGTTTAGGGATCCCCAGAGCAGCATTTAACAAGAAAACTTTCGCAGTACGGAAAGGCGTTATATGCAAGATCGGCGCATCAAAGCCTTCTATGAATTTTGCAGAAATGTATACCTCGGAGGCATAAGAGAATTGAACTGCTCGTGTACGCTCTCATCCTCTCATCTCTATCTCACTTTACATTAAACTATAAGCTTTAATGTTTATAAAACAAGGTGGCTTTTCTAGTTGCATAAATGCATAAGATACACGCTTGGCGCAGTAAGCGGTCATGAAATTACGCGGACAGGCATCGGGGAGAGAGGGGAAGGACAAATTCGCCAACGAGGGGACAAGTGAAATAAGCGAGCGGCGGATTAAAGGGTTTGCGGAAAATTTGTATGCTTCATAACGGCTCCCCACTCAGTTTTGTATTACCAATTATGTTCATTTAATTCCTAACAAGCTCTTCGGTCGGATTTGCGGATGCGTGACGGAAAATTCATTAACGAGGCTCTGTTGTTCTGCTGAAATGACTGTCGGGATGTGTACAGATGTAGAATTAAATTTGCTAAAACCCTGGCACTGAGGCGCCAATCTGACAATAAAGAGGAGAAAATTGTGGGCGCCAGTGGCCATAAGCAGGCAACATTATGTTTCAAGCTGCATTCGCATTATGGTCACAAACAGCATATAGTCACATCTATCTAGATGAAGTTGAATCCAACAATTTTTGCTTGGTTTGACACATTTGGCAAGAACTTTGGTGTTGCTAGGTATAAAAACTAGGTATTTTAGTTCTTTATTTAATTTCTACTACTGTACCTACTTATGAAAGTTTTCTATTATGCATACAAAATTATATTTACAAGAACATCACAATTTTAAATAAATTTAGAAAAAAAAACAAATATAAATTTAGTTTTTATATATGTGTACGCAAAACCTTTTACGAGACAGAAAACGGACTGACGTAATAAACGACCCTCTTCCCCTAAACACCTTTTAACATCACCTTTGACTCGTACAATAGGCAAATCGTAATACGGCGGTGCAACGAACCGAGGCAGTTTCAGGTCTACCGGAGACGTCCCTCGGCCCCATTGGAAATCAGTCTCAAGACCGCACGGCGATCTACCCTGTATAGGTACGTACATACAATTGTATATCCGGATAACTCAAGTGCGACAAGTAACATTGTTTTAATATTGCAACGTTATTATTCTTCGGTGGTGTCTCAGTGCCGTTTTCCGGAAATCTCTCTTGTCAGGCCTGTGGTAGGGCATGTCGGTCTCGCATCGGTCTATTCAGCCACCAAAAAAGGTGTTTCTCCGGTGTTACATCATAAATCGTCTGGAATAGATGCAAAGGCCAATGATGATGATGATGATGATTATTCTTCGGAAATAATAATTCGATTTTGTTTAGTACCTAGTTTTTATGTACAAAGCGAATTTTGCTACGGTAATAAAATAACAATTGACAGTTAACAGCAAGCAGCGTAGGTTTTGAATTAAATTGATAAGGATATCAACCCAATGTCAACTGGCAATCGATTAATAGTAAATGCTAATCGAAACATGAATAAAACAACCCTTCGTCGCATCTGTAATCCCGATACACTTTTACTTTATTTCGCATTTCGATAAATAATTGTCATCTTGGATGCCTTTGTTATAATACAATCCCTGCATCTTGAAAATTTTTGACGTGTTATTTGTATAGGTTATTTGTGTCTTCAAGCGCTTCTTGCATCTTTACCCCAATTAGGCACCGAAATCTTTGGCTAAACTTAGATGAGTTTTCAGGCCCTCCCTACATTCTTATTCTGAAGAGAATTTGAGAATAGAACATTGCAAATACGAACAGGGTATAGTGATTAATCGCGTGGGCATTATTTCCCAATTAAGCCCACCTACCCCATTGCCAGGGGAGCGTCGGCGAAGTTGGAACAAACAGGATTGTGCTCCGTCTGTTGCCGAAAACCCCGAAATCTGTTGACGGTAGAAAAGCCGAAAATTGACGCGCATAATTAAGGAACTCGGTATGTTAGTTGGTTCTAAGCACATAAGTTGTTGCCTAAGTCTGTTTGTTGTACTCGGAGGATTTCCGATATCGTCTAAATTAGGCACAATACCAACCAGCAACAGCGTTGTTAGGCATGCTCATAATATTAAATTCAAGACAAGAATAAGGAGAAAAGTATGTACTTATAAGTTAATTATTTTGACTTTTGTTTCCCTGTCTGATTCTTGAGCCCAGCGGCCGGAAAGAGCAATAATAACTATACCATTTTTAAAATTCGGAACTTTTCTTCCGAATTTTGAAGTCTACTTCTGAGCAAACCTCTACGTTGGTTTCTAAAAGTCAGGCCAGTAGTGCGTTATCCACAAAAACAAAGAGAGATCGCAAATTAGACTATAATTAACTCGAGTTATAAATAGAAAATCATACAAATTATTATCTATTTATACAAATATACGAGAAAGTTACGTTTTGTAAGTTATTCCCTATATATAGAAGTTGAAGTTATAATTATGAAGTATTGTAGGTGTAAATGTACGAAGCATCATTTTTCGGTACGTTTGCCAAATCCATTCCTCAATCAGGCTAACAATATGAAGCGTCTGTTTTCCCGTGTTGTAAACAGACGACAATGGAATCTGACAAGCCAGTTCACCCCATTTGACATGTGACTCCTCGGGCTCCGAAAAGGCCGTCTGAGGGAAATGAGATAAATTATATACAGCTATGGTTTGTTTGTTCAACGAAAGGGGCCACACCACCTGCGGCGGAACGTTACTCATCTCCCAAAGCCAGGGCTCGGAAACCGTTTTATTTTTCAAACCGGTTTCGTTCACTCGGGAACGAAAAGGATTTCGTTTCCGTTTGCGGTTACCGGTTAAAGAAGTGTTCTATTGAGATACTGATTTATGCCAATTCGTTCGCCTTCCGTTTTCGTGGAACGAAATTAACCGGTTAAATTGAAAATATTGAAGCGAGATAGAACGAGTAAGTATTGCTATATTTCACGTATAACAACGAGTTTAACCGAGTCTCCGAAAGCCAAGTGTAGCCGGTATTATATCGTTCCCTGCGAATCATAAAATTCCGTTCCCTCTTCTTACCGGTTAGGAGAGAGAACGTAATCTTTTAGTTTGCGTTCCATCAATTAACCGGTTTTTAATGAATAATATAACGGTTTCGGAACGATGTTAACAGGTATTTCAATACCGGTTCCAAGCTCTGCCCAAAGCTCTTGTAATCGAAGAAAGTCGTAATGATTCTGCACAAAAGCGTCTTATATCTTATACAACCTAACTCGAACCAGGTGCTCGAGTTCCTGGGATTACCATTAACGTGCCTATTTAGAGTAAACGAACATCCGTAACAATAAATTTGGAAGGTAATGCCGCTAAACTTGGCTAGGGGCGTCGTCATTATCAGTTTAGCTGGAGGGTCTGAAAAATATAAAAAGGCCGATCTCCGTTGAGTGCGAGGGCGTAACGAAGTGTGGCCCACTTAAAACAATAGCTAAATACGAGGGTCGGTCCGCGAGGCCATTGTTCTCAAAACGGGAGACCACTCAATATTGTGCTGAATTCGTGGTATTTTTATGGGGAGCGTTTGGAGTCCTTTATTGGTTTGGATATTTACGGCGTCCCGCGGGCCATATAAATTTGAGTCGTTTTTGGAAACCTCTCAGCCTGTTGCGTAAACCGTAAGTATAAAGTTTATATTGTATGAGTTATTGTTATAGTCGACTTGCAAATACAAGTAATATTTGTATTCGGTACTACCTACAGAAGGGACTGTATTTTTATCATTCCCAACGTAAAATCTGCGATATTTCTCTTTCCGCACAGACTTTAGTGAGGATTATATTGATAATACAAGGGATTTTTTTTACATCAAGTAAATTTTTACAATTTGCGAAATAATAAGAATTTTCACCTACAAAAACATAAGATATCGCAAATTGATCCAATTTCACCCCTGTCTTTGTCAGACCATTAATTACTACTTGATGCTAACCCCCGCACCCCTTGTACCCCGCAACCCCGGTTCAACCCCGGTTTATTGGCCGCAAACAAACCTAGCCTTCACCCCGTATTTGTTTATTACCTTTGCGAACTTCAACTGTAATTGACTTTTACGAAGATATTTCGGTTTTAACGAAGAATGTAATGGAAACGAAACTTTTAGATGTTTACTGGCAATGATAACTGTGCTGTGTGTATTTTGTGATTGGGTAAAGTAACCTATGTGGTCCAGTCCGTTTTTATTAAATTGACTTTAACTACCGAAATAAACTTTGAAAACTATACCTCTACTTAAATACTCAAAAACCGACGTTTCAATGTTTCTGCTGTAACTTAAATTAACTTTTAACTCAAAAATCCGTGACGCAGACCGAAGAATTAATGAAACTTGTAAAGAGTGCGGTTTGTCTGTTATCCGAAGAATGTGATGACGTCACGACCCGGTGGGGTCGAAATAAAGTTTTGATTAATAAAAGGATGTAAGTTCATAGTATTCCCTTGACGTTTATAATTTTCTCCGCATGGAGGACTCGGACCACCTACGCGTCGATTACAGTCAATTCTCAACCGAGGCTAATCTCACTTTAGTCGTGAAACTTATTCATTCATGTACCGATGTAGTCGCCATCAGATATATCGGAGCGGCCGAGGCGCTCAAAAATATCTGAACACGCACTCTAAGGCCTTGACAATAGAGGCGTGTTCAGATATTTGTGAGCGCCCTGGCCGCTCCGATATATCTGATGGCGACTGTACAAGTGTTACTTTAATCTGTACACTATTAAAGTTATAAAGAGAAGTATTCGTTGCAACTTATCTGTTTAACTACACACTTTTGTTTTTTATAGTAGGTACCTATTTATAATGAAATGAAATAATTTAGATGGCCACCCATTGCAATAAAACTTGTGTAACTTCAAAGGGAAATGCCGACTCGCGAGGAATGCCAATTTGTTTTGGCAAGATAAACGCCCCGATTTCTAAGACGCGTAATTAAAATTATTCGGTGAAATATTGATTAAAAACAGCTTTGTAAGATGCATATCATTGGGCCCTATTAGCTTTTAAATGAGGACTTTATCTACTTCACTACTACTGCACAGACTGCAGCCCAACAGCATCAGGTGCTCTATTATTTACGTCAGTAAATTAGCAGGCTTTGACTTTTCCACTCAAATAAAGAACGATGTGGTAGCCAGGCACTCTAGCGTTCATGACGACGGGTCTGAAAAACATTCATTGCACAGTTATGCACAGACTGTAGTATGATAATTATCATCACATGCATTATTTACATCACGTATAAATTATTAAATTACCATGGCAATATTGCGCGAGCCTTGAAAAGAAGCGCCTTTTCAAAGTTATCGTTTATCACAATCTCATCGATACCCTTTCGGTCACTTAACTTCCTAAAGAATTTCTATCTTTTATGAGGACATTATCTGCATAACATTAACTGCATAGACTGCACGCAGTCTGACAGCATCAAGTGCATTATTTACGTCACATATCAAATTAGCAGGCGTTGTAATTTCATTACTGTGGCAATAACGCGCGTCCCTGCGCGCCCGTGATTTGTATTCTGTACCTCGCCGCGTCTGACCAGATTAATTACCAGCCCCATGTTTGCCAATAAGCCTGACTTGATCTTTGATGAAATGCAGATTTACGTGCCACCTGATAAGATGGAGATTCGAGCCGGTAGCAAATAATTTGGCTAATTTTAGTTACGTAAGTGTTTAGAACGAAACAATGAAAATTTCATCAGATCGTACTTAGAGATGATGAAACTAAGTTAGTAATCTCTACAATTAAAGAAAATAAAAGAGAAAAAATTAAACGAATCAATTGTGCAAATTATTAAAGAATAGAATAATAACTATATTAGTAAAACTCAGAAAAGCAAGCCTACTTAAAAATTAAAGAAATTCTATGTTTTTTTTTACACTTGTTCAGAAATCATACCATAGAAACGATGTTTACCATGTTTTGATTTATTGTTGTTTACAAAAACGTTTTGATATTCAACCTCAAAGCGCCGTGACTTTTCTTTAATAGACTACGGAGTTAAAGCCATTAATTTTCGAGATATTTACGTAAACCATTGTGCTATTTTTGTTATTTACTACGTTATCTTGCTTCACACAGCACTTCAACGGACTTTAAAATAAACAGTAAAAATACAAATCTTGATATTTCTCTTTAAGAAAACATGTCAAAGAAACCATAAAAAGCGGCCAAGTGCGAGTCGGACTCGCCCATGAAGGGTTCCGTATTTAGGCGATTTATGACGTATTAAAAAAAAACTACTTACTAGATCTCGATCAAACCAATTTTCGGTGGAAGTTTACATGGTAATGTACATCGTATATTTTTTTTAGTTTTATCATTCTCTTATTTTAGAAGTTACAGGAGGGGGGGGGACACATTTTACCACTTTGGAAGTGTCTCTCGCGCAAACTATTCAGTTTAGAAAAAAATGATATTAGAAACCTCAATATCATTTTTGAAGACCTATCCATAGATACCCCACACGTATGGGTTTGATGAAAAAAAATTTTTTGAGTTTCAGTTCGAAGTATGGGGAACCCCAAAAAATTATTGTTTTTTTTTCTATTTTTGTGTGAAAATCTTAATGCGGTTCACAGAATACATCTACTTACCAAGTTTCAACAGTATAGTTCTTATAGTTTCGGAGAAAAGTGGCTGTGACATACGGACGGACAGACGGACAGACGGACAGACGGACAGACAGACAGACATGACGAATCTATAAGGGTTCCGTTTTTTGCCATTTGGCTACGGAACCCTAAAAACCGGCTAAGTGCGAGTCGGACTCGCGCACGGAGGGTTCCGCACCATCAACAAAAAATAGAGCAAAACAAGCAAAAAAAAACAAGCAAAAAAACGGTCACCCATCCAAGTATTGACCCCGCCCGACGTTGCTTAACTTCGGTCAAAAATCACGTTTGTTGTATGGGAGCCCCACTTAAATCTTTATTTTATTCTGTTTTTAGTATTTGTTGTTATAGCGGCAACAGAAATACATCATCTGTGAAAATTTCAACTGTCTAGCTATCACGGTTCGTGAGATACAGCCTAGTGACAGACGGACGGACGGACGGACGGACGGACGGACAGCGGAGTCTTAATAATAGGGTCCCGTTTTTACCCTTTGGGTACGGAACCCTAAAAACAAACTCAAACCTAGAACACGGACAAGTAACACAAACTCGCTACCAAACACCATCATATTTACCTAAAGCTTACCGATATTTTTTCGCAAATTCGCATCCATAATCCAAAGACAAACAGGCAAGCGTGAGCAAACGCATATGTACCTCAGAAAGCTGATCGCTGGTCCTCTGATCACGTGCTGTTTGCTGAACATTTACTACACGTATAACAGCCGTAAGAGACCTTGGGAAACGCACTGAATAATTGACCTTATTAACGCGCTGTAAATTTCAAATTTGAACTGATTTTCCAATGGCTGTAAATACTGTGGGTATGGTAGTAGTTGTTACAGGGGACTGACATACGTGCCTCACACTTCTGTTAAGATATTAAAAGATGCCCAACTTTATTGGCAGTTGACAAAACTAGCATACTTTGAAAATAATTCAAATTTAAAAAACTTCAGTGTAAGTACCTACGTACTTAAAAGGGCAATCATTAATCACGTAATGGTGGCTCAAAAATAATAATAATAATAAAATAAAACAAACAATAATAAACCTAGTATCTTTGGCACTTTTGGGCTGGGTGGGGGTCGGAATGGGGGTGATAAGTAGGTTAGTTTATTAATAGTGTGTTTTTTAAGGTAGTTGTAGTGTCTTTGTTTTTTTTTATTGTATTATTGTATTTATTAATTTATGGAACAATAATAAAATAAAATAAATAAATAAAAAATATTTCTTGACCATACTTTTCTGAAAAGGTTCGTAGAGCGATTTAAGTAAGACAACTAAGTAATAGGTATTACGAAATATTTTATAAGCATTCATGGATATTTTGAGCCAGGGATCGGATACCGGTATTTTTTGTATGGGAACGGAAACGGTATTTTTTCGTTCTTTGCTAATTACTTCATTTCTAATTGGGCAATCTAATAATACGAAGCCGTAACCTAAAAACACAACTGAGTCCTACATTTCGAGTATAAAATAATTCGAAAAATATGGTTATTTCTAAGTTTTTGCAAAAAACCGGTTCCGATCCCTGTTTTGAGCAAAGAAAAGCCGCGAAGTTTTGTATAGGTAAGTGCCATTTATTCATTTTGGACTAAGTCTAGAAATAGTTTCAACATATTTAGAAAATGAACAGTATGGCCTAACATCCATCGGGCTAGGATAGACCAAAAATTACCGTAAAATGGGGTGAGTAGGGTCAAAACTGACTTCCAAACCTCGATAACATTTTATTTTTACATATGCAAACTGAATGGTGTATATAATAAGTGTTCCGGACGTTTGTATTTTAGTTTTTATTTTATTTTGGGTAGTTCCATTTCATAACTTTGACGATAAACAGGAAATCCCACCTCACCCCGTAGTCCCTCGTATTTGGGGTGAGATGGGATTTCATACAAAGGTGATTTTGGAAGATTGTTGGATCGATGTTTTTTTATTATGAGTATTACTATAGCTCCATTTTAAATTGGAATACATTATTTTTGTAGCAGTAGCCTTAAAATCCCATCTCACCCCCCTTTCATCCCTTCTCTCCCCATTCATAACCCAACTCTCCCCGCGAACCCTACTCACCCCATTTTACGGTACCAAAATCCTCTTCACGTGGGTATGTAATGAATAGCCCTCTAAATAACTTAAGGTACAAGTTTAGTTCTAACCCGACACCCGTAAATTCTACGTAAGATACCAGTCATTATTTAAGGCGACGCGACGTGGAACCAACATACGAATCTCTTGAGACAGATATTGTAATTGTGGTTGGCAACATTTCGTTCCCGTAATGCATGTGGGTGTTTTAAAACTATTGCGGGCGAGTTAGTTAATGTGATTTGTGGGGTTTTGAGAGCAGGGTTTATTTTATTTGGAGGTGTTTTTGTGCATTATACCATTTATACCTCGAGTTTAAACTTCTCTACTTATTTGTGTCTAAACGTACAAGCATTAACAGTCACCTAAGTAATAGCTTAAAACAGTATGTAAAGAGAGGGCGGCAATTTCTGCCAACAAACTGTTATACAGTTTGGCGGAGGTTGTGCCAATGCAAGAATGTATACTGTTAATGAATACCTAAATGTTTTTTTTTATATCGACAAACGCTATTTCTATATATCACGAGTAGGTATTTATGATTCGATTGGCGTTTCTTATAAACGATCACTTAGCCGCCAGTTTTACGTTCAGTTGTAGTGGCCAAAAAAACACAAATTATACGTACGCTCATGACCAATAAAACGGATCACTTGGTATGGAAATCTCCATTGAAATACGTTTTTTCTCCTTATGAGTGTAGAACTAAATAGAATCCTTCTCCTGTGGGTCCAACCCATTTAAACATGAGGCGATATATCACTTGACTTTGTTTAAGCAAATTGGTAGCATGACGCCATCGTTGGATTCTAAAGTGAGCAAATAGTTAAGGAAACTTCTTACCGCTTTGTCATGTAATGCACAATGGTATCCTTAGTGTTAAATACGTTTATTGTATAACTAGCGACTCGCCCCGGCATCGCACGGGTTAACAAAGTAAACATAAACCTTCCTCTTGATTACTCTGTCTATTAAAAAAACCGCATCAAAATCCGTTACGTAGTTTAGATCTAGTATTACATAGGGACAGACAGACAGCCGGAAGCAATGTTGTTTTATATTTTATACTATGTAGTGATGCGTTGAGCTTTCTTCCACTAGTTAGTTGAATAAACTTATAGATAGGTTAGGATTAAATAGCATTTGCGCAAAATGTGGCGAATAAATCCCGATGTAACCCCAAATGGCCTAGAAAGACTGAGCATCTTGTCAAATGCTCATTAGAAGTGTTTTAGCGGTTCATCATTTTATCAACAGTGTTTTAAATCGAAACAAGTGCCGTTATTCTCAGTGGATAAATAAACACTGCAGGTATTCAATTCTTTAGAATCATCAGATTTCCTCCTATAGAAATGGCAGGACCATGAAGTAAATACATAGTGTCAACTTGGTAACAAAAGTACTGATAAACTCAGCCAAATTCAATAGGTAGCATCCATTACTTTACACAAGTCGTTGGTAGCAACTCCGGAAATTCGGGACATGTGGACTACTTTCGTTACGAAAGCGCTTTGTCGTTTTTATGGGTTTTTGAACACACATGAGGCAATTTTGAAAAAGCGGCTTATTAAAAGTCTTGATGGGTTGTTTTACACCGGCCGTCCTGTGCTGAATACGAAACTGAGTTTCGTATTCAGCACAGGACGGCCGGTGTAAAACAACCCATCAAGACTTTTAATAAGCCGCTTTTTCAAAATTGCCTCATGTGTGTTCAAAAACCCATAAAAACGACAAAGCGCTTCCCTAAAGCTAATATGAAAAACGAGATACTTATAATTAAATTCTCAAAAGATTCTTCAAAGTCACGGGTTGATTTAGGACGAGTGAAATTCTGCCCTCCTAAGCTAAAAAGCGGTATTTTCATATAGTTTTCTTTGAAAATACGGCCTTTAGCTTTGGAGGGCAGAATTGGCTGGAAGCCGCAAACCGCTTTATTACCATCGCGACTTTATTACAAACTCCAGCGACAAATGTGACAACGACAGTCGGGAAATTGGAAAATGTGACGTGTCAAAAAAACAGGAAGTGGCTGTGCGACGATGGAGAGGGCGGGTTTATACTTTTTCCGTCTGGCCGAGATGGTTGTGTTCATTCGAAATGACGACTGACCGCCTCCGATTGGTTTGATGAGGGTGATGTTTTGTAGCTGATATTCCTTTTACGATTTCATGCTTACATTATAACTATGTACCATAAACAACGGTGCTCTGTAAAATGCATACCATTAAATAATAACTTTCTTTTTACTGGCGACATTAAAAAAAAGTTAGAACGAATTCAAATTCTGGTATGAATACCCCGTTTTAATTTGGTTTTTAAATATCAAAAGACAGCATAATAATTCAAGAACATGCATACCATAAAAAGGCATTTAATGGTATAAATTATATGCACTTTACAAAGCACCTTATTAGAATGGGATAATAGAAATTTTTGTGTTTAATCACAAAATGATGATGTCGTCAGTTTAGTTTATCGGCGGCATTTGATTGTATATTTTTAGCTCTAAGTATAACTTTTTCTTGTTCCTGTTATTTTATTTATCGTATGGCATTATATAAATGTAGACATTGTGTTTTGTTTCTGTCAAAGCTCTATTTGTAAAATTGCGAATTCCCCCAAGTGAAATGCTTATTGACACTAAACTGTCAATCACTTGTCGTGAAGGCACGTTTTTTCACGCGATGCGAAAACACTTTTACTGCCTTCAATACTGACTAATATGGACGAAGTGCGCTGCGTGGGAAAAATGTGAACTTTGGTGGGACATCTTCATATTTCTACTAGGCAATTGACAGCTGTCCACTATGAGATAGCCAAAGGGCGACACAGTTATACACAGACTAGAGTGTATAAATAAAAAAGTCATAGAATTTAACTCTCAGAAAAATATATCGTGTTTTTGGGTTGATGTTACAGGCGTTTCGAGGCCTCATATTTTTGGACACATTTTGATGAAGTGTCTCTTCATGTCAATGACATCTCTAGTTAGAGAGTTATCAGGGATGACAAAACCAAAAATATCATCAAAATATTGATACATTTCGTTATAAATGTGTCAAAAAAATTGTCGGATCATAACTCTCTGTACAAAGACGTTCATATATACATATAGATAATCATGTAATTGTGTACTTAGTCGAGAAAACTAATACCAAACTGTTACGCATCGGCAGTAACAACATGTGGAACAAGTGAAGTTAGATTAATTCGTACTTCGTAACAATTTTATTCGGCAGTCTAGTTGGATTGAGCAAGTTTTGAATTAGTTCGGGTGCTCCGTATGGTGGATGGCAGGATGTTCGGATTAGATTGACATAGTCGCAATTGTTATGTGGCACATATGCAGATGGCAGGATGTATTTGTGAATTAATGTTTGTCAAGAATTTTAATTCTTAATAAATAAAAGAAATATGTACATAAAATCGAAATACAAAAATAAATAAAATTATACTTATAAATAAACTAAAATAAAGAAGCTCACGCAAAAAAATAAATCACACTCGCTGCGTTGCCGTGTTGAATTGCAATGGATATCCTTTGCATTAGAATTTATCTGATTCAATATCAATAAAAACAAATGTATAGGCTATGGTGTCCGCTTGGCATCACTCTGTACGTATAAAAAATTAACTAAGTAAACACAAAAGCGAACGATAATTTTCATATAAAAACACCTGTTAAATTTTCAATTTAAAAACCCCTTATCCGGCTAAAGCTATTAACACACGCGGAAACAATATTTACCCCGGGCTCTCCGCTATGCACTAACTGGGAAGTGGCGCCCGCATAATTTTCCAATTATATTTCCCTTCCAATTTTCCGAGGTGTCGCCCGCGGCACTCGTCAAGTGCAGCCTTACGGAACCCTACGGATTACGGAACCCTAGGGTTGCTACTTGCTACGGAACCCTCGTAGTTGGTGTAGAAGTCAGGTGCACCGCTATTAGGTACTACTCTTTTGTACTCGTAAGGTTCGAGATCGACTCAGCGAAGCGTTGTGGGTAATTTGATTCCGCGCTCGGAATCCAGTTTTAATTAACGTTTTCTTGTAAGGTTTCTTTGGTAATTTGTGGGGTTGACTGTCCTGTGTATTGTGTTGATACTATTGAGCTAGATTTAGTCGGTTCGAGAACGATACTGAGGTGCGATGGAATGAATCAATCAAATACCGCAATAAGGAAAATTCAGATAACTAGGTATCAGGTTGGAGTTGGAAACCGAAGATAAATGAGGTTAATACAAATTATGAATGTTATGACCTAAGTCCAAAAAATTTTCTGTACTTTCGAAAATCAGGAAACTTTATATCAGCATTATTACAAATTTCTCTCACCTTAAATTTATTGCAAACTATATATCGTTTCCTGGCAATAAATAACAGCCGACTGTCATTACGATTAATTCAACTATGAAAGTGTAAGTAGTAGCAAAGCGTAGATCAATTTGTCTAATAACTGTTATTTTACTTTTTTTTTTATGTTATTATCATTTATTTACAAACAAGATATATACTGTTATTTTGTAAGTCTGAGATCACATCTGAGATGATCGAATCGATATAACTTGATGATCAAGAAAATGATTGGCAGGCACAGAAATATATCTAAAGTACGTATTAGAAAAGTAAAGCTTCAAATTAGGCGACTAGTAACCTCAAAAATTGATTCTGGAAAATATTTATTATAAGAAATTCTGAATTTTTCGTTAGTGGCTACGACTGGTGACGAGTAAGTCCGATAAAATAAAACTCAATCAAACCCAGATCAAACCATCAACATATTTTCCTATACAATTTTTTCTTAATAGCTTATTTTCCTAATAGATTTTCTAACCATTCGCATAATTTGGATATCTTTTCGTATTGAGAAAAATATTCAGAAAAAATAAAGTGGTAAAAGTACACCCATTACCATTACCATACCTACTTACTACAAGCTCCTGTGTTTGTGGAAATGTAATAAACTCTGTGAATGAACTGTAAAAAGCAACTCCTTTAAAAATGTTATCTCTTCTCACACTTGTTTAAAATAAATGCGAGTGCAACACGATTGTGCCAGCAATTCCTGCGAGTGCGATTTCCCCAGTATTATAATGGTGTGCGCGGACAAATGGACGCCGAGGAGCTTCGTTACTTAAGTCGGTCGTGACACCTCATGGCATTTCAGTTTGCTACGTGCCCAAAATGACGTCTCATGTGTTGCTATAATTACAAATGCTGTACAATATTCATATGACAAACTAGTATTAATTACGGTTTTCGTAAAAAAACACAAACGGTACTTCTTAAAACCATGCCTTCTTAATATCTATGTTTTTCGCGAATAAATGGAGATACCGAGGAAGCTTCGTTTCTTAAGTCGGTCGTGACAACTCGTGGCATTTATTCCAGTTTGCCACGTAAGCAAAATGACGTCTAATGTGTTGCTATAATTACAAATGCTGTACAATATTCACATGACAAACTAAGAATTATATAATATTAATTACCGTTTTCGTAAAAAAATACATAGGATACTTCTTTAAAAAAATCTCGAATAAATGGAGATACCGAGGAAGCTTCGTTACTTAGAGTTAGACCAAGAAAAGTCTGCAGCGATTTTGATAGCCCACATTATTTACACGTCAGAAAGTGCAAGTGTTATTTACACGTCACAAATTTATAGAAGTTTGACGTTTAAAATGCGTGGGCTATCAAAATCGCTGCAGACTTTTCTCGGTCTGACTCTAATTATTAGTCAGTCGTGACACTTTGTGGCATTTATTCCAGTGTGTCACGTGCGCAAGATGATGTCTCATATGTTGTTATAATTACAAATGCAATACAATAAATATATATAAATAAAAATAAAAATAAGTAAACAAATAGTATAAATATAGATTCTTATAAATTGATTTCGCATGTACAATATTAATAGGTATGGATTAATTTTAAAGATGTTTTTCGTGAACAAATGGACACACCGCGAGGCGGCTTCGTTACTTAGGTCGGACGTGACATCTTAGTTTGCGACGTGTGTACAGTCAGCAGCAGAAGTTGCTAAGCGGGCGAGGTGTTCTAAATTATCTTGACACGTTCTTATTCTCTTAATAATAAAGTCGCGTCAAGATCATTTTGAACACCTCGCCCGCTTAGCAACTTCTGATGCTGACTGTCCAAATATATGTCGCTTGCGTAAGGAGATTGGTGTCATGGTTTTATTTATCAGAACAATTCAATTAACTCTTAATTGCAATGAGTTCTTTTTCAAGAAACATTTTATAAAATAACGAGGAAACTTATAATATTGAATTGGTATACATAATTTTGTTATTGACTAGAAGTTTCTTTACAATTTTTATGATTGGATTTTAATTGTTTTGTAAACTTTACGTATTTAGCTAAATTATTAAGTAGTTCATCAACAAATCAATTGGAGAATTTTGAGACGTAGAATTACACCTTCTAGGAGATACATATGTCTTATATAGGTACCTAATTACCTATATAAAGTACTAGCTTCTGCCCGCGACTTCGTCTGCGTGGAATGATGATGAATAATTGATTAAAAAAATCCTATGTCGTTCGCCGGGCCTCAAACTATTTCCATACCAAAATGTATCTAAATCAGCTGAACGGTTTAAGCGTGAATATATATGTAATAGACATGCAGAGTTACTTTGTAAAAAAAAAAAACAAAAAACTGAAGAAACATAACCATAATCCGTTTAAAATTCTGCGAATTTGTATTTAGTTCACGCTTCTAGTTCAGAGCGTCACCTCAAATTGGTTTAACAAGTGCAATTACAATTAGCTTAAAGCCGAGACGAGAGCAATTAGAGTGAGTCATTAAACGTCACTTGAGGACAACCCATCGACATCGACAATTGGCGTCCTTGTCTCTCGAATATTGCTAGATAGAGATGGACTTACGTGGTTACTATAGTTACCACACTTGCGAATCCGCCGGTCAGGTATGTGTGCGAAAAAGCGGTATGGACGGAGATAGCCATGCCCTACTCGCACATCAGGCCAATTCGAACGTGCACCTGACATCAAAATGATATCT
This sequence comes from Cydia amplana, assembly GCF_948474715.1. NCBI lineage: Eukaryota > Metazoa > Arthropoda > Insecta > Lepidoptera > Tortricidae > Cydia > Cydia amplana. Next base: position 4,121,784 of record NC_086081.1, read on the forward strand.
GAATGATGTCGAGATCGAGAGAAAAATAGACAAGCTGTCAACATTTCCCGTTGAAATGAAGTAAAGTCGCTGTGGACAGCTGACAGATCATATTAAGTACACATCGATAACAATAAATTACTTTCTGAATAGACCTCCCGTTTCATAGTCTTAGTAATTAGTTACGAGACGGCACCGCACGCGCCGTTGGCGCCACTGTCCTGTCTCGTTAGTGGTACGTGAGTGGGAAACCTGGATGGGTTTGCTCTAATTTGTGTAGGGTTGTAACATCATTTGATAATTAACACTGTTCACAGTTGGTCTTTGGCGAAGGAAACCAGATTAACCACAATATCACAATATATATGTAGTTGCACAGCATATCGGTATGTAGTTGGTTCCCTTCCAGGTCTAAATGGCAGTAGCATTTATTGTATAGCTACCACTTACCAGTGTCTTAATTTTTCGGACTAGGGATTTTTAGATTAGACATGGAAATTCACTGACATTAGGAGGAAAATAAATAATTAAAGCCTGACCAGTAATATATGATCATTGTCAAGAGGGCGCTGTTATTTTCATGTAGGTGACAGTTCAGTATAGTATGAAAAAAATAGTTCCAGTGAAATTCCGCAACATGGCGCGTGATCATATATTCCTGCCCTAGTAGCACGGTCGCATTTTTAACGTTTGTCACCATGCCTGTCACGTTCTAAAAAGTATGTAAGTGCGAAAGTGACGGGCATAGTGATAGTCGATAAAAATGTGGAACCGTGCTGAGCCCGCAGGTCAGGCTTTATATTTATCGACATTAGAATTAAATGTCGCTATGTCACGGTCTGTCAAATACCTAATTCTAATTTCGAATAAATCATTTTTCTTTGGATTTCTTAATAAACCCGGCTGTTTCTCATTTAAATTATAAAATAGAAAGTCTGCCTTGGCTCTAAATTAAACAATTCCAAGGTTTTGTTCGTAACTCAATTCCTCCAAATTAATTAGAAAAAATCCTAAAAAAACGCAATTCTTTCCGCACGTGTCTCGTAAAACAAAAAAATCTAAATAAGTTTTCCTTTTAAAACGCGACCCACTTTTGGCAAGCAATAAAACGTGTTCTCTTTGCGCGTGCGCGTTTTGATGAAAAAAAGAAAAAAAAAAAGCGTAGCGGAGTCTATTCACGATTAACTTTATTTGAATTCATTAGGACGGACGCCTGCGGCTTGCTAATGACCGGTTTATCCGTAGATTCGGGACTTGGATAAACAACTTGGACAATATAGGATAAGTATATTTATTCTATACTAGCGACCCGCCCCGGCTTCGCACGGGTTAACAAAATGATGCATAAACCTTCCTCTTGAATCACTCTATCTATAAAAAAAAACGCATCAAAATCCGTTGCGTAGTTTTAAAGATCTAAGCATACAGACAGACAGACAGCGGGAAGCGACTTTGTTTTATACTATGTAGTGATTCCCACGATACAGGCTGTGCCTAGTGTGGGGATCACTGTACTGCTTTTATTGAAATTTTTGTATTTCTTGAAATAAATATATTTTAAATTAATTAAATTTAAATTAAGGTACATTTTGATTATTACATATTTTTATAGGTGCATATCTATGAGAATTGGATGCTTTTAACGTTTATTGAAAGGTTTGTAACACTATGCATTGATAATTTAATACATATTATATGTACCTATGTTTAAATGTAGTTCGGTTTTGCGAGCCATATGAGTATATGTGCTATGTAATCAGAGAAAATTGTAAAGGTCGCCGTTGTCGGATACGACATGGAGGACTACATATATAAGTATGTGTAATCTGTATTTAATAGTATACCTACACCTACATATACATATTAAGGTTACATTCTGAGGGTGACAGATTGTTGTTTTAATTATTAATTAAATTTTGTAAAAGACGTATAAGTAGGAAAAATATTTTTAAGAATTAAGAATAAAAGACTAAGAATAATTTATTGAAAAAACCTTACTCGTATTGCTAATGCGTTAATTAAGTAAATTGTGGTATTATTATTCGTCAACGTACTATTTTTGGTACATACATACATTTTGTTTTATTATTGTATTTTATTAAAAATAGAAGTTATTTACACTTTTCGATTCCATTAGCACAATTTGGAATTGGAACATAGGTATTCACTTGGTTTCAAAACATGTATTAAAAACTATGAGTAGTACAATGTTTTTGTTTTCAGAAACAATCTCCAATTGAAGTCTCCGTTCATTTCTAATGTTTCACGTGTGTTACAGGCAGGGTTGGGCAGTATTTCAATTACATGTATTTGAAATACGTATTTGAAATACAAATTAGTATTTCGTATTTGTATTTCAAATACTACCACAAAAGTATTTTGTATTTGGTATTTCAAATACTGCACTCACATGTATTTAGTATTTTGTATTTCAAATACTTCAAGCTTCAAAATACATTTCTATAAATACATTTTATTAAATTCTATAATCCTAAAATGTCTAATCTCTCGCACAAGCTGTGAGCCGACCGCGAACCTCCGATCCAGCCGAGATACAATTTTCATTGGCTGGATACTGGATCTATATTAGGTCAACTTCTGCGTGGAACTTTTCATTTAAATCTAGGGGATAGGGTCATTGCAGTAGTTTCCGTCCATGCACTAGTTTTCGACGACTTGACGGATTATCAAATATATATTTCATTTTGAATTTACTACTTTTTGCGAAATCTTCATCTTCCTCGCGTTGTCCCGGCATTTTGCCACGGCTCATGGGAGCCTGGGGTCCGCTTGGAAACTAATCCCAGTAATTGGCGTTGGCACTAGTTTTTACGATAGCGACTGCCATCTGACCTTCCAACCCAGAGGGTAAACTAGGGCCGTAATTGGAATTAGTCCGGTTTCCTCACGATGTTTTCCTTCACCGAAAAGCGACTGGTAAATATCAAACGATATTTCGTACATAGTTCCGAAAAACTCATTGGTTCGAGCCTGGGTTCGAACTCGCGACCTCCGGATTGCAAGTCGCACGCTCTTACCGCTAGGCCACCAGCGCTTCCTTTTTGCGAAATATCATTGTTATATGTAGACAGATATATTGCTTAGACGCCTTAGACATAAGGATTGAAATCAGTCCACATTTGTGCAGGAATGTAGGTATATATTCAAATTTCGTCAAGTGGACGTAAACTAGAGCTGGACGAAAACTAGCGCAATGACCCTATAAGTTTATATGAAAGGATATTCGTTAACGTTAAAACTAAATGCTAAACAAAAAAATAAATAAAGGTATATTTTGTAATTGAAATACATTATTTTAAACACTGTAATTTGTATTTTGTATTTCAAATACCCGTCACCAAAGTAGTTTGTATTTTGTATTTCAAATACTTTTAAAAATGTATTTTGTAATTTGTATTTCAAATACGTTGAAGCCAGTATTTTGTCCAATCCTGGTTACAGGCACTCCAATTACGAGCAACCCAAATGTGACTAGACTAGACGCATATCAATTCATCTCACATGACGGGCAGCTTATATTATCTTCCTCAACCCAATTTAATTTATCAAAGGACACCCCTGTACTAACAACACTGATCTAACCTGGACCTTATGCTTTAGTAAATAAAGTTGACGAACTGTCAGGAACATGTATGGACGATGGAACGTTCAACTGATCCTCGATGGACCTTATGTTTTGGTAATAAGGTTCAGAAATTGACAGGGATGTGGGCGGCATATACGGAGCTCAGGTGGGCATCATTTGTCAGATCACTTTACGACCGAGATCAAAACTACAGGCTTAGTTGGGTTTAGACATATGTTTACGCCACGCCAGCTTGCACATGAGACACATAATACCTACTTAGTTATGTCTGTACAAAGGTTTGTACATGCTATAGTTGATGAAATACATTAACTTGGAACCGGCAGTAAACTTTTATAATAAAAATTAAAATTATAATAGCGATTTTTATTTTTAAAGTACATATCTATAAAATATTCTGTCCAAACTAATTAATTTGTTACCTTAATTCAATGCATCATGGTTGAAATTAGATCAGCCACAGCTTTTTGTTTAAGTCGCGTTTTCAGCACAGTTAGTCCGCTATATGAATAAACATAAAGGTCACAGGCAGTAATAGCTCGGTCACTCCGTACAAGGCTGGCTCATTGTACACCTATTAGTGAATTAACGTTACTACATAGAAGCAAGGACCAAATATACATGTAGGTATATGGTCCTTGCTAGAGGTATTGACGTTCCTTTGTGGTTTCGACTCTTATGATCACAAAGAGAGTTTGCGAAACTAAATGAGGCTGAACAGAGACTGCAGAGATTTGCTTTGCTTTTTGTTACCGGTTACTAAGAATGCTGTTCTGTAGGCGTAAGATCTCTGAAGATTACTTGAGTGGATTCCGCTAAGGGGTCTTGAATGTCTTATTAGTACCTAAATATTACAGAAATATTCCACGATAGTACCTACCTATGGGTGTTTTCGTGAGGCGTGTTAAGCTATGTAATATAGGTATGCAATTAATTGAAATTCGACATGATCCGTATAAAATTTAAAAATAAGGTAATTTGTTGTATTTGATTTAAATTTTTTTTATTTAAATTTAGAAATAAGGTTTAATATAATAATAATTTTACATGCAAGAATATTTATAATGTACTTATTCACAAGTTAAATTATGATTTATTGTAATATATGTAAGTGCTTTAGTTTAGAACGGTAAACCTGAATATATTGTGGGAAATAAATAAATAACTAAAGGCCTTAAATAAAAAGAGGTAGCAGCGTTATGAACGGAGCTTGGAGTATTTTCGTCTTATTTCTTCGTTGGAATATTAATCTTGACTTTACTAAAATTGACAATTGCAAGTTATCGATTGCATGCACATTTGTGGCCACATAAATCGTAGCTATTTAAATATTGTGCCTAAAGCAATGGTTCTTCACCTTTCAGTTTAAAATATCTCGTTATATTTTCAGATTAAAACTACTTAAGTATGAAAAATAAAATCAGCAAATGGTTCTGTTTAGAAATAGGTACGCGGACCGCTTCAGACGAAACGAAACGCTATATGTCTCTATCGCGCTAATAAGGAAGAGTGATAGAGAGGCAATAGCGATACGATTGTCATTTTGGCAGGTGCTACCAGGAACCATTGGACCGCAGGCCGCCGCTTAAAACCACTGACCTAAAGTCATTGAACGGGATCATCATCTTTAGTATAAAGAAGTCGCGCTTGAACAATCAGATTTCTTCCGTTACATTAAGCCATTGGGCTTGAAATGTTCAATTGTGCTACATTAGTAATTTCGATTACTACGTAATAGTACCTAATCATAAATATTATCCTCTTTTTTTCTTTCGGACGGTTGGCAAAAAATGGGCAAGTAGGTTAAAGAACTCTAAATCTCACGCTTCAACAAGAATACTTTATAACTTAAAAATACATTGACATTGACTGCACAAAATTTGAAATCTCAATAAAACGTATTTAATCATATCCATATTATCTTGTTTCTTCCTATAGAACAGATGTTTAATAGGATGTTGTTTGCTATTCAACAAACTAAACGAATAATATACGGCATCACGTTTTATATGAAAAACCGAAAAGGGATACAGCATTGAATGACCCAAAACGGTTAAAAACGGTATACGAGAAAATTTTCCAAATCGGAGGCCTCAAGAAAAATTCGGGTCAGAATGCATTAATAGCCAAAGTGCTGATTTTTCTGGTATCTCGAATTTCCCGTTCCCATTTTCCTTTCAGTCTGATAACAGCAAAAACGTAGTGTTCTATCGGCACAGACGGGCCCGGGCACCTGTTACCCGCAAAAAAACCGGCACATCTGTAACTTGTCAATTTTTTGTGTGTTTCCGTTTCTCGAAATCGGCAATACACAACGCGCCCAACCCTATTTGTGGAGATTAGGCAATATTGGACTTTTTGTCGGGTGGATAAGAGCTTTGAAGTGTTATAGGTAAGTTTGTAGGAGTGAACACTGTTGACGAACGTAATGCACGCATTGACGTTTTGTTTCTGTCATAGTAAAACACGATGTCTTGATTACTTTCTTCCGGTTTTTGCGGTTTATGCTCAGACAGTTCAGATTGCAATTGAGATGCGTATGTTTTTTTTCAGGCAATTTTTATTTTCTAGGCATGAGAAGATAGCAAATGACTCAACCTATCTACTGTTTTAATTTGGCAAACGGTGTACCAAACACCCTGTATATATAAAGAATAAGAATTACCAGGGCAGGGTCTAAGTCGATCACGAAATTTTATGTGAATCAACTTAAATGGCGTGTTCGGCACAGTCCAACCTGGGTATGAAGAGTTTTTCGTCTATCAATTCTATTATCGATATGTCCACTGTCCTTATAACCGTTAGGTTATCTAGAAGAGATCGTTTTTAGCGATAGAGCCTCCACTTACGTCTATTCTTTTAATTGTTGTATTATTTTCTTTCGTCGACCAGAGAAATCGCGAGAGTGTAAACTCACACAGCCTCCCTAGAGCCCTAGCACGGGGGACGCGGCCCATTTCCCCCCTGTTGTATCGTAGTAGGACGCCGATGACAAATAGCGCAGTCAATGATGCATGCTAGGCAGGCGCTGGAATAATAGACCTTGACGTTACGAAAATGTAATGGTTTTATTGTGTTTTTGGAAACTGGATTTATTTGGAACTAGCTGCTGCCTGTGACTTCGTCTGCGTGGGCTGCTGATGATATTATGATTGATAAAAACTGCCATATGCCCTTTCTTGAGCTTCAAATTAACTCTATACCAAATTTCATCTAAATCGGTTTATGTGTGAAGAGGTAACAGACAGACAGTTTTTTCGCATTTATAGGTAATATTAGTAGGGATTTGTACTATAATTAATGATGATCAGAAATTTCTCCGCAGACTTTTCCTATGGAATAGCCTAATGGGGAAAACTGTCTAAGATGGCATCATCAAATTCCCTACAAAGAAAAATAAAGTCTACGAGAACGCCAGCTACAATTGGCTTTGATCAAATGTAATTAAAAAGTAATTAATAATAATGGTGTAGCCCTTACATCTCATTAGTGTCAAAAGGGGCTCTACGTGTGGACTTCGGTTCCGCGCGCGCCTCCTAAATGTCCGGTCCAGAACACCATTGCTCCGAGATGGGTAAAGATATATATCTTGTCAAAGGACTGTCTGATTTCAAACATATACAGAGAGAATCATACTATCTTTGTCTTACACTAGTACTAGCACCCAAAAGAAAAGGATGAGTATAGTTTTATTTGTTCTTATTTACTGACAAATTGGTTTGACCAAGTATAATAGATGTCAATGTCTAAAAGAAAAGTACTATCACCAACGCCATCTACGATTAGCGCCGATGAGTTGTTTACCGGCCTTCCCCATTGTTTAAACTCTCTTATCTAACCAACCGTAAAGGCTACCCGTTAATTTTCCGTTAACAGCCTACAGACCTCATTTATATCAGGAATTAGATCAGCTATTGAGCTTGACGAATAGCGTCGGTTGTGGGCAATATAGCCCTACAAATGATTCACGCGGTTGCGGATCCGCATGCCGGCCCGGTGTGTAAGCGAGACATCGACATTGCAGTGTCCCACTCGCACGCCGGAGCTGTGTGCGAAATGCGGATGCATTCAAAGTAAAGGCTGTTTGCCTCCAGACTATGCACGTCTACACGACCAACAGTAGCAATCGATACAGCACATTTGCAGATTAACAAAAAAAGTTACCTTTTAGATTTAGATTTCTGTACTGCTAACACGCACACAAATATCAACAGGTTGAACTGAATGTTTACACACACAGCTACAAAAATACTCATTGCAAAAAAGGAATGGAATGAATGAATTATTCGCATAGTAAATTCCAAGTTAAAAGATTTTTTCAATGTTAGGATCGTTTTGCATGGTGAGGCAGAAATAGCGGCATATTTAAAGGAAGCTAGAGTCAGACTAACTGCATGGCATTTGCAATGACTAAGTGTGGCAATGTCAAATTTCTATGAAAATATGACATTACCTCACTTTGTTCTGTTAAAGTCGGTGCAAAGTTAGCTTAAACGGACTCTAACGGAACACTAAAACCATCCAAAAAAATTAGTAATGGCGTGAAACCCTCAGTGTGCGAGTCCGAATCGAGTTGGCCTGTTGTTTTGCATGAAAGGAACTAGTAGATACAGTTTTGTGTCACTTATTGTCCTTGTCTCTTTTTTACAGTCCAGCTTTTAAAACCACGAAACTTTATCTGAGCAATTTGTTGTTAGGGTTCCGTACCCAAAGGGTAAAACCCTAAAAACGGGACCCTATTACTAAGACTCCGCTGTTCGTCCGTCCGTCCGTCTGTCACCAGGCTGTATCTCACGAACCGTGATAGCTAGACAGTTGAAATTTTCACAGATGATGTATTTCTGTTGCCGCTATAACAACAAATACTAAAAACAGAATAAAATAAAGATTTAAGTGGGGCTCCCAGCCTCCCATACAACAAACGTGATTTTTGACCGAAGTTAAGCAACGTCGGGCGGGGTCAGTACTTGGACGGACGGGTGACCGTTTTTTGCTTGTTTTGCTCTATTTTTTGTTGATGGTGCGGAACCCTCCGTGCGCGAGTCCGACTCGCACTTGGCCGGTTTTTTAATGGTATCTATCCGGCGCGTGCTAGGGGAAATATAAATTTTACACTCGTTCTGAGGCAAGCCGGTTACAGTTTGGGAATAGTTTGCCTGCTGGAGCCGATTCCATATCCGTTTATTTGCAGCAAATAGCAAATGTGCTCGGGACGCGGGAATATTTTGACGTGTTTTTGCGATTTCTCACGGGACACGTACGTACGTGTACCTAGTCATGCAACTCGCTTTATTGTACAATGTACTGTGTTAGACCATTGTCCTGTCTGCTAGATCACTTGCTGTAGACGCAGCATATAAAGCGCGTAAAGGTGACAGTATCAGAATCAGATCATTTATTTGCTTTTCACGTATAAATACAGTAGAGTCCGATTAGTACGACTTCGCATATAACAACCAACCGCTTATAGCGACGTAAGTATAGGCACTTGTTTGGTTTTAGTATGAGCTACTATGAAAGTACAACCGTTTATTACGACTCCGCTTAAAACGACCGATCGCTTTTAACGACGGAAATTGACTCAAAATCCGTCCGTCAAGTCCGGTTACAACGACGAGCGACGTAGTTTTTACAAATAAATAGTTGGTAAGAAGCGTCCGTCCCGCGCACCTAACTCCCCTGCCCCTTTTGCCTATACGCAGCAAGATGAAATAGTCTTGTGACTTTTCGTAATCTTGCAAACTAAATAAAACCCTATTCCCATTATTCAATTGAGCTTAAACTTCACATACCTACATAATTATGTACATAAGTTAGGTACAATGCAATATTTTGGTAGGTACCTTCGAGCTGATCTATGGACACAGGAGATGGCCATAGGCACTGTGTGATAAAACAACGTCAGCTGGATTAGATCCTCAAGAATTACGACTTTTTATTTTACGGGATTCGAGTAATTTGCGGATGACGAGTGAGTTGACTACGCGTACCTTGAAAAATGGCTTCTTCTAAACACACAAGTCTTGTGTGTTTAGAAGAAACACATAAGTGTTGTAATACTAACGTAAATAAATATTTTAAAGGAAATGTTTTTTTGTCTTTGATTGTCGCATAAGTATTCATACATACAAAATGACGTAATTATTTTATTTAAAAAATATATTAATATTGGTAGTTCGTTTTGTACGACGTCCGGTTAGTACGACGTAATATCAGCGGTCCCTTGGGCGTCGTTATAACCGGACTCTACTGTACATGCAAATACAATTACCTATAAGAACTTACATGCTAAAATTGCTTATTCTTAGGTTATATATGAAAAGATATGTATTAAAATTATTATGTGCAAATATGTAGTTCAATAACTCGTCATTCATTTTACTATGGAAATTGACAATCATCGACGCGTTCAGGCTGGTGCAGTAGTATCGGAGCAGCAGTGCAGCTGCGGTCGGAAATACGTTAAAATAACCATATTACGTGTAGTCGGTATCGTCATCTTCATTTTCATATGGAGTAACTGAGACGTAAAGTGTTTGTAGAAATTGTTTTGAAATTGTAGCACATTCATTTATTTAGAAATGTAATTTTTACGTAATAAAAACACGGTGAAAACGTATTTTTCAAATATTATTTTAAATTAAGCCCAACCAAAAGAGACTTGAAGGAACTGTCATAGCGACCATCAATCGACAAGAGAGGTAAAGTGTGACTGCAAGTCTTCAGGTGTTTGCTTCATATTGAGGAGTCTATTGGAGGTAACCTATGACATATTCATGTCCATTTTCGGCGTATACCTACGTCCGTACAAATTTAAACTGATGGTCGTCGTGAAGCGTACTGGACAATGGATAGGTACTCAACTACTCACGTACTCACGAATATCAAGAGATGAATGTCATCCATTTATTATCCGTACCTGAAATATAAGAAACATTGTTGTTAATAACTTTCACGATCACTGTAAAGGAATTAGCGTATCGCCGGTCAGTTTCCTAATTCGTCAATTTTGCTGATTCAACAGTTTACCTTCTGGTCATTTTCACTAGGTTGACAATTTCGCTAGTGGGTCATTTTCCTAAACCTTCAGTTTACTCTTTCGCCAGTTTTGCTAGGCTTCAGTTTCGTAAATTTGCTAGTTTCCTTATGTGCTAATTTAATTATTCGTCAGTTTGGTCAAATGGTCATTTCCCCTAGATAATCGGTTTCTATATTCGCCAGTTTCACTAGTTGCCAGGGTCTTATAGTCGTGTTTCGGTGTATCAAATAAACAAGGTAATTTCAGGGTCGTGTGGCAAGTAGCAAGAGACCAAGGCTTGATGCAGAATCAAAAGATGAACCTATTGATGCTTCATTGATGTTTCTAGTCACCTTATTAAATGTTATTTTAAAACTATTATCCGACACCATACAAAGTTATGTCATCTGATATTCTCCTGTAGGTACAGTCACCTGCGAAATTATCTTCCAGAACAAATACTGTAAAAGTATCTTATTTAAGCAATCTCATTTGTAGAGCCATAAACGCGTGTCACATATTTTAGTGGCCTTTGAGCTTTGTTGTCGAAGATACTTTTGCAGGTGACTTTACTACAGTTTGAGTCATGAATAGGTTGACCATAATTAAGTATGATTTTTTTTTAATGTAACAACTAATGGCATTGCAATGAAGTGTAATTTCTTACCGAGTATTTTGTAAACGTAATTCTAATGATAAAGGTACTTATGCATGCAAACTAACTTTTGACCTTTGTAGAGATTACATTGCTACTTTTACGATATAAGTTATAATATTGGATTGTTGTATAAGGAAAGTAACGGATTAGGAAAATGACGAAATAGCAAAACTGACAACTTAAGATAATTGAGGAATAAGGAAGTTTGCGACTCAAGAAACTGGCTTAATAGGGGCTCTGACAATTTAGTGAAACTGGCAAAAAAGGAAATTGGCGAATTAAGAAACAGTCTAATCATTAAACTGTTGAATCAGCAAAATTGACGAATTAGGAAACTGACCGGCGATACGCTAATTCCTGTAAAGGAGTGTATTCTAGGTTTATTTTTATTAACGATCGTCATCGATTGAGAAAAGACTCCGACCTTTCGACACAGTAGACGTGTGACGACGTTTCTGTTACATGTAGTTGGCGAAATATAGGTAGGTACTTATAATTTGCACCGATTCCCTTTAATGTTGTTCGAGAAATCAATATAAATTATTATTTGTCATATTATTTTTAAATCCGTGTAATGAATACTTATTTTAATTCCAAAGTCACTATGCAAGCAGTAAAAAATACTTCATAACAACTAAACCATTCATATCAAAATAACCTGAAAAGGTATTGCAACACCAATAGGGTTTCACAATATTTAAAGCCCTCGCACACATTCCTATACATTCCTATAATAGTGCCACGAAAAGACAGGCGGCAGCAAAACAAAAGCACGTCAGCGGACCAGCGACGCGTCCTGAATGCCAAATGATGGTCAAATAATCGCATCCAGGGGTAACAAAGTAGGGGGCCCTTGCGCTCAACGCTGACTAATACGCTCTGCGACTAACGTTTGCTTTCACAGACATGTTAAATGACTGGCTTTGAATCCGCAAAGGCATCGGTCAAGTGGGTTGCAAATGCTGGCATCAATATGAGCCCTAGGGGGTTCTATGCAAAATGTAGCAACACTCTTAACTGTCCATCGATGGACTTTATGCCTTTTGTAATAAGGATTACGAACTGCCAGTTAACAGTGTGGGCGATGGTATCTATGCTTTTATAGCCCTTCTAAGCCCACTCTTTTGCACCCGGGAAATATTCATATAGGTACATGATGGCTTCCCATTTGCACACTTTAATTATCTTTAAGCGTAAGCTTTAATATATGTGGTCTACGATAAGCTTTGAAGAGACAGTGTCGAATTGCTAATATAAAACTTCAACGTTCCAAATTATCAGGCCAATTCGAGCGTACACTGACATCAGAATGATATTTGAATGATATCATTTAGTTATCGTGCGTCTCGCCCACGCCAATATATGAAGGGACAAGTGTGAGAAAAATGCACAATATCTGAATGACATTATTTACGTTAGTTCGAATTGCCCTGAGCCCGTACCATGAGTCACTGACAGTGACAAAACTGACATTTACGCTGTCGAAAACGTAATTTACTTTCTATACATCTCGTTTGCACTAATATGCGAGTACGAGCGAGATGTATAGAAAGTGAATTACGTTCTCGACGGCGTTTATGTCAGTGACAAACTGATGGTAGCCGTACTGTATGTTACTGCAAAGCGAGTTAACTAGGTCCGACTCTATGATATAACTGACATAATGCTTCTGAATAAAGCTATTGTTTCAAATATCCTATTGAATTGAAAACAAAACGAATGCGTGTAAATTCGACGGAGCGTAAGCTTGTTTCGATGGGGACTTTTAATCGGCAGAATGGAGTGGAAATAGGAATATCACGCAGATTTTCAGTTTTTCTGTGGCTGCGTTAGTTTTACAGCGACCCATCATGCGGAATTTTGAAACTGTTGATAATGTAGTTTAAAACCTGCATGAACAGTGTACAATATGTATCTAGGTACATATAGTAGTACAATAGGTGTGGTAATTCTCGGCAAAAGGAATATCTATCGACATTAATAATTACACAGAAATTAGTTGTTAAAGGGAGAGTACTTTTAATTAGTTATGTGTAGCTAATTCATGTACTCGTATTTTATGTATCCGTTTTAAATACCTACTTCTCTAAGTTACATTTTTAATAGTACATTATTGTCGAGGTTCGGAAGTAGCTACTTGCAGGCTGAGGATTCGTTTTAAACGGACGACCTTGGGAGTCCGTTTAATTGAATCCGAAGCCAGCAAGTAGCCTTCCAGCCGAGTCATATATAGTGCTTTTCTCAAAAATGGTGCAAGAAATAGAAATATTTTACAGAACTTACAGAAGCAACGTTCTAATTTTCCATTAATTTTCACAGAAAAAAATACAACCATTAAAAAAATTAGCTTGCCGCCTTTAAAAAAAAAAGAAGTGTATTTTTCTGCTGAAAATACGCCAACCTATTTGAGACACCTAAATAGTCGCGGTACCAACATTAAGCCTATAACAGACTATCGCACCGCACCGCGACCTTGGAGCGTCGCACCCATAAGTGAGAGCGAGAAAGAGATATCTGTTTCTCGCTCTCACTTACTCATAACGCTCCCAAGGTCGCGGTGCGGTGCGATAAGTCTGTTATAGGCTTTATAATAATAAGTGCTGATCATCTGTTTGGCTGTTTAGGGGACCTATGCCTTCATTTGATATGGCCATTTGAAGTTTTAAAAAGTTTGGAACTCGTTAAATAATGGAATTTGTATGCGACATTGCAGTCCCGAAATCGAGACTGCAATGTTTTTAACTTTTTAATTTTTTGAATGACCATAAACTACGCACTTCGCGACCTATTTTTTAACCGGCAACGTCGACTTTGCCGTCCATTTTTGAGAAAAATAATCTTTTACGTCACTCTAGGCCCCTAAGTGGGATGTTCTCCCCGCTACGCGAGGAGAAAATTTCACTTACTGGCCAAGGCAAGACGTAAAACTTTAGACAAACCACGGGTGGTAATTCGTTTATTGCCCTCACCTTCGGTTCGGGCCACAAACACCTGCGATCTGGAGCATTCACGACTTCACCTCGATTCATTTCCAAACAAGTTGTAAATTACCTAGCAATATATAAACGGGTTTATATCAATCGTTTAGCATTTTATCACTCTCCAAAATTCACTCAAATATATACAGAAAGGGGAATCGCTTAAACAATCAAGAAAGCAATATGAGCTATTAGGAAAGTTGGAACCCTTTGTTCATTTTATTTAGAGTACGTACAATTTGCCTCCCCTAAAACTAATTTATATTAAGGTATTACCGTTGAGGTATGAGGTTCATATCGAGTTAGTTTCAGATGGGATCGTTAGCAACCCCTTCATGTCAAAACCGAGGTTTGTTAGACATGGAATGATTATACGTTACATGGGTACATTCATTAGTATAATACCTCATTAGAATACGTTATGTCACCTATCATTATGATTTATCACGATGATAAAACGTAACTTAATTTTTCATTTCGGCAGCAGCATGAAATTCCGATGTAGATGCTGAAATACTTACATTTTGAACTTTGCTATTATTATTATTATTTTATTTTTTGCTAATAAAAATGTCAAGAATCATATTCCAATCGTAGCCCACTGTAGCATTAAAAATGTCTGTATAGTTTTTACATACCTACTCAAGATGATTATATGTATGTATAATATACCTATAACTAAAATGTTATGTAGTTCACGCTTACTCATGGAGACGAGACGGCAAAAGGGTTTCAAAATAAAATCGCATAGTAGTGTAATTTTACTAAAAAATCTACGAATATCACGTAGACAGTAATTTCTGTTGTTCCTTGTCAACAGTTTTCCATTTTCCCCACCTCACTCGGCAATCCTTTGCCCACCCGGTCACGTAAACATTTTTATCTTTTTTCGCGACAATTTGAAATGCCCGAGCCGTAATTTAGGAGGGAAATTTTTATGCAGATAATACCGTAGTACGGCTTAATTAAGTTTATTAGAATTTATTTTGTTGGAACGTGCCCCGAAGCGTTACTGAGGGCCTACCGCGAACCACGTTCGAAGTGTTGCTTCCCTGTCACACTTACGTACGAATTTACAAGTGCTACAGAGAGGCAACACGTCGAACGTGGTTCGCGGTAGGCCCTCTGAGCCCTTTATCCCGACTGGTGAAATCTGCTTTCGGGACGTAAATGCGTTAATGCGCTTAGGCCGTACATTTGCTATCTTTTTAATTGCTTTATGATTACTGAGTTGTACAATATCTGTGTTTTTCGCAAATTAATGCAGTGCTAATCTTGTTTTCGTTAATTTTGCTTTATTATTCTTCATTTGCACGTATAATAATTACGATAATAAATATATTTAATTATTTACTCGCATCTGTCGGCGGCAGTACAGAATCCCAATTCATTAATAATATACTTATGTAAATACAACAGGTAATTATATTATTATAACTTTTAAAACACTAATTACATAACTACAATTAACCCATAAATAAATAAACAATTCAATTTTCAGACGATTTAGGACATGACAATATGATTATAGTCTGTTTCGATATGTTTCGTGTTTCTTTTGCTTTCTTCTTTACTATTTAATGAATAACATATAGGTATATTAACTTCGATTCTACGATCTAAAGACGCGTATTAAATGTAAAAACCACATTTGTCTCACCTTACTATTCCAAGAAAATGTTATTAAATCGTCACAAAATAGAGAAACAATAAGGACCCCATTTGACTTGGATCTAGGTGACATAGCTACCATATCGCTCTTTTCTGATTCAATGTTTGTAAGATGATAAACCATAACGATGACATGTCGAATTTCACAATTTGCCACTTGACAAAAGTACCAACACCGTTACGGTTAGCCATAAATGACTAAAGTCGGACAAAGTTAATTCTGCATAGAATTTGCAATTATAACATAAATGTGAAACTTCTATGAAAACATGACTTTTAATGACACTCCCACACTTTGTTCTGTTATTTCCGGTGCAGAGTTACCTTAGACGGACTCTAATATTGTAGCCACGACACCTGTCACTTCCCAATCCAAATTGAGAAGTTGCCAACGTGCCACGAACAATCAGTTCTGTATTTGAATTTTTGGCTTAAAGTCCCTCAAGTGTTCTTAAGGCGACTGGAAGACGTCGGAGGCACGTTCTGTTTACATTGAGAAGCACTTTGCATTGGGATGCAAACAGTGACGTAGGGCTGTCAAACAAGAAGTAAAATAATATGAGATGGACCCGCTGGATTGTGTTAATCTGTGTTTGTTTTGTCTTTATCGGATTAGTCTGTGACAGTTTGATTGGGATTTGATAACTTTGTCTAATCCGTTAAGAAACGCTTACTCCTACAAATATTGGTTCGCTATAACAGTCCTAAAACTCTAAAAGTAAAGTTTCATATTTGGCTGTTTGTAACAAAAAACAGCTAAAAGTATTTATATTAAATATTGCACCCATTTAGTTTAACGTGGTTTAACGAGGTGTTAGAATATGAGTTTAATATTTTCACACGATCATAGACACGGGTGGTTGCGATTATCATCATCATCTCCTCCTAGCCGTTTATGACTGCGTTTAATACATTCATTGCCACCCAGCCAAACAAGACATCCGCGCCAGGCCACAAACGTTTCGTCATACAAAGCTGTAGTACCACGATCCCGGCTATCGCGTCGTCCGGCCTGGGAACGAAATCATAAAATACCCGATAGTCGGGTTTTCGGCACTGCATGTGTTAAGCGACGCTGGTGCGCTCTCAGGTGACTGACATAGCTAATTTTTGCAGTGAATGTGCGGCCACACTCGCTGCAGGTCAGCACCCCTCCGACATATGTATGTAATTGTAAAGTATGGCCACAGGTCTGGCCTTTAGTTCGTCGCGCTTGGCGTCGAGTTCTGTGCGCCTTGCGCCTTAAGTCATACAAATTAAGGTATAAAATAAAGTTATTAAAAAGTAAAATAAAAACGCTAACTTCCGTAACTTGAGGAAATTCAAGTACCGACGACTTTGTAAGGAGTTTGAACAGATATCGTTATTTGAATACGAAAATATTTACCAAAGCTCGCGATAGAATTCCGACTGACAGTACTTCAAAGAGTAATCTCTTCGATAAACATACTTTGTACAGTCAGCGTCATAAATAACTACACGGAGTGCTTTACTTGATAGTTACCTAGTAATGTGTTAAATTATACATATGTAAAAAACCGGCCAAGTGCGAGTCGGACTCGCGCACGGAGGGTTCCGCACCATCAACAAAAAATAGAGCAAAAAAATCGTGTTTGTTGTATGGGAGCCCCCCTTAAATATTTATTTTATTTTATTTTTAATATTTGTTCAATTTGTTGTTATAGCGGCAACAGAGATACATCATTTGTGAAAATTTCAACTGTCTAGCTATCGCGGTTCTTGAGATACAGCCTGTGGTGACAGACGGACGGACGGACAGTGAACTCTTAGTAATAGGGTCCCGTTTTTTACCCTTTGGGTACGGAACCCTAAAAAACACAGATTTGGTATAGTTGTAATTTTTATAACTGTCCGAATGTTACTAAAGAAATGTTTTGCCATAAAAATTATTATTATTAAGCACGAAAGCGGATGGATGGAATGAGCATCCCAAGCTTACTTATATCTCTATGAAAGTACAAACCAAATTCTATACAACTCTAAACCTACTTATTTATAGTAAACTATAATTATTGCCCCATACTTTGACTTGACGCCAGCGCTTGGCATTAATTTCTGCCCGGTTATTAAAATTTTCAGTTATTCCTTTACAAAATGTCTTAGGCTAACGTCGTTAACTTGTCATAATGACAGGTTCGACCCTCTTCAAGTGAGAAATTGACACTTGTTACAAAACCAAGCTTTTGCTTACACTACTAATGATTTATAGGTCCAACCCTTTTCAATATAAACGATTCATTGAATAGCGATTATACGACAACATCTAATTTTTATGCTGTTGTTTTATCTATCACGGAACACTGGTGTTCCGGACATTTGGGTAGCGTGCCGTGCAATCGTGAAGCCAACACGTGGAGGCCCTTTTGACACTTTAATGAGATGTAAGGGGTAAAACTAGCGGACGCTGCCCTTGCCCGTGTGATGGAATGCACGCAGGGCAGCACCCTTGATGGAATCTAAAATGAACTAGGCTATTGAGTGAAAGCGATGGAATACATACTGGGCTACTTATGTGATAAAAAACTGAGAGCCTGCCTAATCTATACTAATGTATATAAATGTACGTACAGTCAGTGAGCTCTAAGAATGATATTCGGATTTTAGTATTTAGTATATAGCTGTAGACGGGATACATACCACGGGAAAACTTTATTCATTTTACACTAATCGACACGTGTATCGTACACCGTTTTACAGTACATAATGGCCCTTTAAATTTTCGAAGTAGTTATGTAAAGTGCTTAATTATACAACTAACGAATAAATATAGCAATCAAGTTATAACCATTTTACTTCGCCTCTTTACTAAGATATCTACAGGGAATTGAAACAACTTCAGCAATGGACTAACGAATAGTTAACTTTACGACCTAATAAATTTCTGCACGCCCCCCGATTCAAACTCATTGAAGCAAGATGCACTGCACAATTAAGTTGGCAACTGTCTCAGATGCAGTGACGATCAACTAAGTTACTTGTACTATTCCGAACTGTACAGTAACCAAACTTACCTGGTCTATCACGAAAGTTGTTCTCAGTACAAAGTAGGGTTCAAGTAACCTGGATGCGTTGTTGGGCTAATCCAATCTAATCCTGTGCAAAGTTTTCCAATAACCACGGTAACTGTGGGGTCATGACGCATTCCTTCAACCTGTATCATAAAACGTAGCTGATCTCGTAAAAACTGATACTGTTCCGGGTAATTTGGTACGTTTGAGGTGATTGGCTGTGATTATATTATTTTTCTTATCCGGGAATGAGTTTGGCAAAAATAAAGTCTACTCTCTCATACAGGAATCTATGAGTCGATGTAAAGAGGGGAAGGTTAAATATGTAAGCTTCTTTTATACATCAGTTACATTGGAAGTTACTACGACGAAATTATCTGTTTATAATTTTTTTTAAGGAATACATTTGTGACGTCCCACGGATAAAGGTACCTTATGGCTGTTGGCGCTTACGCTATTATTAACGCCGCTCCGCCGCCGCGCGCTATTATTATTGCGGCGCTATGCGACGTAAGCGCCAAGTGCCATAAGGTACCTTTTGCGTGGAACGTCACATTTATTTATTTACTTAAGCAATAATAATACAAAGGCAAAATCTGTTTATAATTTACAATTACATGATACATTAAACAACCCTATGGTGATTAAGTAATTTTGACCAGTCAGATAAGCCACCGTTCTAAACATACATATTTTCTATTTACAAAATAGGATGTGACAGACGAACAAACGGACGGACGGGCGGACAGATAGACGCACGAGTGATCCCTTATGGCTTCTGTTTTTTCCTTTTGAGGTATGGAACCCTAACAAAAAAACTCACTTATGACTTAATGAAACCACTTGAATACCCACCACGCACACTTAAACATGAAAAGTGAAGCAGACACTTTAAAAATTAACACAGCCATTAGCTTTAAACAATTCCCGGAAAAACTTCTCTTTTTCCCAACCCTTCCAAAAAAGACGCTCAAATTCACAAGTCGCCGTATTTCTCGTCGTCTAGACGCACCATTTAACTAATGAGATAAATCTTCTTAGGGGTGATTTTTACCCTAGACAAGTGAAGTAATCTTTCAATCTTTTAATGACATAAGTTTGGGCGTTCGGATTGTTCAGTAGGCTTGATCGAGCGATGTAAAAATACTTGGGGGTGTGTACAGATGTACAGATTAATTGGGAGTTTTTATTGTTATTGTATCATCCTATTACTTATAGATGCAATTAAGTATGTATAAGATGAGAGAGCTGGCAGCGTTCTCTCGCAACGCATAAGTATTGCCATTCAGCAAGGGAATGCTGCCAGCATCTTTGGCACTATTGTGCACTATTGTCAGGCGTGGCTCACTCCGCAATTTCGTCGCTTTGCTACAGGTAGCTAAAAGTACATCCGTTCCACACCAATTTTGGTGGCTAGCCATAAGCCGCGCGTGGCGCTGTCGCCTCGCCACCTAGCGGCTATATCTGTGCTGATCATGACAGACGCGTGTTGTTAGAGAGTGAGTCTTCTGTACCTAGTACTATCATTTATTCTGTGCTATTGTGCCAAAGATGCTGGCAGCATTTAGGAGGGAAGCCGCGGAGGCCATATTTATTTAGATGTATTTTAATTTAGATTAGTTTAGTTTTTAATTTTATTATAAGCAGTTTTATACATGTAACATGTAAAGTGTATTTGTAACACCCAATTTTAAAGTAATAATATAAATAAGATCTTCTTATTATTCAGATTTTAAGTCGCATATATAGTAGGTATGTTAGTGTTTATATGATAGGTATACTATAAACAAGAGTAGCCAAGCGGTAAGGCTTCAACACCGAAGTTCATGGTTCAAACCCCGGATCGTATTAATAAGTTACTCGAAACTTAGGTAACATGTGTTTGAAGATTGTATAATTTCTCATCCTTAGACACTAGACGTAAGGATATTTATTTGAATAGTTTGTGTCCGGGCCTCAAACTATCTTCAAACGAAATTCCATCTCAATCGGTTCAGCGGTTTATGCGTGAAGAGGTAACAAATAGACAAACAGAGTTACTAGCGCATTTATATTAGTAGATAATAAATATCGTTGTGTAAGTACCCATACCACAAATCTTATTGTGTTTAAAAAGGTGCTGATAATTATAAAGTTTATTTAAGTCGTAAAGCCAAACCCGAAAGCTTCTATATTACATAGTTAAAAAGAGCCAAACCTGAAAGCTTCTATATTACACGGTAAAAAAGTCTTTCCTTTTATAAAATAACTCAGCATAGAATACCAAGACCAAGGATTGCATTACATGTTTGTTTACCCTTATCAAGAACAATTTATTTGTATTAAGAGCAAAACGAGTCCGTTTTACATTCACATAACTTCTTTCGCTCGGAATTTATTTGAATAACGACCGGCTCCACCAATCCGCAATTTGTTTGCAAAAAGAAATTACAAATTTAATCTAAGAAAATAACCTCCAATGGGTATCATCAGTCAAATTGAGGCCCCCAGCCAGCGGGGGCAATGGAAAGGAAACTCTCAAAAATGTAATCCATTTCTCAGTAGATGACTCAGTAGATAATGATGCTGAGAAATATATCTTGCGTAATGACACTTAGCGATTCGGAGTCTAATTCTTTGTTATCTGTAATCGAAAGTCTTAGAACTTTTTAAAGTGGTTTACATGGTGGTGTAAATAATGCGTGTGTAGGGGGGCGTTTTTTTTTGTTGTCCCGTACACTTTTTTTAGAATTTGGGATTTTTTATGTTATTTCTACTCAGAATCACCTCTTTCTATCCTAATAGGAGAAAACAAGTGTCCTAAGGTTTTTATTTCCATTACGTCAGCATTCTTCATAGACTTTGTATGGCGGTCGCGGAATGGAAAGATCGAAAAATGTATGGAAATTTTGGGACACTTTTTTTCTCCTATTAGGATAGAAAGAGCTCGTGATTCTGAGTAGAAATAACATAAAAATTTTGAAAAGTGTAGGGGACAACAAAAAAAAACCGCCCAGGAATTATGCAATTAAGTGCTTGCTTAAATGTGTTTGTATATAATGTAAATAGTTAATATACAAAAATATTAAAATGCATACAAGGTTAGGTACCTACAGCCTATTTGCGTAAATAATAACATAAGTAGGCCACACAGGATGGGTTTGTACCTTAGACTCCTTAGAGGATATAACCAAACGGAGACGCCTTGTCTGGAATTTTCTATACAAAATAGTCTGCCGATTTTTGCGGGGAAGGGGCACGTTAAATGTATACGTAACGTAAAAATAGCCATGTCAGATAAACGCCAGTCCATACATTGTGTATGACATTTGGCCGCCTATTTTCGAGAGAGGGGTACGCCTGTTAATGGCTACTCCGTTTGGTTATATCCTCTAAGGTTTGTACAGATCGGCTGCCGACATATACACGACATATTGTGTACTGTCTGGCGAGATCTCAAATAAAATTTTAACGAGACCGATCGAGTCCAAAATTATTAAATAATACATAATTCGTCTCGACGCAAATGTTAGGTTTCAAGTGACTCAGTCATTTAGGGGAGCAGACGTCACGGCACTCAATAACGACTTATTTTCTCCACCTCGTATGAATGCAAATATTAGCTAAAGCATAAACAAATGTATTCCCAAACTGTTAAAGTTTAAATTCGCGTGGCGGAAATACAGTACACAGGATACCACGCGATTGGGCTCATTGTTCCTCTTAACAAGTCATTCAAGAGTTGGAAAATGTTATTTTATTCTCTTTTCGAAAAAGTTAAGAATTTAAATGCAGCCGTTTTGTTCGGAGGTGTTGGTGAATTGCTTTTACATATATTACGAGCACTTTCTTTTTGGGTTTCATTTTTAAATCTTATTTTGTGCCACGATAAAGAATAGACGATGATATTTTCAACGTAACGCTGAGTAAAATATGTAGCAACGATATGGTAACTTTCATTACCATGTTTAACATAAAAAAGATAAAGGTGTAAGAACAGGGTCTATATTAATTCGCATTAACATAATTCAAATCGGCATAACTTTTAAATCGTATAACAATATAATGCAATAATTTAGATTTCATCACAACTTATCGTTGGTTACTTACCAGTAAAGTCCATTATTCAGAAAAAAAGGTAATCGTCATCAATGTATTAATTTTAAATTGCTTATTATAAATAAAGTACATCCTGTACATCATTAAAAAAAAAGTTAATCCGCATCAAAGTAGTCATTCTCAATCACTAATTTCCACCTCTTTTGTCCAAGGGGAGACAAAAGAATTAACTGCACCCAAATGCACCGAATATAAATTCGTACAACGAGCTCAAATTAGGTAATTGATGCTTCCTGTATCACACATCATGTGGCGTTAGCCCGACGCTTGCAGCTTGCACAAATTGATTGAAAAGGACACTGATACCAGAGGGCCTACCGCGAACATCGAAAATTCGTTATCTGCGTCTTTATCACTCTTGGATTTTCGAGAGAGATGCAAATAGACGAACGAAGTGGTTCGCAGTAGGCCCCTCAGTTTATGCTATAGGACGCGTTTACTGGTCGACTGCCGCGTTCGACACGGCCTGCCGCAATTTGAAATTCATATAAGTGTCTTAATTTCTGTCACTCAAATATCGGAAGAGTAGAGATAGATAATGTTCTCTGAAGCTCCAATGTCCAAAGCCATATGATAAAGCATTACCTCGTCGACAGTTTTTTGCAATTTTGCTCTTGCGAGGACCTGGAAAGGAATTTCGGTATTTTTTATGTAAGTGATCCATCACCCGCTGTTTAAGGTGCGTACATAATTGAATAAACACCCTTATACATTACGGAATTGGTCGATATGTCTTCTTATTCTATAACATCTTCTTTCTAATTTAATAAATGTCTTCAAACTGCAGAGAAACCTATTGGAAGTTATTTCAAAAGCCGGATGCAAGTCTGTGAGGAATTTTCTCTTCCTGCTCTGTTTGAATTGAAATTTGCATTTTTATTAGGGATCTGCATTCTACGCACCCTTGTTCATGTTATACTAGTGGGTCTTTGAGCTGTAGACCTCGCGAGACTGAATACCTAAATGTATGGCTCCGCCATTTTGAAAAAGATCCAAAAACTAAATCGACATTTTTTTAAATAACTTGCTCACAAAATTTCACCAGAATGGGTCGAGAATAAAATTGCGACCTACAGAGAAGAACATTCGGACCTACGAAAGCATTTTTGCCCTAGCTGAAATGGAGACCTTAGCTAACGTTTGGTCATAAATTCAAATAATTAATAATTTCCTCGTAAATCATTTTTTTTCCACTTAAAGGCAATCAGCGCAATTATGTTTACACGTTAAAATATGACGAAAAACATTGGTATAATTAATAACCAATTTCCAGAAATGTTTTCATATCAGTTTAAAATGTTCGTAACTCTTTTTTGTTAACGTATAAATACTAAGTATTTCATACAAAAATCTCTATTGTAAAATGTTATTTCGCAAGTTTCAACAAACACCGGTGTTTCAATTTCAAAATGCATCACCTCCAAAACAATTCGCATACAGGCAGCTATCAGATCAACTTTGTTTAAAATTCGAAACCTTTTGTTTACAGAATCCGCAGTTTTTCATTGATGTCGCTTTCAGCTGTTTCCGACAATGTATTGTTTTTTTTTTAACGAAAAATGTTTATTAAAAACCGCTATTAACGACGCGTTGGTTCGACATCATGAAAACAAAACCGCATCAAATCGTCGGGGCGTCAATTAAATTTCAGACTGGAAATTATAGGCAATATGGTTTAAATCTGCTTGACATGTATACAAATTGAGTTGGTTCTTTTTAGTTGTAACGTGAATTGTGCTGATATTTAAATGTTCACGCGATGTTGGACAGTATGGTCGGAGTGTTTGATACGCCGGTTAAGCGACGTGGGAATCTGTGTGATCTTTCATACAGATCATCTTGGCTAAAAATAGAAACGCCGTTATAAGTAAGTTGGTTTTCAGTAGAAATGTTCTGAAAATGTTATATGGTTATGAAGATATACCTACTCGTAGTTGTTTTAAGGATGATTCACGTTAGACCGGGCCATAGAAAACGAAGCTCGAGCTTCCGGGCCCGGACACGGCCCGGTTTAACGTGAGTCATCCTTTAATTTTGCCGCGCGTATTTTCTGTTTAGTAAAATAATACACTGAACCCGGTGTTATTCGCTGCAAATGTATCCTTAAGTCCAGTACATTAATAATTAATGTCATATATGTTCCCTAAACCAAACTGGTCATTACCCGGCTAATTTGATCTGACCACCCCTAGGTTCCTATTCCAAAGGTCCAAGAAACCAGTACAAAAGCGCTCTTTGTCTACGTACAAGTGCTAAGGATCTAGAGGTCATGTTGTACAAGCCAAGAAAGTGTTAATAATGGGAATTGACGGCCTGATTGCGGGTCAAGACCTCGTCCATTACGTCAGTCGGATTAAATGCCCTGTCAGGTGACTGGCATTATTGGCATGGAAAGTCCAAATTGGTTAATTGTTTCCATTAGAGGAACATCAAGTAAAGGCAATATTAGTCAAATAGTGTTCTGAGTTTACAAAGTTCAATGTACTACATTTGTGTTTAACAACACAAACGGGTTCCCTAACGGGTTCCATTACTAAAAAAAAAAAAAAAAAAAAAAAATGAAAAATGTTTATTTGTTAACAAAGAGGGTACAGTTGTAAAGGTTGGAGTCTTCTAGTAAGTATAAAATACTTGTAACAGAAGACACCGCTCTTCCATGTTATCTAAGGCTTAGAACTTAATTAACAAATTTAATATAAGTAACAACAATATTGTTGTCTAAGAAGAAAATAATATAAACTTAATATTGGGAATATTAAACTAAGACTTCGCTGTCCGTCTGTCTATCTGTGACCAGGCTCTCATGAATTGTGCTAGCTAGGCAGTTGAAATTTTCACAGATGATATATATATCTGTTGCCGCTATAGTGATTTTTTGCCGTTTTTAGGGTTCCGTACCTCAAAAGGAAAAAACGGAACCCTAATAGGATCACTCGTGTGTCTGTCTGTCCGTCCGTCTGTCACAGCCTATTTTCTCCGAAACTACTGGACCAATTAAGTTGAAATTTGGCACACATATGTAAGTTTGTGACCCAAAGATGGACGTGTTACGTAAATAAATGAATTTTAAATATGGAGGCCATTTTTGGGGGGTAAATGAGAAAATTAAAAAATAAAGTTTTTCAAACTACCTATATCGTGTTACATATCAAATTAAAGTAAACACGGGAGAATCTTCGATAACTCGGCAGATCAAGTACAAATTAAGTAAAAGATAACTCCTCATCCCATATTCTTAACAAAAATATGTTGCTCTTTGCTCACAAACACATAGGCCATTCAACCCACTCGGAACAGTCCAGAAAAAGCGGCCAAGTGCGAGTCGGACTCGCCCATGAAGGGTTCCGTATTTAGGGGATTTATGACGTATTAAAAAAAACTACTTACTAGATCTCGTTCAAACCAATTTTCGGTGGAAGTTTGCATGGTAATGTACATCATATATTTTTTTTAGTTTTATCATTCTCTTATTTTAGAAGTTACAGGGGGGGGACACATTTTACCACTTTGGAAGTGTCTCTCGCGCAAACTATTCAGTTTAGAAAAAAATGATATTAGAAACCTCAATCTCATTTTTGAAGACCTATCCATAGATACCCCACACGTATGGGTTTGATGAAAAAACATTATTTTTGAGTTTCAGTTCTAACTAGTTCTAAGTATGGGGAACCCCCAAAATTTATTGTTTTTTTTTTCTATTTTTGTGTGAAAATCTTAATGCGGTTCACAGAATACATCTACTTACCAAGTTTCAATAGTATCAATAGCTAGTAGTAGTAGTAGCAGTAGTTTCAATAGTAGTAGTAGTAGTAGTAGTAGTAGTAGTAGTTCTTATAGTTTCGGAAAAAAGTGGCTGTGACATACGGACGGACAGACGGACGGACAGACAGACTGACAGACAGACAGACATGACGAATCCATAAGGGTTCCGTTTTTGCCATTTGGCTACGGAACCCTAAAAAGTAAATAGAAGCGTAATAAACTAATAACAAAGCTTGTGATTTAGGTTCAGCACTTGTAGCCTGTGGCTGAGTAAACACGGAGTTCCTCTAAGCTGCGCGGTTATTTGCGGTAAGGATAGCGTAGGATTTGCTCGGCCAACATTTGATACAGAATTTCCGCCTATTGAAAGTAGTGAGTTACTCGTAAAGCTAATGCTATGTTGTATTTTTTTTGACAGTTTATGACAATGTACGAGAAATATGATTATTACTGAATGAATTATATAATATGATATGATACGAATATAAATAGTAAAACTACGGCTTTACTTTTATGGTCATGGAGTAAATATTTATTGCACTGTTTCATGCAAATAAAAACATATTGTTTTAGGTTCCTATGCACATTCGTATTGTATGCCTACATTTTAACTTTGGCAAATATACTCACAAAATAACATCGAAATACGCTTAATAACTGATGTGGATACAAAACGGATGTAAGTGTATAAAAATTCTGAAAGTTCATTCATTTTCAATTAACAGTGTTCAACATACTTCCTCTGTTTATTTCGTTGATCATATTTATCATCCCTAATTACTGTTTAACCAAGAACAATAAATGTAGGTTGTATATTCGAAATTAATTAAAACGCCCAAATAACATTTAAGTGTTCTATTTTTATTACGAATCATCAAAGCCGAAAAACTCTTTAGCAGATTTAATCGAGCACGAATACCTCATTAATTCGATTAGGGCGCCGAGTGAGCTGGTCAACAAAAACATTTTAGCGTTCGAGGACTCTAAGAGGGCTGTTTTAATGCTACTGATGGCGAGATATTACGATTTTGATCGTTCGTGAAATGGAAAATTGAGAGGCTTTTGCAAGAGGTATCGAATTAATACGATTTTTTCAATTGAACGTTGGTATAAATTAATATATATTAACAGAATTAATGAAATAAATAAATGCTTTAATAGTCGAAGTAAAGTGAGAATTCATTTTTGGTAGTTAATAATTGAACCTTACCTATTATGTATAGGTAAAGCTAAGACCTACCATTTAACTGATAAGCTTAGCTTCATACATACTTGCGGCATTCCGGTAAAAATGATAAACGCTGGACATATATCACTTTTTGATTTATATAGGTACCATACCTACTGTACCACAATTCGCTGAAGAGAAAATATTAGGTAACTGATGTTGCTTAAACGATGCAGCGATTTATGGCTGTTACGATTTGAAATTAAGCAGCTTTTGTCTACTTAAGAACATTTGGTTATATCATCGCATCACTTGAAAGGAATTAGTCTTTAATGCTTTATCAAACCAAATCCCCTTTATGTTATAAACCAGAACACGATATTAAATTCCACGACAACAGAAATCAAATATAATACTGAACATAAAGAGCCATAAACGGCTCGAAAAACTCAATGACGGGTGACATAATATAGCTCACAATGGGAGCTCGCTCGATATCGAAGTCGACACAAAAGCGCTCGGAAGCCTCTGGTACACTCGCTCTAATAAGAACCGGATATGGTCGGATACAGGATGCGATCACCGCAAACTCCCTTACTATAAAAAAACGCCCCGATAAAAAAGGAATCCTTAAATTTGAGCGCACTTTGTCAAATGCACTCTTCAATTTAAACTTTTCCACAAGTTTTTAACGACGATTTCGCGCGTCCTAAACGTGAATCATATTTTCGCTCCGGGACGCTTGGAAGTGTCGATAAGTTGATTTTACGACTCAATGAATACAGAGTGTGGAAGCGAGGGCGTCTGGGCAAACAAAGGCCGAGAATGTTGCTCTTCCAGAATCTAAGATGCAACGAATATAAGCACAAGAGTAAGGCGATATGTCCCGGGGTAACCAAACAAGCAACCCCAATAGAAAACAAATTGACATTTCAATGAAACCCGCCCAAGGACTAGCCCATTTGCAATTCAAAGAAGCACTCTTCAATAACATGCCCAGAGCGTATGGAAATAAGTACCCGCGTTTTGAAAAGGATCTGATTTCTGAATAGATAGCCTTCTTGAAGTCAAGTATTTGCAGATTAGGTGAACGGTGCGATAACTTGGAAATAACCTGGTTTACATCGATGTAAATTCCTATGTTTGTATTTGGATATGAAGGGTGATGTTAACCTTTTAAATTGACGTGTTTCTATTTGGTTCAGTAGAGCAGATGATTAGGGATAAGCAACGAGCTAGTAAAATTTACTAGCATTCGAATGACTTTACAGAGTAACGAAGTGGCGTATTAACGTCACTTAACATTTACATCATAAATGAAAGTTAGGTTGTTTGGAACTTGTAATTAAACATTACGTTCTACCTATGGCTATCACGCCGCTATAAAACTAGGCACACATAAGTGCATTAGCACAGCGTAAATAAAGTAAGGAACCCCATAAATGTACCCCAAGAGACGCCCTACTGTGCCCCCTGTCGGTCTAACTTTACTCCACTGTAATTGTTATTTATGGTGACTTTCTGTGACCAAGGATTCCGTATTAAAGGTGACATTCGGATGGTAGCTGCAGCTCCATTACTGTTACGGCATTACTGCTACGAGTAGGGTTACCAGATACAAATGTTGATTTTCCTGAGATTTGCGAATATTATTCCTGACACTCATATCGTTGACGACGACGACGACGGGGGCCCCACTCATCATCATCATATCACACTTTTTTCGTAACTAGATTGCTTTCTCTCTCAAAAGAAATCTACATATTTGGGTTCGTCTTTGACGTCTCGAAAAACGTGGGATACTATATTGCTTAAAGCCGTTGCTGTTAATATGATTCAGAGTATTTCAGAGGGATCAAGGATAAAGGGATTCAGATCGAAGGTCATTGGCGTGGGGGAGCCCCTTATTACCAAAAAGTTCCTGACTTTTTCGTGTTCCGTCCGCATTCCTGACAAAAGGCCAACATTCCTGACATCTGGTAAGCCTAGCTACGAGGCGCTGTCACTGACAATTTCCTTGATAAAAATCAGTGACATTCGATGCCGCACTACTGCTGCCACGATTATACGTAGGTGACAGTCCATTTCCAACCGCAGCTGCACTACTGTTCATTTTACTATGGAAATTGACAGTAACAGCGACGCGTTCAGTACCAGTAGTGCAGATGCGGTCAGAAATCTGTCACTCATTTTTTTAAAGAAATTGACAGTGTCAGCGCCCGCGTCATCGCCGCAAACCTACCTGATTTCTAACACTAAGCACCAATTGCACCATTTCACTAACCCGGGGTTAACCGGTTAAACCTGGAGTTACCATGGTTACCAGTACAATTCGACACTGGGTTAACGGTTTACCCGCTTAACCCCGGGTTAGTGGGATGGTGCAAGTGGCGCTAAGACTTATTTATGTGTGTTCAGGTTCGTGATATATGTTTGCTGCGCTGTGGTTTGAGCATTAGGCAAATCGACTGTGCAATTTGCATTTGCCCGAGTTCTGGTTGCGGGAGCCAAATGGTTTCTGTTATTTTTCTAATAAAAGATAAAACTATAGGTACATTACCATATAATACTGTAGGGTGTCATTCTGAATCCCTAACAACGTTTGTCCCATGGTCTAATAAAACATGGTCTTCTCTTCCCAGAGTGTCACTTGCCTACGTCACAATAACATTGCCACTTTATTTCAACATAACATGTTGCATGGGTACATTATATCTATGGTTAATAAGTTAATTTATTTCTTTATAATTTAATAATTTTCATTTATATGTATTTTATCTTAAATTTTACAATAACACGTCATTTTTAATTATTTGTTAACAATATCTTCCGATTCACGAAAGAAATTTCAGACGTTCGGGTAATTCTGTTTACACTACTGGCAACACAGGATAGCGCTGTCACATTTGACAATCCGCCATTTTGTCCCTGACCGACCGTCCTTGTCGAACGCGTGTTAATTGTTATTTCCTTCTTGCTCAGTGTCAGCAGTCGCAGTGTTTTCCAAACTTTTCACGTCGTAAGCTTCGTAATTAATGTTTTGTTACGAAAATGGTTGGCTGCTCTATTCGGAACTGTAAGAGTAGGAGTGAAAAGTGCAGTATAGATTTGTTTTATTTTACTATGTTTCTACATGAATAACTTAAAATTAATGCCGTTAAAATAATTTTCACAGTTGGTTAAAATTCTCCCACATTTTAAAGTTTGAGAACCTGTAAACAGCATGATGACGTAGGCAAGTGACAGTTAGGTCATTCGCGAATCTCGGAAGAGAGTACCAGGCGGAGTATATTATTATACCATGGTTTGTCCTAAAGTCACTTGCCCTAACTGGTTTGACCTAATGGACACATGCCATAACGATCAATTGTCATAACGATTATTTTCCATAATGTAAGGTTCTGAAAAATGGTTAGGTTTTAGAACTTGCTGCCACAAAAGTGGGTTAGGTTAGGGTTCAACTGCGACCCTCGCAAAAAAGAAAATATGCATAATAACATTAGGATAACCAAAATTAGGATTTTAATGTTAGGACAACTGATCATTATGACAAACAATATTAGGGAATGCATCGATAGGAGAAAAGACTTTAGGGATTTAGATATAGATTCATACTGTACATTGGACAAAAAACTTCAAATGTGCTTGTAACTACTACCTACTAATGATTACTTGATAACTACTACGTCTACTACTTTGTACTTATACTAATGATTACTACTGTTATTTATTATTTATTTATTTAAACTTTATTGCACAAAATATATACAACAATGTACAAATGGCGGACTTAATGCCAAATGGCATTCTCTACCAGTCAACCATAGGGCCAAACAGAGATACCTTCAATTGGTGCAGAGAGAGAAAATATATTGAGAAAATATACTATACATAATTTAACTATTCTAAGTGTAGCGAGTTCCAAAAGTGAAAATTTTATCTAGATTTCATTCGTTTCCTGTTTAAGTGGATAAGCGTACAGACTACGATTAGCGGACTGGTCAACGTCACTAAGATCATAATCATAGACTGTATTACACTCGATTTGAACATACCGCATTACAATCTAACCATGTGTTAGAATCATGTTGAAAGTCCCATACAAATCTTACAACCGGAATGAATCTCCTGGCGATGACAGTTTAAATATACTCACATGGCCTGCATTCGTCCTGAGGCAATAATTCTTTCTGTACGTCACCGGTATAGCATTAGGACTTTTAAACCTAATCTTGATTTGACTTAACTCACTCACAACATTATATAAGCGCGGGAGAAATTCAGTGAGAGTTAACAGATGGATATCAAATCAAGATGGGATATTTAAAGTAGTAGTGCGTCTCAGGAAAGTCAAGGAATGACGTCAAATTGTTTCCGCCAAGACTTAAATAATTTTGGGCGAAGACAAGGAATGTTGAAAACGTTTAATTAATTATAATCTAGCATTTTGTACTTTGTTAATGTTGATATATATTTAAAAGTCGTATACCTATAGGAATACAATGATAATCTAATTTAAAGCGAGACACCAACAAAGACGATTATATACCTAAAGGATATTAGAGTCCATACAGTAGTAACATTTCTTAAACAATCCACGACAAATAAAATACTTATCCTGAGACAGCAATAGGTATACAATATAAATACTCTAAGTATATCAGAAAAATACTGCTAACATGTTTATTTATACAGTGGTACTGAATTAGATAGAGGTCTTTACTCAATTTGTTTTATAAAATTTTTGAAATAGTCCAAATTTTGCAGTTTTTACTCTAGCCTAGCCTTACAAAACTTATGGCTTTATCATATAATCTCTATATATTTAAACAAACAAACAAAAGATTACATCTTCACAAAGAAAAGGCTGAAATCATTAATTACTTACAAAATACATCAGCTCAATGGTTGCACAACCAACATCAAAAACGTAACACGTGTTGTTTGACGATCGGAAAAACAATAAAAATCAAATATGCCACGCAACATGGTAATATGAATTTTATGATCCCCGAAATGTGTGACATAATCTCTGGTTCGTAATAACTTGAGAGCATCATAAAGTGCCGAAAGAAAAAAAGTAAGTCTATCAGATCCTCGGAAAAAGGAACAAAACTTTTTTATGAAAGGTTATTAAGGTCGGTGGATTACGGGTTTTGTTACATTAGCGGCGTAACTGAAAGTCATTTTGAATGACTTCGCGTAATTCGGAATTCAAAGTTTCTGCCCATCTAAGCTAACTCTGCTTCGACTTTGACGTGACAAAGTGGAAGTGAAAGTCTTCTTAATTTTTAGCATATTACAATCCACTTATGAATGTGAAAAACTACCACCGGTTCTAACCCTACACCACAGTCCCGGGAATATATACCGGCGCAAGAAACTCGGCTGGACATATCTTTTGATAAAAGTATACATCAAATCTTATAAATACGTAGTAGTGGAAGTGCCATATCATCATATTTTCACAGAAATTTGAGGTTTATGGTGACATTTTGTAATTGCAAAGTCTGTGCAGAGAAATCTTGGTCCAATTCTAATGTTATCTTCTTCGGCAACGAATAAATCTTCTCTTCTTTATAATGAGGTGTCAAGAAGAACATAAGAATACTGATGTTCATCTGTTCTTCTAGTATTATTATGATCGTTTTTGGCAGATTTATTTTCTGCATCAGGTTAAACAATGCGTTATAGCCGTAATAAATCGGTAGACTATCGTTCGCGCCATATTTCAGACAAGTCCCTTTAGAACACCCACGGGGACGACGAAACTACGTTCTTATGAAGTGGGAATCAGGTAGGTAAGATTAAGATGGTAAGAGGAATTCATTCAATACCGGTATTGAGAATATTCGATGCCTTACCTGAAATCGTGTGTTGTCTTTTAGACAACCTTTTGGTAGCGATTTAACCTATGCCAGCAAGCACACAGGCATAATGAATGCTCATAATTCTGATCAAAGCGTATATAATGTGATATTCTAAGCTCTCAAAATTGTGTATGTCGTAATATGAGCTCACTAATCACTTAAGAAATGATTACTGCCGCGAACATGTGCGTAACGAATGGTAATTTCATAGCTTTCGTTTGTTTATGACTCCTTGAACAATACTCTTTGTCCAGTGACGTAATCGAGTAACGTACCGAACGGGCCACATTTCAAAAATAGAACTACTCTTTGTTCTATTCCAGAAAAACCGTTTTATTTTTAATTCGTATTTGGACAAAAGAGCTATTGAACTTTAGCAAATGCTCTAGTTTTAGTCGGACTCGAATTAAATTTTATTGATGAATTGAACAATAAGGTATTGTCTAGTTTTGATTTGGTTTTGTTATACTCATTTTTAAATTACTGTAAAGTGTCGGTTTAATATAGTTTAATTTGCCACATGCCGTCGTAATTATAAGGAAGTGTTAATTAAAACTGTTTGAACTTTTTAATTTGGGAGTACATTGCAATAAGTAAGGCTATCAAGCCAACCGGCAATTTCCTGTGCAAGATGTATGTTTTTAACGACAAGTTTATTAAGGTTTATTTATACTGATGGGTTATTTGGGCTCTGCGGGTAGTTTACGATACAGAGGACTAATGCGTAGTGTTTAGGCCTGTTTACTTTGGTTAGTATTTAGTGTGGGTTCATGCTTTTTCTACGTTCGTTCTAAGTTTACAACACACTAGGCTAGCCTGCCTAGGCAGCTAGGCGTTAATTTGTTTAAAATATAGTCATCGTTAAATATCTTAAATACAAATAATTTTTAAATCATACATACCTAACAATAAGTATAACTCCATCATTTGCACAATCGTTACCAGGATCCTAGAGTACCAACCACATCGTTCACATCATACCTGTAACAAAAATATATATTTAGTTAAATAGCGATTAAGTCAGACCTTACAATCTTAATCTAGAAACATCAATTTAGTCTAAATCATTCGTTTTCACATGTTTAATAAACTCGCGTTTTTCGCTTGGGGCTCACCAACTTAAGTAACGGGCCATTTCGAACACTAACATAAGAATCATATTTGAACCATGTTAATATTTAGTTATCGTGCGTCTCGCCCTCGCCAATACATGTACGGATAAGTACTAGCGAAACACACGAATGAATGACATCAGTTTGATTTCACTGTGATATCAGTGTATGTTCGAATTGGCCTTTAAATCATATAAAGTCCATCCATCCGGACCGCGTCCGCTCTCGCCTTATCTAAATCATCAAATAAGTCAACTGGCAAATTGAAAACCCGCAACCCCAATTCCAAAAACTAACTTTGATTAACTTAATTCATTCGCTTGATTAAATAATTCGAATTCTTCGTTGAAAGGCGAGTTGAAAATTTGCTTTCATTTACATTTGGGGTTGAATGGGATTTTGCATTTTTGTTTATTTTAATGCGTCTTAAAAATAAAGTTATGCTTTACGTTTAGATATCTAGAATTCTGGACCCTCTTTCACCACTGTGTGTGTGACATGACATGACAGTAGTGATGGGTAGGACATCAATTTAAAATGAGTTTGTATGAGTATCTCATTTTCTAAAATGAGGTGTTACAATGTCTTACTTCAAATGAGGTGAGGTACTAGCATATTTTCAGCGTCAACTATTCCATTAAATCCAACAGCGACATTTTTTTTAAGATGTATGAAAGCTTGCTGCGCTTACGCTTGTTGTCTTTAGTGTTTAATTGTTAACGTATTTTCGGTGGTGACGCGAAGCGATATTGAAGTACGTCGCGTGTCGGTCTCACTCCCTTTTTGGGTATTTCTAATTCATTGTTTCATTTTGAAAGGATTTTTGAGGGGTTCATGTCACAGAGAGGCGGTGAGTGGTACAAACTCAACGCATTTCTCGGTGGACCTTTTGTCGTTGCAATAAGGTTTGTAGTTCGGCAGTTGACAGTGTGGATCATTACTCGTTTCTTCATTTGAGACATTTGAGTTTTGAGTGTCGGCGAGCAGGCGAGCACCTAGCGCTTCGCGCGATCCAGGGACTCTGTTGCGAGTTGTGAGGAGTGTGTGAGTTTTGACGGTCGCGAGACTCGCGAATGAATTTGAACGGATAAGAGTTTTTTTTTAAATTTGAAGTGTGTGAATGATTTGTGTGGCAAGAGGTGTTTGTGATGCGCGCGAGTAAATGAGTAAAATGAATAGAGGAGTGAAGTAAGACATTTCTGCGGTACGAAGTACTGCGACAAATTAACAAAATGAGTGGTACAAATGAGGTGCCTCACGAGTGAGCGACTCAACACTACATGACAGTGAAAATACGCCGTGCATTGTACAAACAAGTAGGTAAATATGTATTGACGCTGTGTACTGTCCTTACTTATCGACCCGGAAAAGCAAAATTGACAGTGTCAATTGTCAGCGTGGTGAAATAGCCATCTGGTTGTATTTAATGTGATCTAACTAGCCAGACCGGCTAGCATGACTTACGTTTCGCGCGCGAGTCTTATTTCGATTTGACAGTTCGTGGACTAATAGGTAATATTATCCTAATACCGTTCGAGAAATGGGTTCCAAGTCTGACGATCGATTTTGCATGATGGTTTGGACTAGATGACTTTATTACGCTGTTATAACAATACGTCGTTATAAATTAATAACGCATAAACCTTGTTTATTCTCTATGCTTTCTAATGTAAGCTTTTCTCATTTTGAAGTTAACAAGGCCCACCACCCAAGTGCAAAAACATAAAACAAACCCATAAATAGCATTAACAATAACAATATAGCGAAACAATTGAATACGTATAAGGAATCATAAATCAATGTAATCTACGCGATAAAAACTATTGGGTCTCAGGCATTGTGAGGACTCCACTGAGATGCTATCGGGGGCCCATTACACTTATCTTGTCGTTGCTTGTCGATATAAAACAAAATTGACTTGCAGCTTGACAGTATCTGTACAAGTATGGAGGCGCACAGCGTATTTTTTCGTTAAGTTGGAAGTTTTTAAATTGAATTACTGAATAAGGAATTGTAGAGGTATAAGTGTACAGAAACGCTCATAATATTATGAGATTTAAGAGCTTTTAACTTTTAGAACATTTGAATAACAATTTGTTTTCTGTGTATTTTAGTGAAGTGTTTAAGTTTCTTTGATGTTTAAAATTACAAAATATTTTTATAAAGCAATCATCCCTTATGAGGGGCAAATTAAGCGGTCGGTTGTCGGTCAAATTGACCGTCACCCAGAGGTATCGACTATCGGGCTGCGGACTGATTCCTTTAGATGAATTTAAGATAAAGATCCACACTCAGTACCAAAGAGTAAAGCTACGCAACTTGCTTTGATCATTTAAAGACAAGTCAAAAGTCATATGAAAATATCGATATAACAGTGATATTCGCGGCCCTACTGACTAACAAAAACGCAACAAACTTCATTGACCGTCACCCCAGAGGTATCGACTATCGGGCTGCGGGCTGATTCCTTAGATGAAATTATGATAAAGGTCCACACTCGGCACCAAAGAATAAATCTACGCAAATCCTTTGATGATTTAAAGACAAATCAAACGTCATTTGAAAATATCGATATAGCAATGATATTCGCAGCCCTACCGACTAAGAAAAACGCAACAAACTTCCATTGACCGTCACCCCAGATGGTATCGACTTTCGACTATCGAGCTGCGGGTCGATTCGTTAGATGAAATTAAGATAAGGGTGCGTCCACACTGCACGTTCCGTAAGTAATTGGACGGTGCTATCGGGGCTCGTCAATCGTAATAAAACTCTGCAAATCGTCGGGATGCAGCGAAATGGGGCGTTCAGATGCGTTTTTGTTTCTAATGGAATGAATATTGTAGGTATGTGAAACGACAGACGCTACGAAAAGTCGATTGACAATTTTCATACATTATTTAAGTTTCGACTAGCGTTTTCTATCATCGATTGTAATCTTGGCTAGGGCCCTGGCGTCCTAGCCAAGGTGACAATCGCTATCGCTTCGCCATCGAATCGCTTTGTGTTTCTCTATTTCTCTTCCATATTAGTGTGACAGTGACAGCTGCGTTTCGATCGCTACGGAGCGTAAGCGATTGGCACGTTGGCTACGCGGCCTGGTATATCTCGTCTTATTTTAGCCTTTTTAGGGTTCCGTACCTAAAAGGTAAAAAAAAACGGGACCCTATTACTAAGACTCCGCTGTCCGTCCGTCCGTCCGTCCGTCTGTCACCAGGCTGTATCTCACGTACCGTGATAGCTAGACAGTTGAAATTTTCACAGATGATGTATTTCTGTTGCCGCTATAACAACAAATACTAAAAACAGAATAAAATAAAGATTTAAGTCGGGCTCCCATACAACAAACTTGATTTTTGACCGAAGTTAAGCAACGTCGGGCGGGGTCAGTACTTGGATGGGTGACCGTTTTTTTGCTGGTTTTTAGGGTTCCGTAGCCAAATGGCAAAAAACGGAACCCTTATAGATTCGTCATGTCTGTCTGTCTGTCCGTCTGTCCGTCTGTCCGTCTGTCTGTCCGTCCGTATGTCACAGCCACTTTTCTCCGAAACTATAAGAACTATACTGTTGAAACTTGGTAAGTAGATGTATTCTGTGAACCGCATTAAGATTTTCACACAAAAATAGAAAAAAAACAATACATTTTTGGGGTTCCCCATACTTCGAACTGAAACTCAAAAATTTTTTTTTCATCAAACCCATACGTGTGGGGTATCTATGGATAGGTCTTCAAAAATGATATTGACGTTTCTAATATCATTTTTTTCTAAACTGAATAGTTTGCGCGAGAGACACTTCCAAAGTGGTAAAATGTGTCCCCCCCCCCCCCTGTAACTTCTAAAATAAGAGAATGATAATACTAAAAAAAATATATGATGTACATTACCATGTAAACTTCCACCGAAAATTGGTTTGAACGAGATCTAGTAAGTAGTTTTTTTTTTATACGTCATAAATCGCCTAAATACGGAACCCTCCGTGCGCGAGTCCGACTCGCACTTGACCGGTTTTTCTATATTTATTTACCTTAAACTTTATTGCACACTTATCATTCTTTTAAATTTAGGAAAGCTTATCCAAGATACCTATACGTGTATAACAATATTTGTGTCCATTCGTGGGATCAGGATTAGCATTAATCTGAGATTAACACATGCCATTATGAGACTACCTACTGTATCAGATAAATTTCTCATTACGATTTGATCAAACAGTTTTTGTTTTTAAGTGATCGCTGACTTTTTGTTTAAAATGCCTATTATTATTAAATTGAGTTCCATTATATCGTGATCAATTATACTGATTTCAAAAACGCATTATATCCGAGACCCGGATACGACTGTACAATACTTATATTTGAGTCCCAGACAATGTAATATTTTGTTAAGTATCTATAATATACTTTCTCTTAATATCTAATACATCTTATAGGAGAAAGTATTTAGGTGTAAAGGCAATTGTTTTAGCCATACCTGGTAATACGTAATAAAGCATTATTAAATCCGTTTTTAGGTTTCCGGTAGTTTCGTTAGTTATTGAACGAGCGTTAGCGAAGTTCTCCGTTTCAGCTTGGACAAAAAAGCTTTCGTATGTCCATGTTATCTTCTGCAAGTCGCATTTCTCAGCCGATTCTCGTGAAATTTTGTGAGCAGGTTTGGTATTTTACATGTAATTTTTCTATGACGGAAATTGGCATAAAAGGGTTAAGCTAGGTATATTATAATAAGCGACTTAAGCCAATACTTACAATTCATTTTAATAATCTTAAAATATTAGGTACCTACATCATTGGCTACTGTCCTACTAGTCAAATCAGCTTCTTTTTTAGAACTGTCGAAACGATTTTCTAATATGGAATTTATATGAAAACGTGTGTAGTGACGTCACGGTCAACTCACCTACTTTTTATGTTTCAATCCAATTTATATTTAAATACTATTTTATTAAATAGAAATAGTATTTAAAAATAACTGCTATCTATATTTTTCTAATAATTATCTGGCGCTTTATTTCGTGCACGGTGTGAAATAATTTATTTTAAGTAGAGGAAAGTACCCAATTACTATAATATGACAGACATATATCTATTTGCCAAGCGGACCGCAGGCTCCCATGAGCCGTGGCAAAATGCCGGGACAACGCGAGGAAGATGGAGATGATGATATCTACTTAAATATCCCTCTAAGGTTAACCTGTCGAATCGCACGATATGCCGTCACCATAAGCGTTCTGGCTCATATATGAGCCGTGGGAGCTGACAGATTAATAATAGGTACACTGAATTTGGTTATAGAATGCTTGATGGAAACGAAACCTGGCTGGCTGAAAGGAAACCTTTACGAGTTCCTGCTAAAATGTTTGCCTACAATGCCCACAATTTGTGCGTATCCTCTAGCCGCCCAGAGACCTATAAAAAGGTCTCCTGTTCCATTCCAATTTGAACTTTGTGTTGACAAAATAAAATATAATTTTGCTTGGCAAGGTTTGACGTATGGGCGACTAGAGGGTATGATGAGCGACAAACATTTCGTACATACCAATCGTCCCTAAATACGTCCTAAATACATAACTTCCAGAACTTCCATACCAAGGCCTTTCACGCGTATGTAATTCCTCTTTCAGGGTATAACTGTTACATAAATTAGATAAACCGGGAACGATGCCCCGGGGCCCAACAGCGGAATCCAATTAAGTGTTAACAACTTTCAGAAGCAACCGATTTTAAGGTTTCACGTAAACCCGACACTGGCAGCAAATAAAACAATTGAGTTTGAATAGTTTTGCGATATTCGTTTCACTGTCTAACTTAGCTGGGTCATAACTTAGCTGGGGTGAGTCACCATAAAAGTAACGGATTATACTTACTATGATTCGGTTAAGTTGTGTTCTAATGTATGGGGAAGACAAACAAATTATAGCCAGCCTTTTATGAATGTAGTA
The DNA here is from genome assembly GCF_948474715.1 of Cydia amplana. NCBI lineage: Eukaryota > Metazoa > Arthropoda > Insecta > Lepidoptera > Tortricidae > Cydia > Cydia amplana. Next base: position 4,162,674 of record NC_086081.1, read on the forward strand.
TGAAACCTTGTGGTATGGTGCTTTATGCACACTAGCGTCCCAACCCCTCCCTCTGCCACAACCCCCCTACGCTACGCTAGTGTGCTTAAAGCACTATAACCAAAGGTATCATACTACATTCATAAAAGGATGGCTAAAATTTGTTTTTCAAAAAACACAATTTATAACCGAATCACTAGCAGGCGTACCTAATTATAATTTGAATTATAGGGTATTAAGGATTTCGTTGTGTGTTCCATTTTCGAAAACTTTTGGCTGTGGCAGCGATTCCAGTATTCGTTGCGGATGGCACGTCTATGGTGTCATACGCCACACCACACGTTAAAAACATCGATGACACGCCTGTCGTGCCATCCACATCGAAACGGTTAATCCGATCTGGATTAGATAGGTATGGATCGGATCTGTCAGTGTCAAAAGTGACATTTCAACCGAAAACGTCATTTTGACACTGTCAGATCCGATCCACATCTAATCCAGATCGAATTCAATTTTATAATCCCAATTAGAATACGCCTGAAAGTGGTTTTGCGGACTATACATCATTAACGAACTGACCGGCCTAATTCTAAAACCGTACAGAGAATTTATGATTAGTGAAATTATGCATTGGAGCACTCGATTATGTGTATGTAGGTACTACATCTGAATTGGCGTTTATATTAACTGCTAATATTGGATTCATTATATGACTGTGGCTCGCATTGTTCACAGAATAGCGATTTCAATATTAAATATTGTTAATACAAATTTTGTTAAGTTCACAATGTTCATATTAAATAATAAAACACAGCAGCAATGCCCCTGCGCCAATGGAAGTAGGTAATACACCGTTATACGTATGATATTTCTATAATGTGTTGGCTCAATTTGTTAAGAAACACTTTAAATATGTAGTTTTGAGACAGGGTAACAGTTTAAACTTTCATTTTAGACACGTAAAAAATATATTCCCAGTTCCCACATTCAGAAGACACGTAGGTACAAAATATATTCTGAAATTCAGATTATGAGAGCGATATATTTTGATAAAGTTAGGCAGGGAGTAGCTAATAAAATCAAAATACATTTTTTTATTTAGGTATTTTTTATTTGGCGGTCGGTCTTCTGAATCCATCTCTAGAAGTGTGGATATATAATATTTAATTTTGGTCCATCCGTTATTTTCACTTTTTCAACAGAATATTTACTGTATTATTTATTCATTATTAGCTTTCAACCTTTATAAAAATATACATTTTGTAACGAAAATCTCGTCAGATATAATAAATAAACCGTACATTTCGATATTTGATCAGAATTTTTGAATATCGAAATTCGCATTCGGATATCGTTCATCATAACACAATGAGATCCGAAATAATGGCCCAAGCGTAAGATTACAAAGCATTTTTGACATTTCTTCTGTGCGGAGAATTCGAATATTTGGAATATTTAATCAAGGACTTCTTAATCAGGCCTTCTGATTCTGAATAAATAACAGGGCAGGTATGGGGCGAATTTAATTTTCCATGCCAATAATTTCGGATACATTGGGTGGGCTGACAAATCTATTATTATTGAGTATTAAAGGGCTCCCTGCATTACGGCTTTACTTGTAATCATTGAATTTTTTGGGGTTCTAAATGTAAGGGCGGTTGTAATGAAGGGAACTTTTTGGGACACTGAAGAATTCGTTACATTTGTCTAACTATGCATGTAAATCTTTTAGTGTAAGTACCTAAGTTAAAGTTACATTGAGGGTGCGTGGATTTTGATCTCTTAGACTCTTACCATGCCTAACATTACTCATTATTGCCACTGAAAATTATCCCACATAAATGGCTTAGTGAAAAGATGTTTTCCTTTTTACTTAGCCATTTGGTGTGGGATAATTTTCACGATTTTGTATGACGTATATAGTACATCATTGCCTATAAGAAGATACCATCATAGTAGGTTTTAATGCGATTTGAGCAGGAAATGGCAAATCCGTTCAACAGGAAATCTTAATTTAATTTTCCGCTAGAATTACAGTAAATCACCTTTTTGAGGATTTCAAAATACAATTGTAAAGGAAAATTCAATATCTGAGAGCACAACAGCGCATTGTTGGTCGGACAATGGAAGAAGACATGATATTGGTTGCGACTGAAGGATGTGAAAAATATCAACTCTACGTTTTCAACGTTAGGGATAATGGAAGTTGAATTCAATGTGGTTTAATAAAAAGCACTCATATATGCAGTACTAGCTTTTGCCCGCGACTTCGTCCGCATGGTGTAAGTAATTTGGGTAGCTTATTTTTGTTTCAATCTGCTTTTTATCGATTCCCCGTACAAACTTCCACCCCCCTTTTCACCACCTTAAAGGATGATTTCTGGGATAAAAACTACCCTATGTCCTTCCTCAGGACTCAAGTTTCAACTAAATCGGTTTAGCGGTTTAAGCGTGAAGAGGTAACAGACAGACAGACACACTTTCGCATTTATTACATTATTAGTATGGATTAGTTGCCATTATCACCCCTAAGCTGTATCACTGCAAGCTTTTCTATTAGGGAAGAGGTTTGAACTAACTACTTGGCTCGGTGATCCAAAGAGAATCTTGGTCTCCGAAACGAGACCGTGCCACCTGTCCCGATCCTGAGCAACTTCCTGCCAGAAAAGAAAAACTGTTGCTGAGGCAAAAGATTTGGCATCATGCATTTTTTCTCATGCTCTTTTTGACTAAGACTGTTGGAACTATTTAAAACTAATGCACACCTTTGAACTAATCTAAACAATGCTAACAGCTTTGGAAATTTTAGCGATAAGATCAATAGTCAATTTTGATTTTCTGTAATAGTTTCTTTTTTGAGGTGTGCATTGTGTGCAATAAAGATTATTCTATCTATCTACCTATCTAATATAAGTGCTATAACCATTAAAAACAATACCATAATTTCACTCCTCATTAACTGCAATAGAATTACGCACCTCGAAATAGCTTTAAACACCTCTCATCACGGCACATCGCATTCCAAAAACTTAATAAAAGCCCATTTGTATTTTCTTTCAACGTCTCATTTTGGGACAATACGCCTAATGTAATGCCACAAATGAATACGGAATTCCGGGAGGGTTCCGTAAACTGGGGAGAGGGATGCTAAACCAAAAGGTAGTAAGCGCCAATGAGCTTAACGCATTATCTAACATTTTTTCTCTGAAAACTGGGGATAGGGATAAACGGAAAGGTCGTAAGCGCCAATGTAATGCGTTTTCTGTCGTTTTTTCTCTGAAACACGGCAGTGTAACAGCAACAGCGGAAGCGACTCAAAGTGAATCGGCTCGGAGCGGACATGCCTGGATTAATTCGTTAAGACTTTCACAGAAACACAAAAATAGTATCGGTAATCGCTTTTGTACTAATTTGCTTTCCCCGATCGTCGATGTTCAATAGGACATCGTTTTTAGGGTTCCGTAGCCAAATGGCAAAAAACGGAACCCTTATAGATTCGTCATGTCTGTCTGTCTGTCTGTCTGTCTGTCTGTCTGTCTGTCCGTCTGTCTGTCCGTCCGTATGTCACAGCCGCTTTTCTCCGAAACTATAAGAACTATACTGTTGAAACTTGGTAAATAGATGTATTCTGTGAACCGCATTAAGATTTTCACACAAAAATAGAAAAAAAACAATAAATTTTTGGGGTTCCCCATACTTCGAACTGAAACTCAATATTTTTTTTTTTCATCAAACCCATACGTGGGGGGTATCTATGGATAGGTCTTCAAAAATGATATTGAGGTTTCTAATATCATTTTTTTCTAAACTGAATAGTTTGCGCGAGAGACACTTCCAAAGTGGTAAAATGTGTGTCCCCCCCTCCCTAACTTCTAAAATAAGAGAATGATAAAACTAAAAAAAATATATGATGTACATTACCATGTAAACTTCCACCGAAAATTGGTTTGAACGAGATCTAGCAAGTAGTTTTTTTTTAATACGTCATAAATCGCCTAAATACGGAACCCTTCATGGGCGAGTCCGACTCGCACTTGGCCGCTTTTTTACGCGCCATTTGGTGCGAACGCTTAAAATTTTTCATGTTTTTTGCGTAACGTCTATATTAGTATCGAATCCGTTATGGCAAGATAATGTAAACATTCTTATTTAATTATATAGGCCATTGAGTTTTATTACTTCTCTATGGAATAAATTCTAATATGCTGATGCTGGAACTTTATATGTATAATTACACATTTACATAATTACATCGATAAATTCCAACTACTACTAGAAACTATGATAATAATGTAGACAGTCAAATATAAATGTAACTTTAAGTGTTAGTAAGTACTTGCAATTTGAAATAGTTTATTGTTTAGGTTTTTTTTATTTATTGTCAGTAAACATACAACAACATTAACCTATAAAACTTAAAAACTAAATCTAAAAATAAGTAAAACTAATCTTTAAATAAATAAAAAACTACATATTCCCCTGCGGCATGGTGCCGTAAATGCTGTCAGCATTTCCTCGCTGTATCGCAATATTTATTATTTGTGCGAGGAAGCTGCCAGCTCTACGATCAGCGTAGCGTCTGCTATTTTTTTTTGATAATTCCTTATAGCGTAGACACGGTTATAGGCTTTAAGCTTACATAAAAAATGTCTACACATAGTTCTAGACTTAAGCACACGTGTCCCAAGCCCAAAGAACTAAAAAAAAATTACGCTAGCTGCTAGCATAAAAGGACGTTTTCTAAAATAAATATTAAAACTCCATTCTCACGGATCCTGATGTTTTTGGGTTCTTTTAACTCAGAATCACTAGCATATTCAATTCTGATGATAAAAAAAATGTCCCAAAAATTTGTATGAAAATTGTACATTCCACTACGTCACGTTACAAGTGAAAAATTTTAAAACGAAATAATAAAACGTGACGTAATGGAATGGACATTTTGGGACATCTTTTTAGGGTTCCGTAGCCAAATGGCAAAAAACGGAACCCTTATAGATTCGTCATGTCTGTCTGTCTGTCCGTCTGTCTGTCCGTCCGTATGTCACAGCCACTTTTCTCCGAAACTATAAGAACTATACTGTTGAAACTTGGTAAGTAGATGTATTCTGTGAACCGCATTAAGATTTTCACACAAAAATAGAAAAAAAACAATTAATTTTTGGGGTTCCCCATACTTCGAACTGAAACTCAAAATTTTTTTTTTCATCAAACCCATACGTGTGGGGTATCTATGGATAGGTCTTCAAAAATGATATTGAGGTTCCTAATATCATTTTTTTCTAAACTGAATAGTTTGCGCGAGAGACACTTCCAAAGTGGTAAAATGTGTGTCCCCCCCCCCCCTAACTTCTAAAATAAGAGAATGATAAAACTAAAAAAAAATATATGATGTACATTACCATGTAAACTTCCACCAAAAATTGGTTTGAACGAGATCTAGCAAGTAGTTTTTTTTAATACGTCATAAATCGCCTAAATACGGAACCCTACATGGGCGAGTCCGACTCGCACTTGGCCGCTTTTTTAATGGAAGGGTCATGGTCTAATAAAACATGGTCTTCTCTTCCCAGAGTGTCACTTGCCTACGTCATAATAACATTGCCACTTTATTTCAACATAACATGTTACATGGGTACATTATATCTATGGTTAATAAGTTAAAATATTTCTTTATAATTTTATAATTTTCATTTATTTGTATTTTATCTTAAATTTTACAATAACACGTCATTTTTAATTATTCGTTAGCAATATCTTCCGATTCACGAAAGAAATTTCAGACGTTCGGGTAATTCTGTTTACACTACTGGCAACACAGGATAGCGCTGTCACATTTGACAATCCGCCATTTTGTCCCTGACCGTCATCCTTGTCGAACGCGTGTTAATTGTTATTTCCTTCTCGCTCAGTGTCAGCAGTCGCAGTGTTTTCCAAACTTTTCACGTCGTAAGCTTGGTAATTAATGTTTTGTTACGAAAATGGTTGGCTGTTCTATTCGGAACTGTAAGAGTAGGGGTGAAAAGGGCAGTATACATTTGTTTTATTTTACTATGTTTCTACATGAATAACTTAAAATTAATGCCGTTAAAATAATTTTCACCGTTGGTTAAAATTCTCCCACATTTTAAAGTTTGAGAACCTGTAAACAGCATGATGACGTAGGCAAGTGACAGTTAGGTCATTCGCGAATCTCGGAAGAGAGTACCAGGCGGAGTATATTATTATACCATGGGAAGGGTGGAGAGTGCTGTCGATTCTAAGTAGAATGAGCCCAAGAATGTCCAGATTTGAAAGAATGAGGTTCTCGATATTTATTTTAGAAAAAGCCCAAATCGATCTCTCAAAAGGAACGCCAAAACAGCAAACATGTTTTCCCGGCGAACATGGCTAAATTCACCCACACGTCGCTTATTCAATAGAATTTGATGTAGTATCTCCGCTATATTTCCACGGCTTACTGTTTCCCCGGCCCAGAATATAATAAGCGGGTTATAACATTTGCATATAGATCACCGTGTTCTAAAAGTACTATATTGTTATTTGCAGAAATTTCTTATGAAGAGCCGTAAACAATGCCCAAGTGTGTGATAGGATCTGTGGAGCATTAATTGTGTTGTACGTTCATGAATATTGATTCGAACTGAAGTAATTGCTCTTTACTATTCAATTACGTCGTTTATGTGTTTTGTTATCGGTTTTCTTTAATGTATTTCACATAGAATAAATATGAGGGAACAATACGTATATTTTTCGATATCTCTTCAAAAGAATCGTAAAATAAACATCTGTGTGTCAACAAATTTCTCAAAGCATATATGTCCCTTTCTGTGTGGGTGCATTAGGTACTACATAAGTTACCTATAATTGCTTTCTTAGATAGATAGATAGATAGATTTATTTATTGGTACTGATCATACACTGTCAACATGGGTTAATATTTACAATGGGATTCAAGTGTATTACAATTAACGATTTCATAGTAGGTATATAAAACTTCAATTAAATATCACGACACGAGTTGGGATTTACTTTTTTTGTTCTCCGTACGGAAAGCGTCAACTTTCGGCACGCTGTGCTAAACGAAGTTGCAGCTTTCCGGCGCCGTCGAACAGTGAAATAGTAGGTACCTACATATATACACACCTCGGCCCGTAAATAAGAAAGACCACATAATGTTTGTCGATTTCGGCTTCGCCTCGACTTCGACATTTCTAAGGGCTTATTTAGACGGTGCGAGAACTCGCATGCGAGTTTCATTACATTACGTAATTTGATCGGTCAGCTGAATTGATGTAACCTCAATGGTCCGCAATCTAACTAAAATCGTATATATACGAGTTCGCGCGCCGTCTAAATCAGCCCTTACTTTACTGCCGCTCCGCTCGTACCTATGTATTTAAAGGAACACATTTTAAAAATCATTCTTGGAATGTCAATTTATGATAGGTTTATTCTCTTACATTACACTCTCAATCAAAAACACACGATCTAAACATTCTAAAGCGAGTTTCAAATATATCAATTCATTCGTATCGACGTCACATCACACGTATCAAATTCTAAATCCGCTCCCCTAAACACGCCGCACCCGATCTATTTCAGGTTTTCGGTTCAATATCCACGCACTGGTTCGCCAGAGCCTATAAAAATTCAGCAAGTGTCGCTGGGGGCCCGGAGGAAGGCCGGCTATGGATGCACCGATGCGCCACCCACATAGTGCATAGCTATGGTATACATATTTTAACGGCATCCTAGCCTATACCACAGAATAAATAATAGTACTAAGTACAGAAGACTCACTCTCTAACACAACGCGTCTGTTACGATCAGCACAGATATGGCCGCTAGGTGGCGACAGCGCCACGCGCGGCTTATGGCTTTTCCCAAAATTGGGGCGGAACGCGGAACGGTAGTACTTTTAGCTACCTGTAGCAGGCTAAACCAAACTATAGGTACATCGCACCCCCCACAGATTATTATTATTACTATTTGTAAAGTAGGCAGGCAGTCGAACAACTGATAATGCCTGTACCAGAGTCATCAACAGAGTTTTCAGTGTTGTGTAAGTGGATTGCCGAAACATTCACGAAAAGCCAACGCTAACTTATGCCCATTTTCAAATGATGCACGGACTGCCTCCGAAATAGGATTCAAGAGATGCAATTTCCTAAATCCAACAATGGCTGTTGTAACACGACTCACGTACCGTCAGATCAGGCGGACAATGTCGGGATTTGGAACGTCCATTCGAATTGTTTGGATAAGTGCCGCTTGGTTAACAGTGTTACGGCAGTACGTAAACGGCTGCAATTAGGTTGATCTGTGTATTCGCTCCGAGCATGACAGTGGCGCCGCCCTAGTGGGTGTGGGACATATTTCACATATTGCTTTAAATAAATATCTGGGGACAATTTTACACAGACCAACCTAGCCCCAAACTAAGGAAAGCTTGTACTATGAGTACTAGGCGACGATATGCATACTTATATAGATACATACATAGAAAACATCCATCAGGAAAAATATTCGTGATAAACACACAAATAACTGCCCTGGATTCGAACCCGGAACCTTCAACTTATGATAACTTTGAAACAAGTAGGTATGTAAAATAACGTAACATTTTAAACATATAGAACAGAAGTTTAGTTCTTAAAACTTGTAGTACCCAGAGTTAGGTACCTATCTATAATGCAAAGGAAAATTGAAGAAATAACTAGGTATAGAAAAAAAAATCGTATATGTCAAAGCCGATTTGATAACGCTTACAAACTTATCAAACTTAATCAACAATGAACATGATGCAAAATTCTTAATTAAATGTATACCTAATAATGCTATAAACTACGACTACAATTCACCCTAATTTGGTTTTAATACAGTCAATTAATTTAACAATACTTCGAGTCCAAACGCGGACGGTACTCGGTATTGACTGAATTCTTGAAACACGGTTCAATTCACAAAGCGAAATCCAATAAAGTAAACCCCATTTTAATCACAGAACAAAACCCATAGCATTCCATGTCAAAACAAAAGCGGTACTTTCTAACTCGGGCTTGTAGACCAAGAGCTATTCCCGGAAAACGGTACATGATAATGAAAGCAACGAGAATCGGACCACGGTCTAGACAGTTAATTAGTTGGCTATCTATCCGTATTACCCGGAAGTTGTCTCAATTGTGATGATCGCATTGTTTTATGTAAAGGTTGAACACGCCAAAACTGGGGCATGTACAATCGACTATTGCTATGCAAATAATAGAGATATACAAACTTTTATGGCACCTACTTGGTCACAAGACACTGGCCTATAATGTTATCAAGTTTTTTTAAATTATGTTTATTCGTTGTCAAAATGTCGAGCAAACAACATCAACAACGCGAGCGAATTTTGCACGAATACGTAGAAAATTCATTACTGAGCTACAGAGATATCGCGAAACGACTGAAATGTCCTCAATCTACGGTTTGTCGCGTATTAAAAAAGTTCCGTGCGCACCTAACAATAGATCGGAAGCCAGGAAGTGGAGGCGTGCAGGGTGTCAAGAATAAAAAAAAGGACGAGAAGGTGGTGAACATGTTTGCCTCAAATCCTAAGATTTCGTCTCGCGATGTTGCTAAAAAAGTTAAAATGTCTCAGTCCTATGTTCAAAAAGTGAAACGTAGGGCTGGCCTAAGGAGTTATAAGGCCCAGGCAGCACCAGATCGAGACTCGAAACAGAACTCATCCGCGAAGAAACGGTCTCGAAAACTTTATGAGAATTTCATAACCAAATTTGCATGCGTCGTCATGGACGACGAAACATACATAAAAGGTGACTTTAAACAAATTCCTGGGCAAGAGTTCTATACCAGCCTAAGTAGAGTAGACGCCCCTGAAGAGTGTAAATTAAAAAAACGTTCGAAATTTCCAAAAAAGTACCTGCTTTGGCAAGCAATATGTAGCTGTGGGAAAAGAAGTCGGCCGTTTATTACTACCGGGACAATAAACGGCGATATTTATAGAAAAGAGTGTTTGCAGAAACGTTTGCTACCTTTCATAAGAAAGCATGACTCACCACCTTTGTTTTGGCCAGATTTAGCCAGTTGCCACTACTCAAAACCAGTGATGGAATGGTATGCTGCAAATGGGATCGTGGTGGTACCAAAAGTGTGCAATCCCCCAAATAGTCCGGAACTGCGGCCCGTTGAAGAGTACTGGAGTATTATGAAGGGAATTTTAAAAAAGAAAGGCGGCGGAGTAAAATCGGTCCCTGAACTACAAAAGATGTGGACATGGGCGTCAAGACAGTGTTCTATTAACATGGTGCAAAGTCTTATGAGCCGTGTACGTAGGAAAGTTAGAAAAATGGCTTACTGTGTAGACCAAATCTAAAATATGGAATGTTATTTTAAACAGCGTTAAATATGCTATTAAATGTGTAAAACATAATATACTTTTTCACTTTTATTATAATTTTGTACTACATTTTGTGTGCCCCAGTTTTGGCGTGTTCAACCTTTACCTATCGTTGATTATGAATAACGTTCGACATTACTTGGAACTTCTTCCCCAAACAAAGACGTCTGGCAATGTTATATGTATTCTAATTTAATAGATAATTCCCCTTAGGTAATACTACACCAAACCCAGAAATATAAAACTAGCATCCTACATTATCTGTACCTACTTCCATCGATGACAAGCTGCCAGAAGCCTGGATCTAGGTTATACTATCCTTATGCAAACTGTCTAGTTTCAGTGCTCAATCACGAACGATTTTCCGTTCCTAGCTCTCAGACTATTATAAACTCAGTTATCGAGATGTAAAGCGGGATCGTGTAAAGTTTACATTGTTTCGAGCGCCTGATCGAAACAAATTGATTTTTAAAGAGAAAGTGTATTAAACCAGTGAAAGGCCCGTCGTGATACTGATTACAGCGCTTGACAAAATACTGCGTCATTTTCATTATCCACAAACATTGTTATCTTTATTCTGAGCCATATTTTAGAAAGTTGTTGAAAATTTATAACTTTGGCGATAAAAATATTGACGATTTGAGATAAAAGTTAAGTCACGAACGGCGGGTATTGGAAATAGGTAACGCAAGACAAGACCTATAGATATATACACATAGAGGCCAATTCGAGTTTTAGTTGTGCGATCTGATTCCGATACGATACTGATCTGTCAGTGTCAAAAGTGACATTTGTTCAAACAAAGACACCACATGTAGACAAGATTTTAGTTTCTTTATTACCAGAATGATAAATGGACTCGAACGTCTTGTGGAATATCTCAGAAAATCTATTCGAACTGAAACTAAAAATCTCACAAGCTTAAGGGCTGATTTAGACGGCGCGCGAACTGGCATGCGCTTTTAGTTACATTGCGGACTGTTGGTTAGGTACGTCCAATTCAACCGACCGATCAAAACTCGCAATGTATAATGAAACTCGCATGCGAGTTCTCGTATTGTCTAAATGAGCCCTAAGAAAAATATGTAGTATAAGATGGTATGAGCAACGCTAACTGGCGCGGACGCGTGCGACGGATTTTACCTACAATGGCACCTGTGTGCGTACTACCGCGCCAGCTAGCGGACGCCCTTAGACCCATTGTGGTAAAAAACTGACTTCAATATAACCCCGCATTAAGTTAATTCATTGAAGCGTTTCATTACATTTTATAAAAGTTAAGGGCAAAGCCACAAAGCCGCCCTTGGGAAGCCCTAGCAAATCTGACAAAGGGATCGCTGCTACGGCTTCTGGCCTCTGATTTGCCCTCACGATATAATTACGTCTGACACCATACTATAGTAGATTGTTAACCAAGGGATGAAAGGCACTCATTTCTGCCGAGGTAGTTTGGCGCTCGAACGCCAATAGTCCGAGGCTGAAATGATGCCTTTCACCCGAGTTAAACACTCTACTTTTCATTTCGAATACGAGGAAAGCAAATGCATGTGTTTTTTTAAAAACATGGTAAGTATACATTTTTCTAGTATTTTTGAGGGTACTTTCAATTAACAATTTAGATAAAAGTATCGTTATTTATGGAATGGGGAGTCAAATATCAGAATGGAAATTGTTTAACAAATCCATTTATACCAAAATTTTAATTGCTTATCGTATAAAAATTAATAAAATCGTACTCGGAACCTAAAATTCTCTAGTGCAGAAACGTATCATTTTCTCCACACCTTTTAGAACAAAAATGACCCTCTTTCAGAGCATGAGAAATGAAAAAGTGCTTTATTGGTTGTCTTTCAATACATGTACTTACCTACAGTTATCTACTTACATAAATATTCGCTTGAATATCTAGGCAACATAATGAGAAGTCAAAAGAACGAGTTATTAGGTACAGTTGATAAGAATGATAATACAAGGGAAGATTAAACGGTAAAAGAAGTGTCGAGGGACGAAGATTATTGTCACTTAGATATCTGCTCCAATGGTTCCAAGCAAGCACATGGTGACTTTTTAGAGCAGAATGTGTCGAAGGTTCAGATTGCTATGATGATTGTCAAACTGCAATAGCAGGTAATTGTTTACAACTTACTTTTAATCCTCATTTATATCTCAGCCAGGGCACTGAATTAGAAGTGAAAAATTCTTTGACATGAATATTATCAGTTTACCCAAGCTAACCCGAAAATTCGCAAACTTACCAAACTCGTAAACGGAGGTCGTCAAAAATCGATGGGGGCGGATTAAGAAGTTTCCCGTAAATTGTGTACGTGTGTTTACTTTGGGAGGGACCATCAAAATGCGCATAAATCAAAACTTCCACTCAGGGTTCCTCAAAGAAAACTGTCGCTTTCAATTTCCGAAACTTTATCCTGTTTTTGTTTGCTCTATTGACGATAGGAATTTTTAATGTGTTTTCTTTAAAAGGCACGCACAAAGTGCCAATACAGAATCGGGAAAACATGTAAAAGTTGCTAATTCAATTTTCCTTTGAATGTTCAACCTACTTTCTTAGTCAAAATAAGATTGGGGCATAAAATAACGAGCGATAAAATGGCATGGACGTGAAAGAACTGAACACAATAGGTGGGTAATATTATTATAACTTCACACGTTTAGGTATTTACGCTCAAGGCTTTGATTGTTAAAATAAATTCTTAAATACACAGGCGTAAGTTTGAAAACTGTTGCTCATTTACTTGAAGAAGTTTTAACAATGAGCTTATCGTTCGACTTCTATTGTTCAGCTACATAAACGTCCAAGCAAGTGCTTACACCGTAAAAAGCGCAGCGTTCAAGTGCCAAGAAAAGAGGAAAAGTCTTTGTTCTTCGCAGCCAAAACAAACGGTGCGTTTGGGCGTTTGTTACAATAACAAACATGGGGAATAGGGCACGTACTAACAGCAGCACTCTTAACTAACCATAGGTGGACCTTATTACTTTGCAATAAGGTTGTTGTCAGTTGGATGATGGTACGGGTATACACCACGTTATAGTTTGGACAATTAGCTAGGTCAATACAAAAATTCAGCGGGTAATATGTTTGGTGTTTGCTGTGTCTTTAGCACGGCCGAAAGTGCTGAGGGTGAGTTTAAAAACATCTTTGAGGTAATTGGGAAAATAACATTGCCGCACCTTTTATTAAATGAAAGATAGGAAAGCTTAAAGGCCAATGCTTTGACTTTGACATTAAGGGCCACCCTACAGTAGCGTCTATTGAGCGTCGGCGTCTAGTAAGTGCTATGGAAAATGGAAATGGCCGAGAATAATATAACTATCTATTTTATGCCCTCATTGTGCTCCAGCTTGAAGTTGTGTATTAGGCAAACAGCTTAATCAGTACAGTGCAGAATGCCAATTCGACGCAACGCCCTGACTCCGACTCCGACATTCGTGAATGTTGTTGATATTCGTGGAATATTCGCAAATTGAAGGTGTATTTTAGCTACGTGTTTCTGAGAATGCTTAGGTGTGATTTTACTTGGTTTGGTTGCACATGTTTTATTCTATTCTATCTAAAACGCTTGGGGTGGGCTATAAAGGTGTCACTTAACATTGACACATTCGCAATGGATTTACAAACAAATTATAAGCAATTATCATTATTGATATTTATTAAAAATCATCATGACTCGAGCTCACTTCAAAACTCTAAATTGTTCCCATTTATCAGAGTAAATCGGGAGAGTAATGCGTGACGAGAGGCGTTATGATTTGTCGAAGCGCTGACACTGCAATATCGCACTGTCGACGTTAATTGTGCAAACAAGAGGGACAGAAAGATGCAGAAGGGGCCTAATGGCAAAATGCATTTATTTAGGCCTCGAATACTTTTCTTGTACGCCTACATCAAAAACGATGCGATAGGGATATAAAAAAATGCCCTGATCAGGATTCGAACCCGGGCAGACACTCCAGGCAGGGTCACTACCGACTAGGCTTTTCAAACTATGTCAAACTATGTGCTGTCGTTTTATTAATAACAATGTATTTAGAAGTGAGATACCAGAATCGGTACAGGACAGCTACTGCATATTGCAGTTGCAGTAGCTATAAAACTGGTCTCAAACGTACCTGATAAAATTGTATTTTTTGCCGAAAACAGTCCTTACTAACGTACCTGTAATAAAAAAATATGGTTAGCAAAACTATTATAATTAACTAATTCTAAAGAAACTAAAAATAGTAGTGTGAGTAGTGTAGTGTAGTTGAATTTCTATCTGCCTTATTCTGAATCATGTTTCCACGACTGTCTGATTTCTCCTGTTGATATAACAAAACGTTTACGGAAACTTCATCGAGCTCGAGAATTGACTCGTTTCACTCAGCACCAACTGTTTCTCCTGACGAAAACAAGTCGTCTGCTTCCATATTGGTCTATTTATCCGGTCTTTAATTACTTCTATTAAAATTGATGCTTGTCAGGTCAATTTTCATAGTTTTTTCTAACTTTTATTAATATTTTTGTTTTTATTATATGTATATCATTCTCTTGAATTTGATGGCGTTCAATGACGGCAAAAATTAGTCTACACACATTGCATTACTCACACAAAGAGCCAGTAGCTACAAAAAGGTAACTCATTAAGCTCACCTGCCACACTACTCTAGATTAGTACCTATTATAAAATAAGGACCAATACCATCATGAAGCCAAACATTTTTCTTATCTGCAAGCCACGTGTTCACTCGTATCTTAAACTCATAAACCGCCACACATGGCAAAGATTTAAAAAAACTCGCACAAATGCTACATCGAGCTGAAGAGGTCTCAAGACTCTCAAGTACTTTAAAGAGCAGTTCAAAGTAGATAAAATTAGAGCCCACGAACTACTTTAAAATTTATATGAAAATAGTAAAGTAAATAGCTCGCGTTTACATACATTTCAATTTAGCAGGTACAAAAGGAGTTGATGACAGACTAGTGTCATTATACCGCCCTACGATAGGGGTAAACGTAGTGCTTAAGGCGGAATAAGTTCAGAGTAGGTTTTCAAAACGTGTCATGGAAATCATGGGGCTTAAAAACTTTTTCTTCACGGCTAAGACAAAAAAGATTGTTTGTTTTTTCTTATGTTATGTTACTCAAAGGTATTTACTATAATTTTGTTTTAAAAACTAGCTCTTTTTTAAGCTCTTTTTGTGTTTTAAATTAAAACCTACTTCACTACACAGTTTAAAATCCAGTCATTTTATGGTCTTCATCAAGTTCTTGGCCACCAAATATGGCTTTCCGAAAGCCATAAACTACTTGAGCCACTATAGCCTCCTAAGGTGCAGATATATGTACAAGGAAAACATCCAAAATTTTGCCAGTAAAATTTGAATCTACAATGGAAGAAACAGAGTTTATTTTGGTCTGATTGGAAAAACAAAACCAATGCAACTCTGTTCCTATCAAAAATTATTTATATTTCATCGAACTTAAGAGGCTTAGGAGGATGTGTGTGATAATAAGATCCCAACTAATCGAGGCTTCGAAATTGTGTAGTCTTGTTTAATAGTCTGACTGAGCATATTTCGCCTTAAATCGACGTGTCCGCAATGTCACAATTCAAACAAAGAACACTTAGTAATTTATAGACGCCAGGGGAAAACCATGTTACTTATTAGTTCATAATCAACGCCTTAATAGTTATTAGAGGGGTGAGAATCCTTTCTACTTGGTCAGAATTACAAACTGATGACAGTGCTAATATTATTATGTACTTCGGAATTCCACTACTTTTTGAAGAAAGACTAAGTTCTCCCCCTGAGTGTGGCAGTGGCACAAGTTAGCCGTCGGGAAAGTTTAATTTCTCAAAAAAGAATAGTAATGCAATAAACTATCAGTGTCTTCACGGAACAATTTATATTGTAAACTCGAACGTACAGTAATAAAAGTGGAACTTCTACCCGGGCTAATAATTATCATTATACTCAACTTACTAAAAATAGGTAAAGAGCTTAAAGTAGTAACAAAGTTACAAGGAGGCTCGAATTATCAACTTCGAAAATTAGGTATTCGCCATAATATCCACAAAAAAATCCACTGAATTAGACTAGGTAAAATTAAATTCTAAGGCGAACGAAATGCGAGATATAGATTTTACTGAAAATACAAGTGAATGTTGAAGCAAGAGGTGCTTCGCTTGTATTGTACCAGTTGTACCCAATATATCTTGTACAGGAATCGAGAACAGTACAGACTTGAGTGCCTCTAATGTAAGTACTTTTATACGCGCGCGAGTATTTTCATACGTGTAATGTATTTTCAAACTAAAAATATGGCTCAGATAAATAAATATTGTGTTTAGCTTATAATTTAATATTGCAAGGGCTCGAAACTATACGTATTCTCATAGATCGCATGGCTCCTTCGAAGTTCAAACAGACATTGGTAATAGTTCTAACTATTTTCAATTAGTTCTCAACTAAGCGCATTTGCTCTTTAGTTTTAAGATCACAACTATAACTACACTAAGTAAACACAGAACTAATGTACAGTAGGGCTAAGATGGCCGGCTCCTTATCATTTGTCACTATGGATGTCATGTTCTAACAAATATGTAAGTGCGAAAGTGACGCATGGTATGATAGGTGATAAAAATGCGACCATGATACCGCTGCAGATGTAGTGCATAATTGTTTTCCTTCGTATTTTCTCGGACACGTTCGTATTTGTCATGTTACTTCAATCATCCTCAGCTGGCGTATTATAGATGGCCTTCCTTATCCACGTGATAAAATAACTGCCACTTTTTAACACCGCGAGATAGAAAGTGACGGACACCGTTTTATCACGCTGTCACGTAGACAAGACTGACCATCATAAGTCCGTACTGTACTTTTTGTATCGAGACTGACTGATATAGCAAGACACGTTCGTACGTTTCCGTGAAAATACGAAGGTAAAATAATTATGCACTACATCTGTATAACCAAGGGTCTCTATTGTTTCCCAAATAGTTTTAAGCCATAATGTATTGTTTGCCCGCATTTTCGTTAGTCATAATTCATTTGGTTCTGAAACGCGCCACTTTACAGGATTGGCGTAAAACAAACCTAAGCTAACCTATCTATAGGATATCCTTACGAAAAGTTAACGGTTTCAGCTTTATGACTAATGATAATATGACAAACAATACTTTATGACTTAAAACTTTATGGGAAACAACGGGACCCCGTATAAGCAATCGAGTAAAACAGCATAAATCAGTTGAAAACGCTCCACTAAAGTATAACTTGAGCGATTCAGTTGAATTAAAGCCGCAGTTTGTGCGAGCCCGGTTCGCGTTAAAACTTTATTTGTTGCAATTTGTTCGGCTGAAACGATTCTTCATTGTAGTCTGGAATGTATTATATTTTTTACGAAGCGAAAGCAACTTTTCGCTACATTGTAACCAACTATTAACACCACTACCTTTATATACAGGCCATTGAACGTACACTGACATCAGAATAATGTGTTATCAACCAAATAATACCACATTGTTGGTTGTCGATAAGGTTGATTTCAAAGTAAAGCTATATGGAAATAGCGCCTTATTGACAACCGACAGTAAGTACCCTTTTGGTTGAAAATGGGACATATCAAAATTATGTCATTTAGTTATCGTGCGTCTCGCTAGCGCCAGTACATGTCCGTGCAATTCGCTCGTACTTGTCCGTACAAGTAAGAGCGAATTGCACGATAATTAAATGACATCATTTAGATCATCATCAGTGTCTGTTTGAATTGTACTACCTATTCGTGTCCTTACCACTAACCTATTGTCGCATATCCCAAAAGTAGGGCTTGAATTTCGAAGCTTTGGTCGTACCAATGATATTTTCCATACTTATGTGTAAAATATTTTAATAATGGAAAAAATCGTGAGGAACGCGAATCAATTTCAATAAGACCTAGTTGCTACTGGGTTGGAAAGTCAGATGACAATCGCTTATGAAAACCAGCAGCCAATACTTAGAATTAGTTTGCCAGCCCGTCTACTTTACGATGCACCAGAGGAAGCGATATTTAAACCAACTTTCATAAAAAATGAAGTTCTATACGAAAAATCCATTATAATAGGTATTTAAAACTTTCGCGGCTTGAACACATATTAACTCACATTTATAGACGGGTCTATCGCGTAATTTATTTTATTACCTTTATTTACCGACGTTTCGACACAGGTTTCAAATTTCGCGATGGACCCGTCTATAAATGTGGGGAAAAATCCGTTGTCCAGTAGGTAAATATTTTTTTACAGTTTCTACCCGATTGTCCAATAAAGGACTGTAGATAATTTTAAAGCTTTCGTTTAAAGCTGTTCATCGGAACATGACGGCACCTGTCGATAAATAATCCAGTAGCTTTAACGGTTACCTACTGCGTAATGAATTTGGAATCCGCTTGGTGTGAAATTTTCGTTGACACGATTAAATTGACCATTCGTGAACCTTAATTCAATGGTATTAAGGTATATAAACGGCCATATATATTATATAAGGTATTATAAGTGTTGCTGTTAGTACACGCCAACGCGCGATGTAATTAACTCTGAAGCCAGGTAATCAAAATATGATGAAGTAAGGTTCGTGTTCAGATTTGTCATTTCATTACTTAATTATTAATAGTAAATATACACCTACTTGACGAATAATATTTATCTCCATAATACTATGCTAGGTGATGATGATGATGATGATGATGACGATCATGTAACATCATCTAATATGCTAGGTACGAGTTTACTAAATGTCAAAATAATGCACTTTATTCGTTAAAAATTTCGATGTAGGTACTTTCGGTTCAAAAAGGTATTTAAAAGCATATTATATAGCCTTAGATTCAAACTGTGATTCAAACTTATAATATAACCTTAATATGAAAAGAAAACTAGCATACATACTAATTAGTTTAACCAGTGCGCTTTAATACGGTACCGGTGCGATTTGCATTAGAGCATAAAATAATTACTTAGCACCATTAGACAGTAACTAAACAGTAATTAACTAACTAACCAGGGCACCACGGACTTGGCCAAGCGGTGGAATTATACCGTAAGCTCATATTATAATACAGAACGTACGTGACAATATGCAAAACAGCTCTTTAATTTCAATTCCACACTTTTATTTTTTTATGTTTAAGACTGAAACTAGCCCAAAAAATATTTAATTAACTTCGATCTACTTTCATTATGCTTGCCCCAGTAAACTTTGTACTAAGTAAGGGGGTCGATTCGGATTTAATAATTTACTATTGATGTCTTTAGGGGTCTCACGAGCACCGATAATTGCGAGTGACATGCCTGATGACACGAATCTGATTGCAATGCAATTCGCGTAAACTAATCAGCGTGAGCGATCGTCATGGTATCAAAACAAGAACAAAACTTTAGCAACTTGTTAAATGAGAATCGGTATCTCTAAAGAGGAACGTCTGCAAACAATGCTGTTAAGCTTAGAAATAAATTAAAAGTGGATAAATTCACTGTCTCGGGCGAGACTCGAACTTGTGATACTGGATCACTAGCCCATGCCCTGCCAACTGAGCTATCGAGACCTCACCCAAGGACAGCGAATATTTCCACCATATTCGCCTTAAGGAGGCGCCCCTAACGACATCTACCGTAAGAGTGTTTTCAAGTTTCTTTATTTGGCTAAGTAACAAAAGAACGTTACATCTAGCAAGTCATATATAGGTCATTGCTAAAAACTAATCATGCAATGTCTTAACAGGTAGATAAAATTATATAAGTAAATGAAAATAATATTATAGTGTTCTCTAAAATGTTAATTTGAGAGAAACACGTCCAGGATTCATGCAGCGCGATTAACCAATTTCACCATCAGAAACTGCTAAAGACGGGTTAAAATATTACCAAAGGGTACAAAATGCATACACGAGTAAATTCTGCACATAAATCAAAACAAGCTTCAAACTTGTAACACTCAGATTTATAATTACCAACCCCACTTGTTATAAGTTCATTTCAGCGAAATAATTAAAATGTACACCCCTAATTATAAAATGTTCGGTGATTTTGCAAGTTTCGGCGCGGGATTTAAGTCACGGAGCGTGCCGTAAGGCTGAATTGGAGTTATGGAAGCTGATTTTGCAACTGTTTGTTGGATAACAAACAATTATGAACATTTCCGTCGACTTTGCATAATGTTTCGCGGTGAAGATGTGAGGATCATTCGGAATTTAGCTCAATATGAAGTTGTACGTTTCACGGTGAAGATCTGAGCATTAGGTATTTACATAACAATACGTGTATTGGCGCGAGCGAAACGCAAAAAAATTCAGATATGATATGTATTTGGGTACGTTCGAATTGGCCTCAGAATCACCAGTGCGTTGCTATCGTTGCCCCATTGCGTGATTAGAACTTTCAATTGTTTTTTTAACTTCTCAAATAAGTAACACAGCATGACAGTGAAACCAAGGCACTGCCTCACTCAATACGTCACCTTTATGACTTACTAGCGACCCGCCCCGGCTTCGTACGGGTAGTTCAACGAATTTACTCAAAACCTTTACAAATCATACACCAAAACCTTCCTCAAGAATCATTCTACTAATAGGTGAAAACCGCATGAAAATCAATACAGTAGTTTTTAAGTTTATCGCGAACATACAGACAGACGCGGCAAGGGACTTTGTTTTATAATATGTATTGATATTAATATTGCTATAGATAATATTGATGACTCTTGAAGTGAAGTAGCTAAAAATAATAAGAATTATAACAAAACAACAAGCACTAATTAAAAATTCGAGCGTTGAAACTTAAACGCGAATGTTTCACTTAATTGCGCCGACAACTTAACAAAATGTATTATCTCTGAAAGTTTCAGGAAGCGCCATTGTTCATAGCAGCGTGTGAAGTTGCTAATTTAATTTACAGGCTGAATAGCAGAAATTCATAAGTTCTCGCCGTATATATGTCACCGTAAAATTGTAAACACTCGTCATATTATAATCTCGCTAGTTAGGTACATTATAAACTGACGGTAGGGAAATTATAATCTAACCTAACCTAACCTACGTTAGATTATAAACTAACGGGTTCACAATCTTACGGTGTCATATAAAACCGGCCAAGTGCGAGTCGGACTCGCGCACGGAGGGTTCCGCACCATCAACAAAAAATAGAGCAAAACAAGCAAAAAAACGGTCACCCATCCAAGTACTGACCCCGCCCGACGTTGCTTTTAACTTCGGTCAAAAATCACGTTTGTTGTATGGGAGCCCCACTTAAATCTTTATTTTATTCTGTTTTTAGTATTTGTTGTTATAGCGGCAACAGAAATACATCATCTGTGAAAATTTCAACTGTCTAGCTATCACGGTTCGTGAGATACATCCTGGTGACAGACGGACGGACGGACGGACGGACGCACGGACGGACGGACGGACGGACGGACAGCGGAGTCTTAGTAATAGGGTCCCGTTTTTACCCTTTGGGTACGGAACCCAAATAACATACGAATATACACTGTGCGTTTCGGTGCTAAATGAATTACGGGACATTGGGTGCCTACTGTCCGTACTGGAAACTCATGCATTGTATTAAGGGCCTCCCAAGTCACTTCATAGTATAAAACAAAGTCGCTTCCCGCTGTCTCTCTGTCCCTATGTATGCTTAGATCTTTAAAACTACGCAACGGATTTTGATGCGATTTTTAATAGATAGAGTGATTCAAGAGGAAGGTTTATGTATAATTTGTTAACCCGTGCGAAGCCGGGGTGGGTCGCTAGTAATATATAATGAAACAAGTTTTAGTAGCTGGTACCGGTCTTTAGTACTTTGCCCTTGAGCTTAGTAAAACTTAGTTCAATACCAGAACACTTGATTGTGCCTATTTTTAACGTTATCTATCGGTCGGTAGCTAAGGGGATCGTCCAAAAACCAATAAGTATTAAGGTTGTTTATGGTTGAGTATGTTTAAGAAACGAATGGACATTTCAAGCGTGTTTTGCCGTTTTGTATATCATTTAGTATTCAGTCCCAAAAAATGGCAAACTGAAAACTTATTGAATCACTTTACGCGCACCGTGCGTTTGTCAGAGACATATTTCCTTACAAATTGTAACGAATGGCGGACAATGCGGAGCTGAGTGTCGAGTTTAAAAAGGGGGAAACTATGCGAAATAAAAAAAAATATGCAAAAGCGGCACGGCGCGTACGTGATAGAAGTAAACCTCCGGCGTCAGAATGGAATAGCTCTATCTGTCTTTGTCTCTATGTCATAAATTTTGGCTCACTGATGTAAATAAATATGTTTAGCAGTTTTAGAACTTCCTCAAAACTGAATTCTTAATTATTTTCAATTTATTGATTATCGAATCACTGCCCTGAAAGTGTGGCGTCTCTTTTAATTAAAGCATCGTGCCGCAAGCTAGAAACAGATGGCGTTACTGTGGCTACTTGTCATACTATATGAGCACCTTGAAGCCTCCTACAAGCTACATCTAGGAATGGAAACTTAAATAATGTAGGTATGGAAATAGTCACGTGACTTTTTGTAGGCTGATCCTAAAGCCAACGCCCGACCCTGTACTTAGTTTGCAATCATTAGATGGTGCTTAATCCATTTAAAAAAAAAATCAAGACGTAAAATTTTAATATCCACTTGCTTAAATACATGGTACTGATTTAGAATAGCGAAGGCACTATTTTACTCGCATCTCACATACAAAGCGGGCAGGTAAGTTTCTCAGAAGACGATTTTCAATCAAAGCCTTACTAGAACGTTCGTATATTGGCTGCAAGTTATTTGCTTTGACTCAAAGCCATGAAACGGGGAGATATGTAGAGATTTAGAAACAGATCTTGTTCATATGATACTTGTAGCAATTAATACTCACGGCAGAATTATTTCGAGAATATTTGAATGCAGTTGCATTGTATCAAAACCTGATCAGACGTGACATGGATGCTTAAGACGGCGACAGAAATGTGGTCGGAATTGGGATTGAACCTTAATGTCCGCAATAAATATACTTTTCCCGCGACAATGTGAATATTCTAGTCAGTGATATTTCCCGCGATAATGCAGCCGTCAGCAACGCGCGCGGATATTCAGTCGCAATTAGAATAAAAACCGGCCAAGTGCGAGTCGGACTCGCGCACGGAGGGTTCCGCACCATCCAAGTACTGACCCCGCCCGACGTTGCTTAACTTCGGTCAAAAATCACGTTTGTTGTATGGGAGCCCCACTTAAATCTTTATTTTATTCTGTTTTTAGTATTTGTTGTTATAGCGGCAACAGAAATACATCATCTGTGAAAATTTCAACTGTCTAACTATCACGGTTCGTGAGATACAGCCTGGTGACAGACGGACGGACGGACGGACGGACAGCGGAGTCTTAGTAATAGGGTCCCGTTTTTACCCTTTGGGTACGGAACCCTAAAAATAAAACCGACTACGAAAAAGGATGAAATAAAATATTATCATTTTTGAAGTCTATGCGTTACCAACTGATATGTTTGAAGTCGGTGCCAAGCCAAGTAGTAACAATACGAGTCAAAAATGGGATTTAAAGCTGCCATAAAGCTGATTATTTTTGACTGTATGTGGTATTATTACTACTTGGCTTGGCACTGGCTTCAAACATATCAGTTGGTAACGCATAGACTTAAAAAAGGATAATATTTTATTTCATCCTTTTTTAAGTCGGTTTTATTTTTTTTGTAAAAAGTTTTTATTTTTCCATTTTTAGTTTCAAGCGGTGAGTGAAAAATCAATCATCCCCTATTTTCCTACCCTTAAGGTTGGATTATTTTTCCAAATTTATATGGGACCAAGTTCGGGGTATACCCTTTCCAATAAAAAAATAATTAGCAAAATCGAACTACTCTGTAAAAAGTTATGGGTGGTCATACAAAAAAAAAAATACGCGTCGACTTGAGAACCTCCTCCGTTTTTTTCGTCGGTTAATAAAACTTGAACAACAATCAAATTGGATACTGTTAATGGGTGGTATATGTGGGTACAAATAAATAATAGGTATTTATTTAGACTAGGTCCACAAAAAATGTAATATCTACGAGGGGTATTCAAAATATTCTCGGTATGAGAATGAAAACAAACAAGTACGAAAAGTTTGATATTTTTATTTTTCAATATACTCCCCCCCTATGTTCATACACTTAAAAGATCGATCAATTATTTTTTTTAATCCCTCGTAAAAATATTTTTTATCTTTCGTGTAAAAATGCTCCTCCACTGCCGCCTTCAATGCTTCATCGTCAGAAAATTTATTTCCACGCAGATCCTTTTTAAGATTGGGGAGCAAAAAGAAGTCGCTGGGGGCTAAGTCCGGACTATACGGTGGGTGAGTAACAGTTTTAAACCCACGTTCAACAATAGCTGCCTTGGCAATATGAGCAGTATGGACGGGGGCGTTGTCATGCAGAAGCAGAATACCTTTGGTTAACTTTCCTCGCCTCTTTTCTTTAATTACATCCTTTAATTGACGTAGAATGTTAGCGTAGTACTGTCCTGTGATATTTACACCTTTTTCTTTATAATCGATTAGTAATACTCCTTCACAATCCCAAAATATCGTGGCCATGACCTTGCCAGCTGAAGGGATGACCTTCAACTTCTTGGGATGAGCTGAACCCTTAATGTGCCACTGCATGGACTCTTGTTTACTCTCTGGGTCATAATGATGAACCCAGGTTTCATCTCCAGTAACTATTCTTTGCAGCACCTCATCAGGATTTTCACCGCACAGGTCAATAAAATCGGAACAACAAGCTACACGCATGTCTTTTTGAAGCCGAGTCAGCATTCGCGGAACCCATCTTGCACTTACTTTTGACATATTAAGATGGTCATGTATAATATCATGTACGGTACCAATAGAGAGATTGGTTACTTGTGCTATAGATTTTACCTTCACTCGACCATCTTCCAATATAAGTTTTTCCACTTTATCAATATTTTCTTGTGAAGTAGCTACTACAGGCCGGCCAGGTCTAGGGTCATCTTCAATACTCTCCCTTCCGCGTTTAAACTCGCTTGACCACTTTTGAATGGTAGATAAAGAAGGAGCAGACTCACGGTAAACACAATCCATTTCCTCTTTTATGGTTTTTTGATTTTTACCCTGTTTTGTCAAGAATTTTATCACGCATCGATGTTCTAATTTAGTTAACATTGTCAATTCGCACAGGATGTTCATGTTTGTTCAGCAATTGCAGAAAAACAAAAGACTATCTCGGTTCGAATTATACTTTTTTTTAATGTCAATGAATAAACCTTAGCGGCCAGTAACGAAAGAAATTTTAGAAGAGGTCGTAAGATATCAATACCGAGAATATTTTGAATGCCCCTCGTACTATAACCGAAGTCCAACATTTTGCACATAAGGAAAAACTAATTTTACCTACATCTCGTATCTTTTTTAATTACAGCGCTACACTCGTGCGGAGTGTGGTTTATTTTATTTGTTTCATACAACACCCCGACTCGAACGTACCGAAAATTTCCTGCAATTTCAACGGTTATACTTACTTACCTTCCAGTATTTTTTTGTATTTTCTAAACAGCTACCTTTGGTGGCTTTGGTACGGAGGGAGATTGATTAACTAATTATGTAGTTTTATGATTGCAAAATCAAGTAAGAATGCTAAGCACGTAGAATTTCTTACATTGACCCGCCCCGTTAATGTCTCTATCGCACGTGCATAATTTAATTATATTGCTGTCCCGCTCTATATTCAAGCCAGACATTATAAATATTATAGGCTAGGTCCGAACCGCTCACGAATCAAATCGCGCCAAGACAAAAGCAATTTTGATTTGTCAAATTATAGATTCAAAATTAGGAATTTGATACCTTTTTATAGGACTCTGGGCGACTAGAGGTTAGAATCTCAAATATGATCAAGTTTTTGGATTTGGCCTCATGGAATGTTCATATATACCTGACGGTTTCCCTTCCGCACACTTCAATTACCTATCTTTAAGCGTTTGCGCCATTTTAGTATCTGTGGTGCAGTCTGGAATCGGGATGCGTGGGTATGTCCTAGTAGCGTTCACTAAGTGCTCTAATCATTCTTGATTGCCGAGGTTGACGGTCTACCGTCATTGCACAATGGAGCGTTCTTAGAAATCGGGATAGTTAACGACATTACGTACAGCTAACTGAAACATTTTTGCACTCCTATATTTGAGATCAAATTTCAACCACTTTTAAAATTCATATAATTCTGCTTCACACATGCATCTGCCATTCAGCAAAAAGCAGTACCTAGAACTGAGAAAAAGACAAACAAGTACCATCAGCGTTCAATTCCGAACATTCATTTCCGAAGAAGGTTTCTAATAAGTATATTGACAAATAGAACCAGTGCTGAATTCCAGACAGTTATTGAATAAGTGAAGTCACCTAGAAGTCTCTCAAACCCTCAGGTAAATATACACTTACACTACATCCATGACAAATTGTAAAGGACGCGCCACACGCGAAAAACCTGAATGATTTATCATATTCCCCACAAAGCCAGGGAATCCGCTGATACACAGCATTACTTCGCATCAAAATACGGAGGCCGATTGTGTTTTCATAATTTTATATGGTTCATATTATTTATATATTTATTTTTTCGTACCTTATGGCGTAACAATGTATATAGGCTTTGTAGGCACTGATATTATCAATGGAGTAAGAGTTTAGCGACCTCATAGACACCACAGGTCACCCAAGGCCAGCCAGTATTTCGGTCAGAGCGTATAAGCATTGTCATTCAACGTGGCAAACTTTCCACCGGCAGCAATCTGGAGGACGGGTTTCATTTATAGGACCTTTGTTTATAGTTTAAATTATTACTTTTAAGTTTATTGTTCTATGTTTATATAATTGTGTAGCGTCATTAAATAAATACCAATGGCCTTGTGGCGTCTCCTCCAGCTGTCACTGTCGACGACTTGCCACATAATTCTAACAGATGGCGTTAGTGAGGTAGAAACCTCAGAGACTTGTAATTGTCGCATTCAATTTCTATGAGAAACCTACATCGCACGTACGGAGTTTCAAATGTCAATATTTTACTATATATACTCCTTCTGACTGTCTCTCAGTGGACTTCGGTTCCCAGGCATAACACCCGCCTGGAGAGAAGCCTAAAAAACTAAGATACTTAACGATTCAAGGTTGAGTCTTGTGACAAGAACCTTATTAGGTCACGTGGTCGAATGCTGATAGCGACCCTGCGGCACCCTATCTAAAGCGGAGTCGTTGGTGATTTTAGACGGTAGTCCTCCACTGTGCACTGGTTAGTCCGTCATCCCCCCTGGTTTCCCCGGACCAGGTGGCATGGGTAAACGCATTTCCCCAACGTAAAAAAAAATAACCTTATTAGGTATTTAGGAGATATTTAAGAAAGTAGTTCTTGGCCCAAGATCTATAATACAAGACATTTTATGTCTTGGACGAAGATATTTTCAAGGTTCCTTAAATCTAAATTCGAAAATAATTTGAAACAAATTATATTCTTGGGTTCAAGATTTTTTTGCACCAGAATCGGCCTTAAAACTCTCAAGAGCCTTCAAAGGCTGGCGGGCTTTATTTATGGGGCCTTTTGTTGCGAAATATAAATAGTTCTCGCTGAAATATCGAATAGGGTGCTAGAATTAATGATGTGGTCAGTCTGCATTGGATTAGGGTGATGGTAAAAGGGTGTAAGGCTTTGTAAAACAGCTAGGTTAATAGGTGTTCGCCCCGGTCTCAAGTGTTGCGTTTTGATTGGAGTGTGGGCATTGCTTTTGTATAGGGAGCAATGGCATACCATACGTCAAGTGGGCAATCAGGAGAAAGCTTTTGCTCATTATTGCGCTTTTGCATATGGACGGCAGTATAACGATCCCTGCTGTTTTGAATGTGTTTGACCACTTGGCTTGAATAGTCTAATGTTTGTTTTTGTACAGTCAGCATCAAAATAAGCATATCAGACTATGCATCAGAAGTATCTACTATTCTCTGATGTCTCAACAAAAATATAGTTATATGTCTTACAATTATATGTACTTAGCTTTATAAGAGTTTTAAAAACTCATATTAACACAAACTTAATGATAAAAAAATTATACGAAGGGGCATAGCTGTCATTAATATACTTACACAAAATTGTGTAATAATATTTTCTACAATGTTAATATTCAGAGAGGAAAATGAAGACTACGTTTGTATGGAGAAGTGGTCACGTGACTTTGTCCCATTTCCTCTTGGCACTCAATACCAATAAGAGCGCGCAGGATATACTGCGAGTCATGTCAATAAGAAATCAAATTGAGCTTTTAAAACTTTGAATTGGCCTCTTAGGCGTGTTAAAACCATGACTTAAAGGAACAAAGGATTTTTTAAGTTATCGGTCAATTAAAAACGTAATATGAAACGCGAATGAGAAGTTGAGAACTAATATTTTTATGCACTTACAGAAAAAGGAATCAAATAAAACAGGGCCGTAGCGAGAACCCATAAACTTTTATTTGTATTACACCCTCGTTTGAATATATTTTACTACGGCTCATAAATATTACCTACTTGAATTATACGTCAGTACATTCGGGGAATTGTTTTCTGTAAATACCAAACTAAATGAAAATATGTTTATTTTTTAAATACAAATCTAAATTTCTCAAGCCTTCTTGGTAGTTGTTACCGAATTCCAAATAATAGAACAATCATTAAGATACATAGTAAACTTATTAGACTTATTAATTTATATTTAGTGGCACAGGGCTTTTTTAGATAAATCAAAGATGTGTGTTTGATTGTCAAATATTAATATATGTACTGACGACCGATAACCTTACTTTTTTTTAGGAAAGTTAGTCAAATAATTACAAAGGAACAAGCAGTAATTTATCTGTTTATAGCACTTAACCTACACGAATGATACCTAATCAACTACGGCGAAAAAAACAAGCCCGCCGAGGCACATTTTTACGACATTCACCTATATCCCACCGCACAGTGTCATCCCAAAACATGAGTCATAATCCCACATTATGACACGGGTCAGCGACCGCAAGATGTCCGAGATACGAGCATCTCACGTGCATAATTCATACTGCGTCCCATTTCGGTTGCGATAAAAATTCTCCGTATTTCTGCTTAAGCCCGCGCTTAAAGCTAGGACGGCTAAGGCTTGAGTAGACGCTCGAAGCGGAGCGTTCGGCGGGGCGTGCAGCGTGATGGCGTTCGGGATCAGGAGTAATTTGAGCAGCGTGCACTAAGGCCGCTCCTATGCGTTTGCATTTGTTTAACATCCACGCCGCACGCTCCGCCCCGCTGCACGCCCAACTCGAGCGTCCACTCAGGCCTTACACTAAGTCGATAGACAGTCTGATATGTACATTAGCCTTGCTATCAAGAATTCCGAGCAAGACATCTAGCCATTAAAATCTAGAATAGAATAGGTAGATTCTATTCAAAACATGCTTATTTACAAGTCGTCTTAGTCCTGCAATATCTGATACAATCTAATGGTCGTAAAGTGTTATACTTACTTAAATGACTACTATTCAGGCAACGACAATATTTTTTCGAGTAAATAAAATGGAATTCTAATGAACAGGTTACCTAAGGAAAAATTATCAACTTGGACAAAAAAAAAATACACTTGAAAGACAGATACAAAAATAAAGTTGAAGTTTGAAAATAGAACAGAGATCCCCGAGATCAAAGTAATGGTATCAGATTGCAGAAACAATATCCATTGTCTACGCTAATCAATTTTAACAGACACCGGACGACCTGTACAAATGTACAGTGTACAATAAAAGTATGAGAAATTGTACCTACCTATTTATTGTAACTCATTTTTTTTTGTAGAAAAGGAAAGAGGACATTAACAGACCTAAACACCAGATTTTTGAAGTGAAAACTTCTTTAGCGGCGCTGTGCACTTTTTGTGATGGGGAAAAAATGTTAAACTCGTAACTGACCGTAAGACGTAAGACGGACGCGTGACCTGATCGAGACTCTGTTACTTCAATGTCATTGATTTAAGTGCCATCTAGTGAGTTTCGCTCTAACTGGTATTACTAGAACTTGAGTACTAACAATGTGCTTAGGGGTTTCAAGTAATGCGACGAAATAACGCTAGATGGCGTTAACCTCAATTATATATGTAGGTATGCACTATTAATTATTAATTATATATGTACATGTGTTGCAGCACTATTTTGCAATAGTGATTGAGTTTTCACTTCTGCCGGCACTCCCTGAGTGCAACCCGTTGTTTTTAGGGTTCCGTAGCCAAATGGCAAAAAACGGAACCCTTATAGATTCGTCATGTCTGTCTGTCTGTCCGTCTGTCCGTCTGTCCGTCCGTATGTCACAGCCACTTTTCTCCGAAACTATAAGAACTATACTGTTGAAACTTGGTAAGTAGATGTATTCTGTGAACCGCATTAAGATTTTCACACAAAAATAGAAAAAAAACAATAAATTTTTGGGGTTCCCCATACTTCGAACTGAAACTCAAAAATTTTTTTTTCATCAAACCCATACGTGTGGGGTATCTATGGATAGGTCTTCAAAAATGATATTGAGGTTTCTAATATCATTTTTTTCTAAACTGAATAGTTTGCGCGAGAGACACTTCCAAAGTGGTAAAATGTGTGTCCCCCCCCCTGTAACTTCTAAAATAAGAGAATGATAAAACTAAAAAAAATATATGATGTACATTACCATGTAAACTTCCACCGAAAATTGGTTTGAACGAGATCTAGTAAGTAGTTTTTTTTTTATACGTCATAAATCGCCTAAATACGGAACCCTTCATGGGCGAGTCCGACTCGCACTTGGCCGCTTTTTTTACATAATATTGTTTCTGACAATACATACTTTTCTTCAGTTTCTAAAGACACGTAGTAATTTTCATACATATATTATTGGAGAACCCACGTTTATTGACATTTATTTTTTAAGTGCTATGCTTTAAGCGGGCGATCATCAGTTCAAGAAATATTTATAGGATCACTTCAGTGTCTGTCTGTCACGGCCGTTTTTTTCCGAAGCTTTCAAATTTCGAGGTTGATATAAATCTATATCCAATAGACGAAATAAGTACCTACTGTTTATTTAATATTAGTGTCCGACCGAAACATGTTTTTTTGCCGAAACCGAAACCGAAACCGAATGTTCGGCTTTGGCTCTAGTTTCGGCCGAAACCGAAACCGAAACCGAAACTTTTGAAGATTTGTTAAAATCGTTGAAAAAATGTCATAAAACCGCTTTTAAACTCATATTAAGGGGCTGTCAACACCCAATGTCCTTGAAATTTATGTTACTTAAGGGGCTCCGCCACGCTAATGACCTTCGATCTGAATCCCTTAGTTTTCTTATGTTTTTTGTGGCTTATCATATTAACAGCAACGGCTTTAAGCAATATAGTATTCCATATTTACTTCAAAGTTCATTGTCTTCGAGATATTTGGCATCAAAGTTGAACAATTTAAGGCCAAAAAACTGGTTTTCTGGCCATAACTTTTGTGTTAATTCGTTTAAAATTAAAACCGACGTTTTACGACACGTCAAAGACGAACCCAAATATGTAGATTTCGTATACTTAAGTAATAAGTAATATCCTTCACAGCAATCTACATACGAAAAAGTTTTCTTTTAGACAATGTTAGCAAAATCATAAAATAGTATCAATTTCTTTCAAAATCCGGTAGACAATAATGGAGATAAATATTGAAGAACCGATAGCCGTTTGTCTTATAAAAATCTATCTGTAGTGCAAAAGTAGGAGATACGATTCAAAACTTGTCAAAAATCGATGAAAACCACAGGTAGCCCCTTTTAAGAAAAACTATTTGATTTAGTAAAGCAAAAATATATTTATACCTATGTTAATATTTATTACATTTTAAGACCGTGGCCGCACTCAATACATGATTGAACGACATCGGCTCGATAGAAAATAATTGCAAAGAAACGGTTCTAATGACTTTATTTCTTGACTTATGTGTCTGAAATTAAAATCAATTTGTCAAAACATTTACTTATACCTAAACCGCTAACGAGTAATATTACACAAATAATCAACATTTATTTTTATTTCAATAGTTTTCTTATTATTCCCTTTAGCGCTGGTGGCCCAACGGTGAGTAAGAGCGTGCGACTTTCAATCCAAAGGTCGCAGGTACAAACACTACAAACCCCAGCTCGTACCAATGAGTTTTTCGGAACTTATGTACGAAATATCATTTGATATTTACCATTGAGGAAGCCGGACTAGCCCGATAAAGCCTAGTTTACCCTCTGGATTGGAAGGTCAGTCTGATGGCAGTCGCTTTCGTAAAAACTAGTGCCGACGCCAATTCTTGAGATTAGTTGTCAAGTGGACCCCATGCTCCCATGAGCCGTGGCCAAAATGCTGGGATAACGCGAGGAAGATGATGAGTTATCTTATTATTCCCTTGCTCACTGCCCAGGCCCAGTAACATGCGTTAGTGCTATCTCATTTACTACGATACAATTAGACAGTGTGCGCGTTTTAGGTATTGACAGCCTCTTAAGACTGCGTCGACCGTTCAGTGGGCTCATCATTAGTGGAATTGTGTTTAATAATAAACCGATTAATTTCTGTATACATCAATCAGTATATGTATTAATATTGTTGTCCTACTTGTTCCACAACTTTTGGTCTTTGTCACATAGTTTAGTTTCATAGAACGAAGTACCATTGCGTATGTTTCGGCCCGGCCGAAAGGTTCGGCCGTTTTTTGGCCGAAACCGAAACTACGGCCGAAACATTATTTTTTGGCCGAAACTGGCCGAAACCGAAACCGAAACCGAACCTTCGGTCGGACACTATTTAATATATACTATACTAAAGTAAACAAAAATATAAACGCATATTCTTAAATTCACAGAGTTAATATGTTGATACATGTATTATTCACTACATTGAACGATAAAATAATAACAGTTACTTTATAACAGGCTCCCATGATGTGAACCGTTTTATTACACATACAGTACTTACACGAACAATTAACAACGATGCTTATTAATAGGGTCCATAAAATGATTTTATGTGTAGATTAATAACAACTTAGGTACTTCAATTGCTCACTTTGACTTAAATTATGTTTCTCCTTCTCTTTAAATAATTTTATTCAATTAAATGTTATCTTTTAAAATTTAATCATCAATAATAGGATTTTTTTGAAGTGAAAACTTCTTTAGCGGCGCTGGGCACTTTTTGAGCTGGGGAAAAAATGATAATTCGAGACAGCGTAAGGCGATCACGTGACCGTAAGGGGCGTAAGGCGATCACGCGACCGTAAGCCCCGTAAGGTGGCCACTCTTAATTTAAATGGCATTTAAATCAATTAGAAATCAGAAAAACTCAATGTTATTTGACATTTATGTTGCGGACTCCTTTTCAAGACTCTAGTCTTTACCTATGTTCAAATAATTTGACGTTGTCATGGCAGTATGTAAAACATGTCAATTAAAAAGTGTGATCTTATTTGAGAATTATAATAATATATAATAAATAAATAGAATACCTCCGCTAAATGTATGTATCGTGTTACCGGGCGTCGGTAACATTGTGAGGTGAGTTTTCACTTCTATCGGCACTCCCGTAGTGCAACTGTTGTTGCTTGTTTTAAGATTCGCAGTATCAACTTAGAAAATGTATATACTCATTACCAATCAAAACGACACTCTCCACAGTCTCCACTGTTTGAACCAACACTCAACGCGTACTTAGTGTAGTTTGTGTAGTTAATTAAAAAATATAACCTACATTTGGTCGAATACAAATGCTACCAATCTGTGTTACGGCTTCAAGAGCAACATTTTATAATTATGTTTCTAAACGGCACCGTCGTTTCTTTTGAATTTGTATTTTGCTTTGCAACAGTCCGTTCCTACAGATACTAATCAATATTTCATTTTAAAACTGTTCAATATTAAAGTTTCTATCAAGGAAAAGCTTCAGAAGCCTGAAGTTATTGACTTGATTATGTTTGCATTTTCTCGTACCGAAGAAAAATCGATGGCAGAAATGTTAGGCTGCTTGTTTTACAAATACAAGTAGATATTTGCTGCAGGTTTGTGAAGGATATATCAATTTTTGCATTTTATTTCTTATAAACTGAAATAAAAAGATAAAGTGATGAAGTCCACCGGTCGCGGAGGCCGGAATCGAACCGTCGTCTTCAGCTTACGCGGCTAACGCCCTAGCCACAATCCGACCATCTAAGTTTTTTTTTTATATTATAAAATTAAATGGGCTTACTCATGGCCACAGACTAGCCGAGGCGAAGACGTGGCCTACGAGCGAGCCTGCACAGAAGGTGCCTGTTCACCCTTGATTTGAAGGTTGCCGGGTTATATGAGCTCGGAAATATAGACGCCGGCAAGGAATTCCATTCCTTAATATTTTGTGTTTAATATTTTGCTATACGAAAAGCCCGATAAGTCATACGTGATTCAAAAGTTAAACTTGTAGTTGACCAGTAACAATGCGCTATAAAATCAAAATAAAATAGAAATTCCTTCACTATATTGCGAGCAAGTTTTGCTTATTTTAATTTCCATATAAAGTCGTGTGACTCATTGTTGCTATGCTCACTAGAGAGGTATCAGGTATATAAATAAAAGCGAAACCCAATCGCTGTACTTTTGACGATAATTAGATGACAGTGCACTGTTAAGGTGACATTAGGATGACAACTTAACTTTACTTTTGCGACGTTACACCTGCAGCTGCATTATCAAACTTCATGATAAAATGAGTGACAGCAGTATCGCAACAGCCTGACATCACCCATAACAACACTGTAATAGTAAAGGTGACGTTCGTCGTCGCGGCATCGTTGTTGCTGCCGCTGTAAAGGTTGAACACGCCAAAACTGGGGCATGTACAATCGACTATTGCTATGCAAATAATAGAGATATACAAACTTTTATGGCACCTACTTGGTCACAAGACACTGGCCTATAATGTTATCAAGTTTTTTTAAATTATGTTTATTCGTTGTCAAAATGTCGAGCAAACAACATCAACAACGCGAGCGAATTTTGCACGAATACGTAGAAAATTCATTACTGAGCTACAGAGATATCGCGAAACGACTGAAATGTCCTCAATCTACGGTTTGTCGCGTATTAAAAAAGTTCCGTGCGCACCTAACAATAGATCGGAAGCCAGGAAGTGGAGGCGTGCAGGGTGTCAAGAATAAAAAAAAGGACGAGAAGGTGGTGAACATGTTTGCCTCAAATCCTAAGATTTCGTCTCGCGATGTTGCTAAAAAAGTTAAAATGTCTCAGTCCTATGTTCAAAAAGTGAAACGTAGGGCTGGCCTAAGGAGTTATAAGGCCCAGGCAGCACCAGATCGAGACTCGAAACAGAACTCATCCGCGAAGAAACGGTCTCGAAAACTTTATGAGAATTTCATAACCAAATTTGCATGCGTCGTCATGGACGACGAAACATACATAAAAGGTGACTTTAAACAAATTCCTGGGCAAGAGTTCTATACCAGCCTAAGTAGAGTAGACGCCCCTGAAGAGTGTAAATTAAAAAAACGTTCGAAATTTCCAAAAAAGTACCTGCTTTGGCAAGCAATATGTAGCTGTGGGAAAAGAAGTCGGCCGTTTATTACTACCGGGACAATAAACGGCGATATTTATAGAAAAGAGTGTTTGCAGAAACGTTTGCTGCCAGATTTAGCCAGTTGCCACTACTCAAAACCAGTGATGGAATGGTATGCTGCAAATGGGATCGTGGTGGTACCAAAAGTGTGCAACCCCCCAAATAGTCCGGAACTGCGGCCCGTTGAAGAGTACTGGAGTATTATGAAGGGAATTTTAAAAAAGAAAGGCGGCGGAGTAAAATCGGTCCCTGAACTACAAAAGATGTGGACATGGGCGTCAAGACAGTGTTCTATTAACATGGTGCAAAGTCTTATGAGCCGTGTACGTAGGAAAGTTAGAAAAATGGCTTACTGTGTAGACCAAATCTAAAATATGGAATGTTATTTTAAACAGCGTTAAATATGCTATTAAATGTGTAAAACATAATATACTTTTTCACTTTTATTATAATTTTGTACTACATTTTGTGTGCCCCAGTTTTGGCGTGTTCAACCTTTATCTGACAATTTCCATGATAAAATGATTGACGCCGCGGCGTTGATTCCGTCACTAATTTTATCAAGGAAATTGACAGATACAGTGGTAACAACGACATCGCGACAGTAATGCAGCTGCAGTCTTCATTCGAATGTCACCTTTAGGTATTTGCACCATTATAATGATGAGGCACAAAACTATATATGTAACATGGATGTCTTTCTTTGTATCTATCTGTTACTTTGTATGTACTAACAACCGCAGGTCAGGCCCCTAAAGATTTCAAAGTTCTACAAATAGAAACTTGGAAGGTTCTCTCTGGGGACTGAAAACTTAGAAAATGGCGGCTTCTGGGTTTCAGTTCAACTGCATCCATCTTAAATAGGGTCTGGTTAAAACTACTTTCTTAATGGAGATTTGTAGTGCTTTGTTTCTGGTGGTAAGGTCCCAAGAATGCACTGTGTAGACCAGGGGTTTCTAACCTGGGGGTAATTACCCCCGTGGGGGTAAAACTGGTATTTTACGGGGGTAATAAGCTAACCTAATTTAACAATACAACAAACGTACACGTTTTATTTTTTATTACCATTAGGAGGAGGGGTGAAATCAGGTTCCCTAGTTAGTCATAGGGGTGACCGGACTGAAAAGGTTAGGAACCACTGGTGTAGACGGTGAGGGACCTACATTTGTCCATTAAGCTTTCAACACTGTGAACATTTATATATCGTAAACGTACCTCATGATGTTGTATAACTTCTTGCTGAAAACAGTCCTTACGAACGTACCTGTAAGTAAAATAATGGTTAGAAAATCTACTTAAGTAGGTACCTACATTAGTAGTAATTATACTACTAAAAATATGATATATATGATTAGATATTGATAAAAAAATGATTGATTGAATGAAGAATTACATACTTAGGTAGGTATAGCGAAGTGTGAAATTACTCTCATAAGAGTCAGGAAATCACTCATATCTCACATTACAATAAAAATAAGTCTGATAACTCGCTATATGCGCGTTAAGGATGACTTCGGTCTGGCGCTTCGTTTTCTATGGAAAACACCACGTGATCATGATCACCGATCAGCCGTCATAGAAAATTACATGTCGGCGCCTCGACCCAGTCTAGCGTGAGTCATCCTTTAGGGCGTAACAATAAAGAAATGAACAGTCCCTATTACTTACTTGTCTCTGGTCCAGCCAACGCACTAATAAAGGCTTCGACACACTTGTTAACGTTTAATTTCTTAAACAAGAGAACAATGACCGCAGACGTGTTAATCACCTCAATAAACGCAGTACATAAACAATTTGGTACTGTTTGTTTACACTCACTTTACAGAGAACAGCCATGAAAACATTTGACTGCATATTGCAACTACCGTAAAATATACGCTTTGCGAAATTGAACCTTAATACTGAGAGCCAAGATTTAATTTGCAGTTAACGTATCAGCAAATGTGCAAGCGCTGCGACAGCGTTTGACGTTGAAATTTGAACTTTAAACTAATAATTTTAGAGTGTAAAATAGCAGAACGTGTCACATAGATTATGTAAAGGACTCGAAGCGTAGTCGGTGCGTAAAAGAGACGATAAATTTGGAATAAATTTCACGCTCTGCTTCTTGCATTGTTTAGAGAAAGTTAGAGCAAATCCTTATTGTCTATGAATTCTTACTAATTTGAAATTTACTCTGGGAAGTTATTGTATGGAACGATTCATCGGTTCTTCTTCTTCCTCGATTCCTCATGACTGAGGGTTGCGACCACATGAGGTCGTTGTTTTGCGCACAAAGCTCCCTATTCTGCACGATTTTCCGTCTTTCTAATAATAGGCGCCTGTGTAGATCCCTGGCAGGCCTTCTTTACAGTGTCCGCCCAGCGGGTCGGTGGACACTGTAAAGAAGAATCGATTCATCGGTTACAACCTACACTTTATGTACCTAATATGTTGTAGATCTGTGTGCATATGTTATGGATAAGAAGACATTTTATGCTCATGAGTCATGAGCAATGTATTATAGAATAAATTTATTTTAGAGTTAGACAAATGAAAGAAGCACTTATTTAAATAAACAATAGCAATATTAATAAACGTTCATTAACAGCAGACGAGTCGTAATTTAATGTGAGTCCTCAATCTACGGGATCTATTCAATAAGCCGTTTATTTTAGAGTCAGGGCTGTCACCTAAGTTTCATTTACGCGGTTATCAAATTGATGTGGATCCAGACGCCGCTCCTTTATGTGAGCGAAACAGAGCTATGCACGTATATGTATAACTAGGTAGCGATGTCCCGCTCGCACACTGGAGCGGCGTGCGGTTAAGCGTCCAATGACAGCGCATAAGACATTCAAAATTAAGCATGACCGGTAAAGAACACTCCACGGCATTCGACCCTATTAGTAGTTCGACCTTCGGCCTTCAGCATCCACCGTGGACCTACCGCCAACATCGAAAGGTCTCAATAAAGCTCCCCATATTTGACCATATAGTCGTGAGTATCGTGACGGGTCCTATCCACCTGCATCCCGCTGATACGCTCCCTCCGTATTGTTATGAACATTACAAGACAAGAACGACCACCAGACGACCTACCTCTCTCTGTCTCTCTATCATTTTTGCATATTCAAGATATAGAAAGGCAGATAACGTAATTTCGATTTTTCTCAGGACTGCTCCTTAAATTCCCTTTAAAAAAAATCCCTTTAATTTTTTTTTTGCTGCTTAAATTGCCTTTAAATTCTATTTTAACTCGGTGGCAACCCTAGCTATACTGTTAATTGCATAAATTTATGAGCATTGTGGGTGGGTTAGACAATGGTTAGGCTAAAAATAACGTTATTTAAATTTAGAATTATTCAACCCTTATATGGTTATGAATTGGAATTAATGGGTTAATAAATCGGATGCACGCATCGATGGTGACTAAAACTGAGACAATTATTTCTGTGGTTTCATAATTTATATTATTACTAGCGACCCGCCCCGGCTTCGAACGGGTTAACAAATTATACATAAACCTATTTAAAAAAAAATGCATCAAAATCCGTTGCGTAGTTTAGTTTTAAAGATCTATGCATATAGGTACATAAGGACAGACAGACAGCGGGAAGCGTGGTTTGTTTTGTACTATGTAGTAATTATTCTCCATTCTTTTATTGTTTAGAAAAACTAACTAAAACTAACTAACTATTACGGCTCAGCGACCCAAAGAGGATCTTGGCCTCCGAAACGAGAGCACACCATTTTTCCCGATCCTGCGCCGTTTCCTGCCAATTATCGGCTCCCACAATTACACAATTATCCCACAGACTTCGCTGGTTCGGGCACCTATTGAGAATGGGAGAGGACCGAGCTGCCAAGAGGGCGTACCTGGGAAGACCGTCTGGTGGCCGCCCGGTAGGTTGGCCCAGATACGGAATGGTGTGGAAGCGGATCTGCGTTTAGAAAAACAATACAGAATATTTTTAGTACATATTAAAGTCGTTTCTAATGTCCATACAAGGCTTTTATATGGCCCATCCGCGTAAATTGTGCATCGTAAAATTTTAATGGAAAGAAATTATCCTTCAATGACTTTTATGATACATTACTTATATTGTTCATAAAAGTAGGTATTTTATACGATTTTTTATAAACGGAAGCACTTTTGAATGTTTATTAAATTAATATTCCGTTTTATATATTAATATATAGGTACAAAACATTAATTACCTACTGCATACCTACCGTTGTTTCCGTAGAGAGACTAGAATAGTTTACGAGTTTCAATTATTCTTATTTTATTTCAAATCTATTAGTCTTTATGAATATCCATAAAGTCAGCATCAATAGCAGCGAATGAGACTACGATATAGAACTATCATTTACCAAAGGCTGTACAAAAATCTCTTTTATTTCATTTGGAATCGTATTTCCCACAACGATTTATCAAAACATCATCACTACATAGTATAAAACAAAGTCGCTTCCCGCTGTTTGTATGAGCTTTAAAACTACGCAACGGATTTTTTAATAGATAGAGTGATTCAAGAGGAAGGTTTTTGTATAATTTGTTAACCCGTGCGAAGCCGGGGCGGGTCGCTAGTTACATATAAAACAAAGTCCCCTGCCGTGTCTGCCTGTATGTTCGCGGTAAACTCAAAAACTACTGGATATTCATACGGTTTCCACCTATCAATAGACTGATTCTTGAGGAAGGTTTAGGTGTATAATTCGTAAAGGTTTTGTGTTAATTGATTGAACTACCCGTGCGAAGCCGGGGCGGGTCGCTTGTAAATTATAAAACACAAACGAAGTCTAGATTAAAAACTACCATTTCCGTAGAACGTCAATTCGTGTCATTAATAAGAACTAAGTAAATACCGCCGTTTCGATGCGGCCCGGACAAATCGTCGCTATACTTACTGAACCTCATATCTGCAACAATCATTTGATGGAAATGTCGCTTTTCTTTCATTCGGAATACGGGTGTTTTTGTCATCAAATGAGTGTTGCAGATACGAGGTTGAGTAAGAATAGCGGCGAAATTGCCCGCAGTAGTTGACTCGAGCAACTCATTATGCTTATCGATTTACTGTCAAATGAAAAAAATACAAAGGAAGCTATTTTTCAAGGAAATGATCCTGTACGATCATGGTTGCGCTTTGAAAGTCTATCGTTTCACGCGTCTCTTTGCAGTTACTTATTAGAAAGCGACGACTTCTTTGTCTAACGATAAAAGTTCGACCATCATAGCTGGTACGCTCTCATAATTCTTGACATGACAATTTTTGTCTGCATTTTCTTTTCTAACATAATTTGTGACGTTACGAAGCAAACCCTATTTACCTTTGAAATTAGATTGGCAGTTCTTGGCAATGGTTTTTAATAACTAAAAGAAAACGGGACTGAATAGAATTGTTTTATCAACGTACCTAATTTTGAAAACGACTTCTGAAAAGGAAGGTTAGGTACATACGTACCGAATATATGTGGCAAATTCTTTTACTTGTTATTTATTACTCGTTTGTATTTACCAGTACTTACCACCAGTATTTACCACCAAAAACATTTTCATGTAAAATGTTGCCAAGACCACCATAAGGCTCGCACTGTCAAAAACTTATCAGATCTCTTGTAAAGCCAAGCTTCTAACTCTACAAGCCAAACTCTACACCTTAGTCAAAATATGTGGCTTGGCCGTTTCGCTACCGCCACATGTAAGAAGAACATTTTATTCACTATTCATTTAATTTAATAATAGGTACAATAGTTCTTGTAGTAATAAATACCTACCTCATAAGTACCTACAAGAAGCGGGAGCGGGTTGACTGACTTAACCTCATAAAAACCTTTTACCAATTATATCGAATTTGAGAACCAAAGCTCTGTTAAATTACTGTAATCCCAAAATAACTGTACCAACTTAATCTTCTCGAGTGCACGGTAAACGTTATCAGTATCACAATGTAATAAAAAACCGGCCAAGTGCGAGTCGGACTCGCGCACGGAGGGTTCCGCACCATCAACAAAAACAAGCAAAAAAACGGTCACCCATCCAAGTACTGACCCCGCCCGACGTTGCTTAACTTCGGTCAAAAATCACGTTTGTTGTATGGGAGCCCCACTTAAATCTTTATTTTATTCTGTTTTTAGTATTCGGTTCGTGAGATACAGCCTGGTGACAGACGGACGGACGGACGGACGGACGGACAGCGGAGTCTTAGTAATAGGGTCCCGTTTTTACCCTTTGGGTACGGAACCCTAAAAATATGAACCAGAAAGGCAGCTCAAGTCGTCATAAAGTGGCGTAGACAAAAAATCTGAAACACTTGACCGCCTTGGCTTCGAAGTCCGGGCCATAAAAAACAAAGCACTTTGGACTAAAGCCAGCTTCCAGTTCAGCCCCATTCAAGAGTATTTAAACTTAATATTGAAGCCCTTTTCATTTAAAGCAAAGATTCTTTGCCTTAAAAGGATACTCGAGATACGGACAAGATTTCAGTAAATATCCATCTGCAAAATGAATTTACAGTGAATTTTCGCTTTAGAAATGTTCGTTATCGATCAGTTTATAGACCAAAGAGATGGTTAGTTGATTTCCATAAAAAATGTATTTTTATTTATTTTAGACGTCGCGAATAAAAGAAAGGAAAGGACGTTAAAATGATAACAATTTGTATATAATTCACGACACGCAAACCGAGGATTGCCGCAAATCATTCCACCGAAGAGCCATAAAGAAATGAACAGTATCATTCCAGTTATGTGATTCCGCATTGCGTTCCGATAGCGCTCGTTCCGCAGGGTCGCTGAACGACCCTTTGTGTTGCGACATTCTTTTGATTACAATTCTTCACTCCCATTTTTATGAGAGGCATAACGTTAATAGCAAATGTTACACGTTATTCAGCCACCCAACTGCTTATCACGAATTAGTTTTTACCCTAAAACAAACTTATCGCACAAGTTTAAATTACGACCCCGTCATTCTCCACACTCGACATAAAATTTATGAAACCACTTCATTCCGGGCTTTCATGGCCTCACAAAAGATTAATTCTAAAGGTTGCGGGATGAACGCGAAGAATTTCATAGAGATTTTTAATTTTATTTAGCTCGCTGAGGCCAGCGGGACGGGTCCTCGGAGATACCTGGGCTAAAAATAAAACGCAAGGATAAGAGCTCCACTTTTCGCAGCCGTAACTCTGACTCAGCTGTATAGTTTTAGTTTTTAAGAACAAACAGTTCTTTAGCGTTCGTTTTCTCACAGAAACACGAGTCGAACGAAACCTGACCGTCGACTGACCGTGTTACTGAGTTAATTCTGCATTTAAGTGCGTGGCTTTGAATACAGGCGAGCCATTCATTAATGAGATTCGCAGGCTTCAATTACAAACGGTCAAGAACAAGATCTCGAGATGCACTTGAAATCTGATCGGATCAGTTATCTTGTAGATAATGGGTATTATGTAAATGGATGAGACTTTAGCTCTAAGATACACTTCAAATGTTTTATCGACTCTTGGAGCAAGAGAAAATAAGGTTTATTTGGCATTAGAATAAAAAAAAACTTCAATTTAAAAAATAATGAGATTGAAGATATGCGTTGTATATTCAATACCTTAGTTTCTTTACTGCGCATCATATATTTTTATTTAATATTAGTACATTAGTATATTTTGTAATTCAAAGTTCTATTTAAGAAAGGAGAATTTAGGGAGATAGCTCATCAATTTGAAAAACGTTTTTAAAGTAACTGCCCCATTAAACATTGATCTATTCAAAGCAAGGCGTTCAAATATGGGTTTTCCAAAATCAAATTACCATTAGCAAGACAACGGGACAAAGAGGGATCCATCAAATAGATGCGCATAATTCATGGAAGGCATTATAAGCGTGGTGGTCATAGGAAAGAAAACAAAAAGACGCATTAGGGAGCCGAAAATCGACTTGCAACGGAGGGATTGCGTCCTAAGGGACGAGAGCTCACGCTTTTGAAGTCGAGACAGAATTAGTTTGACTATTCAGTGACGGGTAAGAATTGAATTGACGAAAATAGTGTTTTGTAAACACAATTGTTGACATTAAAGTATGTATTAGTAATGCTTGTGGA
The DNA here is from genome assembly GCF_948474715.1 of Cydia amplana. Taxonomy (NCBI): domain Eukaryota; kingdom Metazoa; phylum Arthropoda; class Insecta; order Lepidoptera; family Tortricidae; genus Cydia; species Cydia amplana. Next base: position 4,206,813 of record NC_086081.1, read on the forward strand.
GGTTTTGGATAGCATAGGCGCTAAATATTACTTAAAGATAACTGCAAAATATACCTATCCGCAAACTAAAAAAAACTGTTTTGTTTTTAATGTCTTGTAATAGAAAATTTCTGTCCTGTAAGGTCCCTATTTTCCTATCATAGACAAACAATATGATATACCACGTGTCCCAAAATTCAACGATAAGCTGGCACCACAAGATGGACCTGCTCATGACTACTCGAGGAAAAGAAATAAAAAAAATATAGGTATCTCAATTTATTATGGAATTACAAAAAAAATGAAAATCGATACCCCTAGTGGTATTTTTAACGAATGGTCGTTAAAAATACCCTTAGGGGTATAGATTTTCATTTTTTTTGTAATTCCATAATAAGACATTTATTGCATTAATAAGAGATTTATTGCAGTAGACATGGGTCTACAATTTTTTAATCTTATTTTTTTTTTCCTCGAGTAGTCATGAGCAGGTCCATCTTCTGGTGCCAGCTTATCGTTGAATTTTGGGACACGTTGTATGTACAATACTTCCAAAACACAAAATCCTAAAACCATATTATACAATCCAGTCGTACTGAATCGACAATACAAGTTGCCAAATTATAAAACCTAAAGCCACAGAAAAATATTTTTAGTTCTTTTCCTTTACATCAAAGTGAGGCGATAGAAAACTACTTAGACGGACCCCTTGCTTCCCCGCTGTCTTATGGGGATATAGGGGCACAACAATACCAGCCGCACGGCTCCTGAGACGCCCTCTACATCACGCGCGCTTTTGTTACGGACCTATTGTTCTTTCTGTTTTCATTTTTAAACAATTTAGCAGTAACCGCGGATGATTGGACGTGAAATAGGCAATTTTACTCGTATTTAAATTTGAGCCCACCACTTTTTTAATTTTACTAATCAGAATGACAAGGACTTTCGATCCTAGTAGGATAAAAAAAGAATCTCAAGATTTTTTTTCCATTCCGTTGCCATTTTCCCAGACTTGGTATGACGGTTACGGAATGGACGGAATTATTAATTTTCACTTCTCATAGCATTTGTTTACTGTATTAGGATCGAAAAAGCTCGTGATTCTGAGTAGAAATAATACAAAAAAGCGGCCAAGTGCGAGTCGGACTCGCACATGAAGGGTTCCGTATTTAGGCGATTTATGATCTGATGATATAGATCTCGTTCAAACCAATTTTACGGTGGAAGTTTACATGGTAATGTATACATCATATATTTTTTTTAGTTTTATCATTCTCTTATTTTAGAAGTTACAGGGGGGGGGGGGGGACATACATTTTACCACTTTGGAAGTGCCTCTCGCGCAAACTATTCAGTTTAGAAAAAAATGATATTAGAAACATCAATATCATTTTTGAAGACCTATCCATAGATACCCCACACGTATGGGTTTCATGAAAAAAAAATTTTTGAGTTTCAGTTCTAAGTATGGGGAAACCCCAAAAATTTTTTTTTCTATTTTTGTGTGAAAATCTTAATGCGGTTCACAGAATACATCTACTTACCAAGTTTCAACAGTATAGTTGTTATAGTTTCGGAGAAAAGTGGCTGTGACATACGGACGGACAGACAGACAGACAGACAGACGGACATGACGAATCTATAAGGGTTCCGTTTTTTGCCATTTGGCTACGGAACCCTAAAAATGACGTCTAAAAAAGTTGATGTGTACAATTTGAAATACGTAGAATGGCCCAGATAGACCATTCGAAAACAATTTAAATTTCAAATCCAATATGCAACGCTCATATTTATGCTATGTAAATAGCACCATGTAAATATGTTTATTTAATATTTATGTGATGCGTTGTAAGACTTGTAAGATCCCTTTGAGTGTATTTATCTGGGCTCTGGTTTGAATTTACAATCTTGATCGCGTTGAACGGTTGATCCTACAGAGTCTTGGTTTCCATTGCTTAGCTACATTAATTCTTGGCTTGAATTACGAACGATATTAATATTATTGATGGCTCTTTGAGGTGATGGAAAGTTTGCGAAACTGTTTATTAATAAGTGATGTTCTGGTGAAATTCCAAACATAAATACTAGTTCGTTTAGCGCTAAAATTAGAACATGACTTATTACAATTTAACATTAATATTGTACCTTAAGCTTGAGATATCACGTAGTTAAATAAAATGAATAACGGAAGCCAAAGTAAACAATGACAGCCCTGTGCGAAAGTGTAACATGAACATGACACGAGGAAAGTGATTGTATTCAATTAACTTCATTTCTCAAAAGTAAAAAGTCGTCAAAAGCGATGATATTTCGAATTCTGAAGCTGAGAACAAATGTTAAAAGATTTTAGAAAGCGAAGTTAACAACCAACTAGTCCTAGTATATTATTACTCTACTTTTTAAAATATTGACGGAGTAGGAAAACGAAAAATGTTAATCAGGAAGGCCAGGAACTACTTCACTCTAAAAAAAATTTGGTTGGCCCTATCAATATCTTGATAGTCGTAATCAAGCATCTTGATTCCATACGAGCCTAACAAGAACTTAGACACATCAAATAAGGTAATTCTGATTGCTATTACTATATCTATGTAACTGAACCAATTAAGATCTTGTTCAATATTTACACGAAAAATAACTATGCTAACTAATTGATCCTAGCAAGATCAACTAAGGGCTTGATAATTATTATCATGATAAGTTACTGTACTAACTAATACAAACAAGTCAGTTTAACTAAGATGTAGGTCAATATTAACATGAAGAATTACTGTATTAACTATTTGACCCAAATAAGTTCAACTAAGAACATGATTACATCGACTAATGCACCTTATTAGCCTGAACTAAGATATTGTTAAATTTGAATCTCAATTGTTTAATCATTTCAACTAAGATGTAAATCAATGTTAACATGAAGAATTACTGTATCAACTATTTGACCCTAATAAGTTCAACTAAGAACATGATTGCATCGACTTATGCATCTTATTAGCCAGAACTAAGAAATTGTTAAATTTGAATCTCAATTGTTTAATCAGTTCAACTATGAAGCTTGTCTAGTACAATATACCATTCTTCATCAATTGTACTAGTACAATAAAACACAACAACAAACAACAAGCTTCATAGTTGAACTGATTAAACAATTGAGATTCAAATTTAACAAAGTAAAGTTTTATGAAAAGGGGGTAAATGAATAAAACAAAAAATATATATAAGAAGATTATTCATCTAAACATTTAGAAAACTAAACGTTTTACATTTAAAAATCGAACTTTCTTTTACATACCTTACATATATATTATAATTAACATTTAAAACGGGCTACAAATATAATGACCGTTTGGCGTACAACCGTCGATTTCCCCCTTATGGGTACCCGTTGGCGGCAGGCTCGGGGACGTCTGTCGCCTACACGAGGGTCCCTGGGATGGCCAATGCGCAAAAAATGGCGCACTCTTAGAGAAGTAAAGGGAAACAGTTCCTCCGAAGTCGAGTCCGCAGTTCGGACAGCCGCTGACGGGGTTTCGGAAGCATGGTCCCGATCATTTCCCGTGCCTCGCCTTAAAGCCTTGAGGCGGCCAACAGGGGTTTTACTGGGTAGACCTGGGTTCTCATTAGTCCACAACAGGGATTCCCACATAACCATCCCGGCCCGTCCCCGCGCCGGGTGGTATGCGTAACGCATTTGAACTGCTGTCAGTTAAGCGGTTAGGTTAGATTAGCACTTGCTCCATGTTGCACATACACTATTATACATTAGGTACACAAAGCAAAGGTAACACGTTCACTGTTCCAGGCTTGCCGTGAAATAAAGGCACAAGTAAAGTTTATTTCGTTGACGCGTACTTGAATGACTAAGTAGTTGAATGATGAACGTTGAGGTTGAGACTAGTCCGGCTTGCACGGTCTCAGACGCCGCAGGGGCGCGGGCGGGGAGGAACGCGGGTGCACCGGCGCCCCCCTACTTATCTCTTGATTGAACGGATTAACTGATTATTTAATTTAATTATGAAGAAAATCTATTTGACAAATAATTCTTAATAGAATGGAATATTAGTTTCGTAATTAATACAATAACTTGACCATAATGGGATTGAATGTTTTATCTTCGTTGTTCTAAATATTATATGTTTAGTTGATTAAAATACCAAGTCTTATGTAAATCAACAAAGAGAAAATAATCACATAAACTATTAAAATGTTCATAACTATTAACATATTTATCTGTTTTAATTAATTTGTTAAGGATTGAATCAACCTACGTTACATAATTATGCCAACAAGTTAATGATAGATGCAAAGTATACAATTGTTAGGATTAATAACATACCTATTTTATTAGTTCAATCACAGATACACTTATTGTTTTAAGTAATCAGCTTTCTTTGATTTATATAAGATCGTTATTGTTATAATTAACTTAACGTCAACTAAGAGAAAACTGCTCTTAGTTGGTCTTCATTTTTTAGAGTGTTCCTGGAGCCTTTAGGTGCAAGTAAATACTAAAATACATACTCCGTTTATAAATGTGTTATAATAATCACAAACTTGCAAGATTTTTCTTCACATTTCTTCAATAATATGTAGTGACAAATACTACTTACCTCTTTGTGAATTAATTTCACTATTCAAAATTCTTTCGTTTTACCATAATAGTTAATATTGATTTTGCCAAATCGGTTGGTTATAAGTCCTAAACAAAAGAAATGGAAGAACCGCATGAAGATATTGGAGATTTTATAAATAGGACATTAATTTTATTGTTATCTCAGTGCCTCTTGCTCGCAAATAACATATCATGATATCAGGCAAGAGACACGCATAGAAACAAAAAATATCGTATTAAAAAAACTGAATACGCCCTCCATCCCATATCCGCAGCACCAAACTAACAGTGTCAAATAAAATCCCACCAAAAACATTTTCATGTAAAATGTTGCCAAGACGAAACCATAAGGCTCGCACTGACAAAAAGTTATCAGATCTCTTGTAGAGCCAAGCTTCTAACTGTACAAGCCCTAACTTCACAAACTCTACACCTTTGTCAAAATATGTGGCTTGACCGTTTCGCTACTGTCACATGGACGTAAGGTGAAAAATGTATTCACTATTCATTATTTTTTATAATACAATAGTTCTTGGAGTAACGAAACGGCCAAGCCACATATTTTGACCAAGGTGTAGAGTTTGTGAAGTTAGGGCTTGTAGAGTTAGAAGCTTGGCTCTACAAGAGATCTGATAACTTTTTGTCAGTGCGAGCCTTATGGTTTCGTCTTGGCAACATTTTACATGAAAATGTTTTTGGTGGGATTTCACTTCTTTTTGTAAGTTGCTTCCATGCCCTAATTTAAAGGGTTGCGCGTGTGATTTAAGGTACTATTAAAAATCCTGAAATACGTACCTCGGGGCATCTTTTATACAATCTGCTTTTTACTGTTTCCCCATACAAACTTCAACCCTCTTTTTCCCTTAACGCCCTTTTCCACCCCCTTTTCATCCTTACGGGGTGATTTTGGGGTTGAAAACTATTCTATGCCATTCCCCATTAGCATTACAAACACTATCTACATACCAAATTTCAACTAAATCGGTTCAGCGGTTATTGATTTCCCATACAAAATTCCACCCACCTTTTCCCCCCGTTAGGGGCAAAAAATTTCAAGTTTTTGAATTATTTTGTTGTTTGTGTACTAATACTATCTTACATACCAAATTTCAGCTTCCTAGGACTTCAGGAAGTACCCTAGAGGTTTTGATGATCAACAGTGAGTGAGTGAGTCAGTGACGAAATTAGGGTTTTTTAGATATAAATAAAATCTTAAGTATAAGAGCTATGCAATTGAAATTTTTTATGTTTAATAAGTCCACTATTGACATCATATCCCGAGAATTTTGTTTATCTGGTATAATCCAAACCCAAGTTATGAGGGTTCAAAAAAACGACGAAGCGCTTCGAGAAAAGGTAGGTAGTGCCCTTGCGCTTCGCTTTGCTCGTCTTGGCGGGGGCACTACCGTGCCCCCAGATACACCGAACACGTTACTATCAACAAATACAATGCAATAAACCTGAATTGCACTTTTTGTTGCAGTTAACAGCCATTGCCACTGTCAAACATATTCCATTTTATTGTGATCGGAATATATTTAACTGCATTTTGGTTTGTGCAATGTTTTAGTTCATGCGGATAAAACGTGTGATTTCAATATTTTCAATTCGTGTCTAATTATTCAACTAAAATAAAAGCTATAATTGTTAGTTAAAACTGACTGAAGTTTAAATAACATCTAAATAGAGGAATGCGGCCATGCCGCGCCAGTAATTGTGCCTATTAAGCCATGTCTCCGTTAATTTAGTCCTAAGCTCTGACTGAATCCCATTTAGACTGAATGACTGATATGTCAGACATTCAGATTAACTAGTAGTTACAAACCTACATGGTATGTAGAGTAATGCCACAGAATAAGTAATAGTATTATCATACAGAACGGCCACGCACCGCCCCGCCCCGACTCGCATTACCTCGCCCCGCGACATTAATCTGGCGGACTTCTGGCGTCCTCTCAGTAAAGCGACTTATCCACACATACACAATGACGCGTGTACAGACGTGCCGCGAACACATATAAACGCAAATGATTTTTGATGTATGGCGTGTCCGCCCTGTGGTAATGCTCAGGCTGGCCCAAAACTAGGTACTTAGACAATTTTTTTTTACTGCGGCATATTGCTGATCAATTTAGCAAAGGTTTGCGTTTGAGTATTAAAGCTAAAGGAGAATATTTTGAAGATAATACGTTTTGTTTACTTAAGTAATAAAAATATTACTAAAAAAAATCGCCAAAGTATTCTGGCCACTGTCCCAGACGTCCCAGTACATGTCATCTTTAAAATTAAGTCATTGTCAATAGACAGCAGACACCCTGCTGTCTATTGACAATGACTTAATTCTAGTCTATTAGGCATTAACAACTAGAACGTTTGCTTTATAAAATTATTCAATTTGAGTTGACAAACATCACAATTCTGCAGAAAATGTCTAAGCTTCTGCGTTGTGGGAAACAGAATCACATTTTGAATCGGTTGAATCGGATTCTCAGCTTTCGGTCGGAGCAACAAAGCCAACGCCAAGTTATTGTTACTTCTTATCATGCAGTTTCACATCATCCTTACGCATTTCCACGAATACAATCTTGTAATCGTTGAAAGTCCATCGTTTATGTAGGCACTATATGCAGTGGAGATCATCACCATCAGACTCATCAGGCCTTGCGCATCTTTAATGGCTCCTCTACAGGATGGGCCAGCGCCGGCCACTCGAAGGGACGCATTTATGCGTTAGAGAGAGCAAATGATATTGCTATCTCATTCTGCCGTATGGCTGCGTCCCTTGGAGTGGCCGGCACTGGCCCATCGTGTAGAGGAGCCATAAAGATGATTTAAGCAGCATAGTGGAGATAGAACATGAGCAATATAATTTTCCATATCTTTTACATTCCAACTTACTCATGGACCTCGTGGTTAGGTTTCTCGAAAAGAACTCATTAAAAAAAGTACATAAAAAAAGCACAACACTAGAGTTAGACCAAGAAAAGTTTGCAGAGATTTTGACAGTACACGCAGTGGGGGCTGTTCATAAATTACGTCATCTATTTTTGAGGATTTTTGACCCCCCCCCCCCCCTAAAATCATCCAAAAATCATGCTTCGAATGACCCCGTTTCCTCTTACGTCATGCTACCATCATCCGATGTCTTGACCCCCCCCCCCCCCAATTTGAATTGACGTAATTTATGAATAGCCCCGTACCAGTGTTATTTATACTTTTATACGTCATAATTTCATAGAATTTTGACGTTTAAAATGACACCTGCACTGCGTGTCCTGCAAAATTTTTGCAGTCTTTTCTTGGTCTAATTCTAATATTGGTCATTGTTTTAATTTAGGGTGGTGATTACGCGTGGTTTTGTCACGCCATCAGAATACCTTCAATAGAATAATATCTGAGAGACCGAGCTTTGCTCGGAAAACATATCTTAAAAACTCAAAAATGCGCGTTTTTCCAGAGATAAGATCTAGCTAGATCGATTTTTTGGCCCCGAAAACCCCAATATAGCAAATTTCATCGAAATTGTTAGAGCCGTTTCCGAGATCCCTAAATATATAAATAAACATATAAATAAATAAACAAGAATTGCTCGTTTAAAGGTATTAGATAGATATAGATAAAAGAAACAAAATGCATATCAATATATCACTACGAAGTATTAATAAAGTTAGTAGTAGTACAAGTAGTAAGTTAAAGTTTGAAGCATACGTACGAGAATCTCGGGAGGGTGCGATGTTTATGTTTAAACATAGAGTTCCCGATCTTAAGTCATCAACTTCAAGCAGGGAACGGGTTAAGTGCTCGAGAAACAGTTTTACTGAGTAAAATATTAAATTCCTACACTTTGTTATAAATAGAGGAAGTTCGGATTCACAATTAATTTTTCACCTCAGCAGCTCGAACAAGGGTACTTTGCTCACTGAGTGGGACAAAATGAGCAAAATCATTTTGCTCACTGTTTTTAAGTAGCAAAGTACCCTTGTTCGAGCTGCTGAGGTGAAAGTTTAATTGTTGGTATATCTTAAGAAAACATGAGTGAATAGAGGTAAGTGATGAAGAAGGAATACATTTTTCGGGTTCTCTAATATGTTCTCACTGCTGAGGTGAAAAATGTTGTGTACAACACGAGATCAAAGTTATTTACATCTCGTGCGCTTTTGAGTCCCTTACTACGCTCAAGATTCTAAATTAGATTCACTCGCTACGCTCGTGAATCTATTATAGAATCTTTCGCTTGCACGGGACTCAAAATAAGCACTCGTAGAAATATCAAACTTTGATCTCTTGTTGTACAAATAACTATTCTTAAGTTTTAAGATTATGTAGATATCAGTGTCAGCGCGTCCATAAAAGCCGATTTCCACCGGCTTGCCTGTTACGAGTATTGGACGTTTGAGCAGGGTTGTAAAGGAAATATGTAAGCCAAATTAGCCTCGGCTTGCCAATAGATATGTTTGACGCGCCGCCACTGGTAGATATGTGTAGTTTCCAAGCCAAAAGTCCCACTTTGTCACTTGCTATAAGGACTTTAAGGACACTTTGACAGGTTATTTGTATAAAGGTACAACCAAATATCGTACTTATGGTAAGCGACAAAGTGGGGCCTTTGACTCTACTTCGACACAATATTTGATATTATGAAATGTAGTGCAGAATCAGCGAATATAACGAGCTCTTTTATAGCTAAACCATTTTAAAACTGCGCAGCCCTTTAAAGCACCTACGCTACGCTCACTAAAACGAAAGTCGGTATTTCTAGTTTTCTACTTTGTGTCTTGAGTCTATAAGATTACTTTAGAAAAAGATGTATCCCTATCTTTACATCATTTTTATCGGTTTTTGTTATTTGCAATAAAGAGTTATTGCGTTGTTGTAAAGAGAAGTCTGATTGCAAAAATATTAGTGTGTATCCATATAGGCCACCTCTACCGGACCTCGTTACGAAAGCAAACACAGCTGTAGCGCCTATAGCGTGGGTGTAAATGAATATTCCTCTTCCTTAATTGTTGTCCCCTTTATTTATTCAGAGTAACGCGATACATCATGACACCAACACGGCACAGCTAAAGTTACCAGTGTTTTAACTTGGTGGAATATGTCGGTTAGTGTGAACAATTGGGTCAAAATATGATTGTCATGTACTTATTAATGAAATTGTATAGAGGAAGACGAGTAATATGCATTTGAGGTCTTCAGTACGTGCATTTCATTTAAATTACCTACTATGCCAAAGGATAGTTAGAGTACTGCTTGTACATAAGCTGTGACGCCGGATGCATTACTCGTTAATGTCAATAAACGGTGCCCAAAACTCAGACACTTAATAACGGTTGATTCAGCTAATGTGTGAAGTCATGAGACCATTGTTTCATCGTTCATTTAAAAAGCGCCAAGAGTTAATTTCTTTTTATCCGTCGTAACTACAAGTGGCGTAACGCAATGATATTATACCTAACAGTTATCAAACGAAGGAGATTTTTAATTACTGTGCGAATGTAAATTCCATTTGTCTTTTTAGCAATAGAAATAACTTTTCATAAGCTTTACGTTAATATTGTCATAATGAAGAAATTGTGTTTTTTGTCAAGTGTACGGAAAATATATTTAGAAAACCAATGAACATAATGATTTATCTTGTAAAGAAATGGAAGTGAAACAAGAGAAAATAAATGACGATTTAGAAATCGCGGAAGTCAGGAAACCACATCCAGGTAACCGATGCTCATTATCATAGCGTTTAGGACTTCCCTTTGAATAAAACCTTAACCACTATGTTACAAATAACAATATTGATGTTTATAATTAACAAGACTGAGAGAGAAAACAATACAATAATACTTATAACAGAGAGAAATATAGATAAACATAATGTGAAACACGATTCGACAGTTCTGTCTCATGAGGGAATAATAATGTTATTTGTAACTGTTACGATACCGAGCGGAACAAATTAAATTACCCCACGAGGCGATTAATTAAGTATAACAAAGCTGTCGAATTGAATATGAAAGTTATTATTTTTATACCCGTGATCCAACAAAATTTTGGAATTTTAAGTAAAGCTGACACCATCCAAAATTGGACGCCTAAGAAGGTAAAGAATTTCAATAAAGACACAAAGGTGGTACGAGGCATTCTTTTTAACTTTTTGTCTATTTTAGACGCTGTCTATCGTATATCCTACTATGTGGAAAATATAAATGGAATTTGTGCATGTAAAAATCCCAGCTCTTCTTTCTAAAGAAAGGTAAACCAAAAACTGATGTCTGGCTACACAAAACCGTTACATAAAGAAACTGTCTATTAATCATTCTTGGTAATGAATTGAGTTAATTTTAGTCTCTTTTGCTGTGCAAAGAACCTTTTGTGTATTAATCTTAATTGCGGTTGTTTTTCAATGATCAGCAGGATTGAAAAGAGGAATTCCTGTATATTATTTTAAAAATTGTATAACGTTCTAATATATTGTTCGATCTATTGGGCCAATAACAAGGTGTTAGTTTTCTTTTGGGACGACACTAAATTTATTTTCCTACCAACATTGTTTACAAAGTAATCTCCTCTACGTCGAAGCACTCTTTCGAGACTGTTTAACAGTGTATGTGAGAATGTAAATATGTGACTCACACTTAACAACACTCATCTTATTTCTTCACATGGGAATCATCTTACATATGTGCCTACAGACTACAGAACACGTACAGTCAGTCAAATAGATAGTGTCGCTAAATATATGGGAACACATCCTTATTAATATGGTAATGAAGTAAATGAAGGCGATATATATTTGGTCAATTTGACCATTACTATATATATGAAGTTGACTGTACTGAGGGATTTCATTGGTCCTCAAATTATAAAAATAAAATTGTGGTTTACGACGATTCCGCAGATTCCTATGATTATGGTTTGTGCACGACTATGGCGCCGCCGTGGCGGGTATGGAACACATTATTGTATTTTCCCCGCATCTGTGTTGTATTTCGCACATAGACAATAACCGAATCAAACTCACAAAATCAACCATAAACATATCTACAATATAAGAAAAACTGTCAAAAAAGAGTCAACGTTTATTAGTCTTGACGTCCCCTCCAAGGATGTTCCTAATTGCCGGATCTGTAACATCGTAAACTTCCCACAGCTTGACACATTTAACACTATTTGCCCTTAAAACATATAACTTTTTATGACAACTAGTTAATGGAGAAACTCGACTTTTACTACTTTTAGTAGCTTCTTAGTAAATTTGACCAGAGTTGTTTCAGAAACCGGAGGAAACTTTTGTTACATTCTTATGTTTTATTTTATTTTAAGCCTTTTTTATTTTGACATTGTGTAACAGTATTTGGGACTGATTCGTTCTGGAAAACGCGCGTCTTTCCTGCGGAGTTAACGTTTTAAGTACACTTCAATAACATATTTAAGTACTTAGTAGATTTATACATATAAAGAGTCCAGAAAGACAAATAAGGAAAACTGATGCAGTAAGTTTTTGTGAGTTTAAACACATTTACAACTCAAATCGATAAAATTAAAAATATGTTGTTTATAACAATTATACCTATCATGTTATCGATATCCAGTCGTAAAAACCAGATCAAATATAATTGCACAGCGTGCGCACGCGTCGAGTCAATGCCCTGATATGATCAACACAAGTAGATCACGGTTTTAGTGGGTGTGCAACTGTGCAGACGATCAAGCATGTTTGACAAGCACATGTACCTGACAACGTAAGAGGATTACCTGATTTACGTAATTAAAAGTCTCCTTTAAGTGTATACAACCATGTATACAACCGTAAATAAAATTAAAATAAAGTGTACCTGCGATTCCAAGCCAAGCGTGAATTTTTTGGCCTCAGGATCTCGAGTTCAGTTGGTTTGCAAAGAGTGCGGGTCAATCTTTTGAAGCCGATCAAGTTTTCGACAGTCAAATCGAGCTAGTAAATGATCAATCGCGATTGTCCATCCTGCGTGCTTGCCAAGCACGCTTGATCGTCTGCACAGCGCATTAGACAGCAAAATAATCAATACCATTGAAGATAATTTCATTTTAATCGTCAATCGACTTCACGTCCGGAATGTAATCAGCGATTACTAGGAAACATGGAAACGCGAGTAAAGTAAATTGATGTAGACAGACCTGATTGAAATTCGTACAGCTTGCTAGTTCATTGTAAGCAAGTGTTAAAACGAGTAAGACTGCGAGTCGCTTTGGAATACTAAGTCAGGCTTTGCTGGAATACAAATTGAATCGTGAATCCTCTTCCTGACATTAGTAGGTACCTTCTACATTATGAATCTATGTTCCTCTCTCTGTGTATAACTTACTAGAATAATAAAGAACCTTTCATTTACTAAAAATAATGATTACATTTGAGTGCGTCTTCATTAATCTTGCTAGTTTTCGTCTCATTTATTTTCATTGCTCTCGACTTGGTTTCCGAAAATTTCACCACCTTACGGAATAATATCCGTATGTATGCCAAATTTCACCCAAATCTGTTTAACGGTTCTTGTTCTTATTTTCCAAATATTACAGGCATTTCGACTGACCCAATTCATCGAACTGATCTATAATTTTGATTACAGGCAAAAACAGGTTGTGAATTGGCTGAATAAAATTCATTTTAGTATCTGGGATACAAAAATACAATTTAAGTAACAAACATCTATATTTTCACCATTATATTATTAACAGGACATGTGACATGTCCCGTATTCCAACAATGACCGAGCATATTGTAACAACCAGTTGAAATTATTGCGACCGAGCGAGCGGTTGCAAGCAATTGGTGACATTCATTTTAATATCACAAACTTACAAGTGGGCTTCATTAATATTTATGAAACCAAGCTGACGAGGCATTACAATGAGATTCTTGACTTTCCAAGCCGAGATAATAAGAATAATTGTTTAGAAGATTTAATAATATCACCTAGCCGCCTTGTGGCGCTCGAGTAGCTCAATTTTGTTGAGACAATAATTATGGAACGTTGGAAAAAGGATTTTTTCATTTTTCTTATTAAGGACCCGTCTCAACGCAAACTTTAGCTTTTTATTAAGAAATAATGAGCTTCAGAGTCACTTTTCGTGAATTTGACAGTCATTGTTGAGCGTGAGAAATCCTAATTTACTAAACAGTGACACAGTAACCCTGATATCGTTCTAACAGGCACGTTCTCACCGCGCGCACTATCCTTTAGCTTCCTTAATGATATCTTAAGTACTTCAGGTCAGCGAAACTTGCAACTATAGTAAGTTGTGGGGTCATTAGCCTCACATTAAGCATAGAGCAGTGGCTGTTGGCTGGTAGCCAAACTGCCTTCGATTTGATATAGATGGATTTTGAGGAGAGAATTTTCTGAGGAAGTATTAGCATAGCGATCCTATTGATCGATAGTGGTGATATGATGGTTTTGGTTATAAAATCGTAAATTATCGTAAGCCTTTCTAGGAAATAGTCAAAAGCTGATTTGGTTTTCGATTTGAGTACCTACGTATGTAAGTGAAACTACATGCCTTTACATTCAATCTTTTTGAATTCTTATTGAATGCCTATCGAAAATGGATGCTCCTTAGAAATTGAAGATTAAATTTGTCTATGTTTATACTTCGCCACGACAACACGACTACTTTACTTTTTAAAACTTGACAAGGCATGAACATTTTCATTCCAACAATGATAATATTTCCTTAGGAAAATCTTAAGATAATTTACAAAAAATACAGATATCTAATTTATCTAAAAAAAGTCTAACTTTACAGTTATTTTACCAGAAGACCACACAACAACTATAAGAACAGAAGGTAAACTCCGGGGTTTCGTTTTTTGCCCGGCGGGTTTGATTTTTTTGCAAATGGCGTCAGTGGATGGCCACATCGGCCACCTGCTGCGCCGGCGATGGATCAATAAACACCTGTGGCATAGAAAAAACATGGTTTATGTCGGTTTCGACTTATTTATCTATTTCAATGGACACAATAGACACTTCATGTTTAGCAAGATTTCGAGTAATGTTGGCAAAACATGTTTTTTACTGCGGCATAGTCTGTAAAGTTACTTTAACACATTAAGTGCCGAAAACACGACTATCGGGTATTTTATGATTTCGTTCCCAGGCCGGACGACCCGATAGTCGGGATCGTGGTACTACAACTTTATATGACGAAATTTTTGTGGCCTGGCGCGGATGTTTTCTTTGGCTGGGTGGCAATCTTGGCAATGAATGTGTTAAATCATTTCTTATTATAAGTTCTAGTAAGTTATCCCTTTAATTTAAGGAATCTCTTTCAGGTAATTTTAAAGTAGTTCTGAGAAGGACTTCTAAAGATCATAGCTGTAAATAAAACTTTAAAGAAATTTGTTAATCGTAAGTAACTTTTTGTTTATAAATAACTTCACCTTTGGCAATAACATCGATTGCCTCTTGACCGCTCCAAAGTTTAATGTCGTATCATTATGCTCCTTCAGAGTTATGGGCGCTTATCGTTGCACTTATGACCGAAATAGCACCGTTTAAGATTAATGCATCATTACAAACGTATAAGAGCAAAGATGATATTTGTGTATTAATGCGGTACAGTTAATTTGGCAGTACCTACTTAATCTAAAAATCCACTTGTGGGATTCTCTCTCGCATAGGACTATACAGCCACGAACGCAAGTGTCGTCACCAGGATGCTGCTTAAAACATCTGACACAGATGAAAAGGCCTATTATTAATCTAAAAATGGTCAGTGCAAATGTCAATAAAATTATATAACAGTATTAATATAAAGTACGGCGTATTTTATCTAGGCAGGTACCTTGAGGAGGCGGTTTTCTGTGGGAAAGACTAAACATAACAAATTTTTCGTATTTAACTGATGAAATCATCCCCAACTAAGTAAAACTAATTTAGATTTTGGTTCCCTAGTTGACTATACTTTTCTGAACCTGAATCTTTCATCGCGTTTGTGATCGGACTGTTAGCTGATCCCGATTAATCTGGAAACACGATGAATTGATTTACCAACCAATTTTAAAATGAACGCCCCTCCACTAATCGACACCATTATTGCAGTTTTTAATTTAAAACCTTCTTTTATTATATGTAATTAAATAAATAAATTAACAAGTAATTGTACATTAAAAAAGAAATAAACTAACTTAACTAAATAAAACTAAACTAGTGGCTCTGTGAGCTGTAGTAGACCTCGCGAGCATAGCTTATTGGGACCGCGCACGATGACAGCGCCACACAGCGGTTTGATCAACAATACAAAGATTTTAATTTATTAAAAAAAATATGAAGTTTAAGTGAAAAAAAAATACAAAAAGTTATGTCTTACTGGGGATCGAACCCAGACTTTCTGTTTGCAAACAAAAAAGCGATTGTTTACAAAACGCGCCATGATAGTTCTTAGCTAAGCTGACGAAATTCGGCTACTCATTCTCGAGTATAAACTAAATATCTAAATACCGACTGAACCAGCAATACAATTTTTCTGCATTTTTTGCCATTTACTATGTAAATATGTCCCAAAAAGAAAATACTCTTATGATATCGATACGACAATTTGTTTAAGCGCGAGGTATCACAACTCCTCCATTTTTAAAAATTTCCAAAAACGGGATCGGCAAAAAAATTTTATTTACTCATAGAATCTGGTCACAAAATTTCACAAGAATCGGTTGAGAATTGTGACCTGTAGAGAACATCCGGACATACAAAAGCAAAATGCCTGAGTCAAAACGTAGACCTTCGCTACGCTTCGGTCAATTAAAACTAAAAACTAATACTAAATAAAATTAAAATAAATCTAAAAAATTGGACCCCTCTTTTATTATAGTTCAAAATTTGATTCAAATTTGTCCTTTTAAAAGAACATCGGGACTTAATAGGAGGTTAAGATATAGAATTTCCTCTAACACGCTGTACCGTGCGAAAATTTTCCTACCATGCTTCAAATTACGTCTCTATCACTTCAAGAATTTTCCCTACAGAGTAAGAAATCTTTAACATTTAATTTAGATACCTTGGTGTTATTAAAAAGTTCATAGCATAGCGGGCACTGGGATCACAAGGCGAAACGTAGATCGAGATAGACAGCCATTATAACAATGGTGGGAAAGAACTACAACGAAATTCATGCTTGTGTGAAAAAACAATTCAAATTAATGCATTTCACCTGTGGCTGGGCGTTTTTGCAATTTAGCAATTTACTCGGAACGTGTATAGAATGTGTTATATGTTTATTGTAGGATTCTCACATGGTTACTTTTAATTAAGTTGTAATTGTTGACTAGGTACCTAGACTCCGCATGAGAGTTTATGAATACTAAATCACCATCACCACCACACACCACATAACGTAAGCGCTCGTTTACTCGTGCAATACTTTCCCCCGAGCCACATTAGATTACATACCATTTTATACAAACCCTTAAATTGTTTATACATAATTTGTAATTTCAATGTAGATGCGGCGTTTATGTACATGACGTAAATTTCGTAAAAGCGGACGCAACTGAATAGAGTTCCTGTGACCTCCTATTAACTAAATTAGAATGGGATACTGGGATACTAGGATATTTTGTCAAATTTATTAAACCTTAGCACCAAAACGATTTTAATACATTCTCAAGTATGTCCGCTAAATGTCTTAAAGCTTCTATCCGACTTAGCTTTCAAAAAGGAAGTACAGGGCATTGAGAAATCGCTGCGACGTGAGCAGTTAACTGCAGCGCTGGTTCAATTGGTAACACTGATTTTGTGGAAATGGTTTAGTTTCTAGTTTAGTGAGTTTTATACTACCTAAAGCTAAATGGAGAAATAAAAATAATTGTAACAGTTGGGAAAAATACAAATAAAAGCTGGTACTGGTATTGTAACGAGTCAGAAAATGTTTAATTCTTTCGTCTTTACTTCAAAAAATTGTTAATGTTCCGTCAGACTCGTAAGCTTCATCCTTTTTGTTAAAACATATTTTACCAGCATCAGAAAAGTTTCAGCTCAAGTTATATTTTCTTACAACAAGAATTATGTCAACCATTATTCTAAACGACATTCTTTAGACAGAGAACCGAGACGGTACTTTATATACTTCACAAGTAACACACGTAGAATACTGAATTTTATTTTAGACGTTGGCTATAGTAAACACAGACATGTAATGTCCTAAAAACTGAAAGATTTGCCAGGTACAACTCTACGGTACAATTCTGGTTCACTCAGAAACATTTCTACGTACCTAAATTTCATATAGGTACTACGAGTATCACACTATCGAAGTAGGTATGCTATAGAACTGTAAACGGATCGTAAACAACTTTATTTTGTGAATAAATATGGAAGTTAATACTCGTAATCGCTCGTCAACATAGTTTTACTGTTATCAACTGTTTGTTTAAAAAATAAATATTTATGGAGATACAGTAGAATCCGCTTATAATGACATCGAAGGGACAAATACGTCATACTAAGCGGATGGCATTGTTGATAACTTCTTATTTTTGTAATTTTTTTTTTCAAATTAAGTAATCTCAAATTCCTTTGTGAGAGATGAGTTATATTAACTTTGTACCAATTATCAACTTGTCACGGAAAATCAAAGCTAAATAACTTTTTAAACGGCTCGCACGCACCAACCGTCCTTGCAGGGAAAGACGTGGGGACGGCCACGAAAACCAGCGAATGTCAGTATAACCGGACATAATTTCATGAAAATAGGATTTTTAAGTCATGGTAAGCGATTTGTCACTATAAGCGAAGTCATCTTATCCGAATATCTCACGAAGAATTTTATATACCATACAGGATGGAACGTCAAGACCTTACCGGAATTATAGCGTCGTTTAAGTGATATACATAATAATAGATTAGTGGGCCAGAATCATGAATTAAATAAAAATTAAAAATAACAAATTCACTACTTTTTAACTGTGGTGATAACCCTATACCATAGTGTGGTTAGATTAAAGGAATCGCTGTCGGGAAAACTCGGCGATTATCAACGTTTTTTTCCGAGCGTTGACGTAATCACACTAATGCATGAATGACGCATAAATATATCAAATACTTAAATTCATGAAATAAGTGCGAAAATATATATCAACTTAGACGCAAAATTGTTCGCTTAATTTTCTTCAAAGATTCCTATTCTTAATAAAGTCTAAAATTAGAATGAAAATAAAATTGTCCGACATAATTGTTAGTCAGTTGGAACAAGTGGTTAGTCATGCCTTTAATAAGTCTACTGAAATAACTGCGGTAGGTACTTAGTCAAAAGAGAAAAATGTAGCTGAATAAGTTTGAGTGTTATTCACGGCCGTTAAGATTCAATTTTATTATGCTTATACATACAAAGTACCTAATACAATCAGCGTTAGAGTTCGAGTGTTCATGGAAATATGACAGATGTCAGTTCTTAAAACACTTGACAAGAATACTTTAAAGGATCGTTACAGTTAAGGTCAGGTGGCGTAAGATGAACTATGGGGGGAAGGTGGACACTTGTAGGGAAAATCAACAGAGATACTTAAAGGGTGTCAAAAACTAAATTTGATAATACTAAAAATAAAGCTAATTCATAAATAAAATTAACTTAAAAATATTCTTTCCTCATACGGTTTCTCTTATACCGAGAAAAATAAAGTAAGTTTCTCTTACCCCACCTGACCTTAGGTAAGTTTAGGTTAGACACACACAGAAAAACAGAAGTTGTTTTTTCACTATATAACGCCTCGGTGGCAAACTAGCATACGGCCTGCCTGACGGACAGCCGTCACCGTATGCTATGGACGCCTGTAAAACCGCTGGGTCTTCTCTAGGTATTATCTACCAAATATAGTACCTACACCAAACGAACACCAAACATTGCCAATCGGGGGAAATAACTCGTGTATAAGCCAATTTTAGCATGGGTGTAGGGTATGGTGTATTAAACAAGATACTAAAAGTACCGGGGGTGGGGGTGAAGCTACGGGTAAAGGGGGGTTTTAAGGTTTTTCGTAAATAACTCTTAAACGGTGGCCCGTAGCAAAAAAAAATTCTATTACATAAGTAATCTACTTAAAATTTTCTACAAAAAAGGTTCAGTGTACTTTTTCCCTAGGCTCAATATTTCTCAATATATTAAAGTAAATTACTTATAATTTGTTCTACGGTCGTTTTTTAGTTTTTTTATTGATGTTTATAAATATGTGTATAAATAAACCGTTCCACTGACTAATTTAACTTCTCAACCTTATAATTTGACGCACTTGCTCCACCTGCATTCAGTGTCATTCAGCAGAACTAAGCGCAATAACCAGTATAAATCGGACATGCACAGTTGTTATGGATCTCCAGAGATGTACAAAATGGTTTTAAAAAAGCATTTAAATACAAAATGCAAAATACTTTTCAGATTTACTATTTCAAATGCAAAATACCAAATAGTTTTACGTTTTGTATTTCAAATGCTAAATGCAAAATAGGTATTTTCAAAATACTTTTTCAAAATAAAATACCTTTTGAGCAAATCTCAGATATTTTTATTTATTTTAGGTATTTATCATGAGAAATAGAGACACAATGCCGAGCCGAACAAAAACGTCTAATATCATGGCATGGCACCTTATGCATGACATTTTGGTCATATTTATCAGTACGCGTATCAATAAATTATGTTATGGTATTAATAATAGTCCGTCGGTTCCTCTCTCTGCGGCCCTGACCACCGGCAGCTTGGGCCCTGCCCCGCTGCTGGCGGCACCCTACCCTAGGTTAGGTTTTTTATAATGTGTTTATAATATTTTTTTATATTATTTTTGTAAGTGTTTTTATATTTTAATTTTATATACATATTGTAAAAAACTAACCTAAGAAGAGAAATAAATAAAGGAAATAATACTCACTTAAAATAATGTAAAAAACTAGACTAACGAAAAGAGAGCCATGGCTCCATTTTGTGACTTGTGTGGCCATTTATTTCGGTTGATTGTGCATCTAGTTCTTATTTTATTATTATTACACTTTTCTTTTATTAATAACAACTGGACTGGTATTGTTAAAAAGTGAAAAAAACATCAGTTTTTATTTATTACGCTTTTTAACAATACCAGGGGGCCGATTTTTGAATTTCGATCGCTCGATTTCGTCACTCGAAAATCGGTGGAAAACGGCGAGATGCTGATTTTTGAAATACGAGCGATATAAATTGTGAATTTAGTGGTATTGACCACTAGTTTTTGATTCTATTAGTAGAATTTACATGCCTAGTAGTGGAGATATTACTGAACGAAATACACGAAATCGAGCGGTCGAATTTAAAAAATCGGCCTCCTGGCGCTGGCGCCAGGCGCTAGCAGGTGCCTCTATCGGTCAAATTCGGCAATACAAGCGTCATTCGTTCATTTCATTTTGTTTGACTGGTAATGTTGGCTAAACTTAATCACAAAGTATTTTGCATTTTGAAATGAATATTAAAAATGCAAAATACGTCTCGAAAAGTATTTCAAATAAAATACAAAATGGTTTTTACTAAAAGGCATTTAAATGCAAAATACAAAATAGGTATTTTGCATTTTGTATTTGCATTTTAAATAGAAGTATTTCAAATAAATCGCATCTCTGTGGATCTCGTGGTGAAGTTATACTGGAGGGAAGCTAACACAAAACGATCTGTGAATGGATTAACTGGTGTACATGAGGCTAGTGATGTGATGCGAGTAAATACCCTAAACGGAACATTGAATTAAAACTTGTCATGCACCGGTTATGTAAGAGTGTTAAATCCCGCTAACATTAAGAAATTATCGTATAGAGATAAAGCTTGCGTAAAATATCGTATAGGTATCTATATTGTTAAGGTAAGAGAAATATATATTTCATACTTATTAGAACGTAGCTTATTGAATATCGGAAGACTTATAGGGTAAAACATTGATGGTTGGTTGTAGATCCCATTACTTCCTTCCGTACTGAAATATTACCGGGCACATTAACGGGAATATTCCCGCAATTTCCGGTAACAGCCCATCACTACGTAACCTCGTCAAGGTCCGAGGCACTCGGCCAGGCTGTTGTCACACTCTGCTTACCCGCGGACCCGCAAACCCGTTGTGAATGGGCCTGTGCGAAGTATAGTACTTAGTTATTTGGCCAAGACTTTTCATTATTATAATAGGTATGCAGTTCAGAATACCTGAAGACTATAGTACTTTGTGCAACAGGTATAGGTACAGTCGCCATCAGATATTTCGGAGCGGCCGAGGTGGTGAAAATATCTGAACACGCACTCTAACTCCTTGACAATAGAGGCCTGACCGCGTAGCCAACGTGCCGATCGCATATGCTATATGCTCCGTAGCGATCGAAACGCAACTGTCACTGTCGCACTAATATGGAAGAGTGATAGAGAGACACAAAGCGTCGATAGCGATTGTCAGCTTGGCTAGGCCGCCAGTTCAGATATTTGTGAGTACCTTGGCCGCTCCGATATATCTGATGACGACTGTACATAATAAGGGTTCTTAAAATTCTCGAGCCTGTCTTTACAAAACTCGATTTTGTCTCGCTTTGTAACTTCGGCCCTTGAATTTGAAGACCTTGAACGTACGAAGGCATATAATGGTGACGACGAAGACACGACGCTAACGATTTTTTTGCCTGTCTGGTAAACTCAAGGAAAACGAAAGCATTTGCATAATAGCAGTGGTAGCTCTTAAATAAAAATAAAGAGAATACGCTATGTACAAACTAGAACTTTGCTAGCTAGCTTCACCTGCAGTTATAATTTCCCAAGGGTTTCCAACTGAAAGTATTTTATAAATTGTTAATTTCATACTGATCAGTTTCATACATTTTAATGTTAAGCGATTTGGCTCAAATAAATACCTACGAACAAAAAAGACGAATGCTTTTTTTTCGAGTTTATACTCGGTTAATTTATAAATCAGTTTTGTATTTCACATCCCGCTAAGAACATTGGGTGGTCTGACATGTGTCACACAGTTTCTTTATATGACTTATCGTTAAAAATATATCACGCCCTCCGCATAAACAAGCCTTTTGGAGCGCATATTTTTATTGCGACGCATTAAATATTTATGACCTCGAAATTCTGCTGAGAAGATTACAAATGAATGGCCATTCCTTTAAACTTTTTTTTATAAGACACCGAAAGAAATACAGTATGTATTTGCTCCGTGCATGACTCTGGCGCCGCGCCGCCCGTGCCCTACTGGGTTTGGGTCTGTGGGTCCCACTGTCCCTGTGGGACATGTTGCTTAGTTGACAGTTGACAGCCGAAAATTGTCCGAAGATGTTGTCCCACGAAAATTGATATTTTCACCCCGTCGTGCGTTGGTGTCGCTTGTATTTTCTTCACCATCAATTTCGCACATAGCCAATATAATAAAGTCTCAAAATAATAGCTTATATTATACGATCATTGAGCAATTTTTTTATAAAGCGTAATAAGTTAATCAATGACTGCATATCCCAAGATATATTAACTATCCTAGTTACTGTTAGATCAATTTTGTGAAACTCTCGATTTGCAAGCCGTCGCGGTCTACTGCCCACACTGTTCTCAACAAGCGAGTGTTACCGATGTTCTACTTTACGTAGACACAATTTTACATGTCTTTTTCTGGTTCTTACTTTTTTACGTAACAATTATATTTCATGTTCAATATAAAGCTAATGATTATTTGATATTCAATTTTTAATTACACAGTTTTACGACTTTTAATAAAACCTTGAAGTAAAGTGTCAGCATACTTACTTAATATACTTATCAAAAGTATCAAGGATATATATATCGAAATATATATAGGACGAAATTAAAGTCAAGATCTAAATCGGTATAAAATTTATAAATGTTTAAAGTCAACTATTCAAACATATAACATAACATAACAGTAAAACTGACCAATTTAGTGAGAGACGTGTTAGTATAAGGTTTAATGATGATTTACAGGATATTTTGGTTGATTGCGTCAATTTAAAATGTCGTAAAACGTTGATGCTCTCAGCACGAGCCAACTCGTTCCGAGTGGTACTGCAATATTACATGAGTTTAATGAGCTTTCATTTGTTGCCAGGCTATAAATGTCTAGTGAGGAAATAAAAAAATCTACTCAAACGAATGTTGCCATAAAAACTATACGAGGTGGCAAATTTCGTCCATTATTATCCTTTTTCTCGACCAACGAACAAAATGGATAAATTCATCGACAAAGCAGCGATTGATTTTAGTTTCAGCAGTTAAAAGCAATGGGGTTTTTTTCCTACGATTGAAAATGCCCCTATTAGTGTCTTAGGGGCCCCCTAAGACGGAATTAGCCACATTGACCTTAGATGAAACTATTCCAGAATTATAGTCAGTCAAACCGTCAAGCCATTTCCGTCAGTAGGTAGAAAAAAGCAGAAAATTTAACAAATTAGGCGCGAGGGGTTACCGTCCCATTGAAAATCTTAAATATTGCGCCTTGTTCTTCTAACAAAGTTGTTCGACAGACTATAAGCGTGTAGGTAGGGACTCGTACAAACTTTAACAAGTTTATTTTCTACATGATGAATGTATACAGCACGTATTGTAGATTATGACTTCCGATTCGCTGTTAATAAATCACTCATTGTGAGTTGATGAATATGTTTCTCAAAAAGAATAAGCTGCATAAAAAACATTAGAACACCAACAGCGTCGTGAAAAAAACTTCCATCTCATAGTAAAAGAAAGTTGAAATTATGACATCAAACTTACGATCCGTCACACTCGGCTGTCGGCATCAAAGGGAAATCATTGTAGCGTGAAACGCTGCTCGTTTTATAAAAAAAAAACCGGCCAAGTGCGAGTACGACTCGCGCACAAAAGGTTCCGTAATCCGTACCATTACGCAAAAAACGGCAGAAAAATCACGTTTGTTGTATAGTCCCACTTAAATATTTATTTTATTGTTTTTAGTATTTGTTTGTTATTATAGCAGCAACAGAAATACATCATCTGTGAAAATTTCAACTGCCTAGCTATCACGGTTCATGAGATACAGCTTGATGGCAGACGGACGGACAGCGGAGTCTTAGTAATAGGGTCCCATTTTTAACCTTCGGGTACGGAACCCTAAAAACGTATAGTAAGCTTGAACCTTGCACACCTTTCAGTTAGAAAGCCGAGGCATTAAATAGTCAAATTAGTGACTTACACGTCAGAGGAGCATCGAAAATTTTAATTTCGTTATCTGCCTCTTTATCGCTCTTGCATATTTGAGTGAGCGAGCAATGTCCTCGGTAGGCCACAGATTGTGCAAGTGTGGCGAATTATGAGTTTTTTCGCCGTAACGATTTCACGAAGATTTAGATGGCTCATTTGCCGCTGAGTGGGCGTTACTGCCAGAGTTCAAAGTTTTATTACGTTGCAAGTTGTCGGAACTATGGAATTAGTTCGCTTGTGATTTTCCCAAGCCAATTCGAATGGTGTTCGTAATTCAAAAACTTCGAGACGGTTTAAGTGGTGAAAGACAAACGTCTTTCAGTACACTATGTCAACTAACTAAGTGACTGATATAAACATATCAGTCACTTAGTTAGTTGACATAGTGTACTTGAAATTCCAAATTACGTTATTGGAGGAAAATATAGATTTTTGGTCGCAGAAAACAACGGGCCTTAAATTAAAAAAAAATCCGTGAAGTATGATGAAATATGTGTTCATTGTAGATTCCCAGTGAATGACCAGAAACAGAATCAGTACGGCCTGCCATACTACAAAATTCCAAATTTTGACGTTCAGGATGAAATAGTAGATTGTACAACAAGGGCATAAAGTGACCCATTTTTACCCGAGGCAATTTTTTCGCTTCGCTCAGACCAAAATAATAGACGAGGGTAAAAATGGACATTTATGCCCTTGTTGTACACTCTGCTTTTCACTTCGATTGCGAGGAAAATAAATTATATTTTTCACGACAATTTACACCACGAAATTGTCGTAAAGCGAAAGAACATAATACATAACCAATTCCCGAAAAAAAAAAAAAAAAAAATAACCAATTCCCGCCAACTAACTTTTTAATTTTTTTTTTAATTTTCAACATGTGATCAGAGTTTCAGACGCTTGGTTTTCTGCCAAGTCAAACATTTCGGAGCATTTTTGAACGATAATCGACTCCCATTTTATGTGATTTACTAAATTTAATGACAGTAAATACGGATTTCTAATAAATTGTAGCAAAAATAAAATAATATAACAAGTTTTGTCATCTACACAATTTTATTGCTCAGTAAAATTGTGCAATATGTTTTAACTGTTTGGCTGTTGAGACCGATTACCTTAGTCTTAGAAGAAAATTTTACTTTTATGCTCTAGAGCATAAAATGCGATTTTATGTCGTCTACGTACGACATAAAGGTGCACTTTTTGAGCATGAGAAGTGAAAATATCTTTTTATTCGGCCGAGCCTACAAAATCAAGCATTTTTGCAAGCTTGCCATTGCCATACCATTGAAATTCCAAATTTCGTCATTCAGGTGGGCATTATAAATAACTAGCGACCCTTCCCGGCTTTGCACGGGTTAACAAATTATACGTAAACCTTCCTCTTGAATCACTCTATCTATTAAAAAAACCGCATCAAAATCCGTTGCGTAGTATTAAAGATCTAAGCATACATAGGGTCAGACAGACAGACAGCGGGAAGCGACTTTGTTTTATACATACTATGTACCTAGTGATTTCTTCGACTATTGTTCCGCAGAATCTGAGCAAAAAGTAAAAACACATTAACTCCACTTTCCCCGCGAATAACCAGAAACAAAGTCAGTGGGGTGAAGTCGCGAATATTAGATGCAGTTCCTGGCGACTGCAAAACCACTAAAACCAGTCCAAGGAAGGCAACCGGTTCCACCGGTTCTGCTCGAGACGAAAGCGAACACATAGTAATCTCAGATGCTAAGGGAAAACGGATATAGGGAAACCTTTTTAGATATGCTATTTCATTTACGATACCGTATGCAGCTGCTGTATAAAATATACACGTATGTATATTTCTATCCTTTGATTCCTTTAAATTGTATCTATTCTATATTATGCCTGACAAAACTAGAGCCGTTTAGGCATTGTTCATTGGCTAGATGGTTGTCATAATGTATTGTTGTTACATAATTGACTTCCTTGCCACAAAACAAAAACCATGCTTATATTCGAGATAATCGTAAAAACGCAAATTGAATGCAGTGTCACATCATGTATAAAGAATATGTATCGTATAATCATCTATCATGCCTGACAAAAACATAGCCTTTTAAATGTACAGTTAGCATAAAAAGTAGCATTCTCTAATAGGTCAACAAAAAGAGATTTGTCTCTTTATGGAACAATTAGACTGGCAGATGCTTTTAAATGCGAACTGTATAAATACTATAAATAGAGATCTATTTGGAAAAGTATTCCAGGGTTGCAGATATTTTGGGACGTCGTTTCATCCGCTACCATTGATACTGACTGTACATTGTCGTTATAAAAAGTTACATAAACGTTGAATTTGTAATTTTTTGATAATTTATATTTAGAAGTTTACAAATTGATAAGATTTGCAGTTTATTAAACACTGAAGATAACTTATCTGAGATATCAGCTGTAGAGCTACGTCGGTTATTGGGCACTACCTGCATCTGATAAGATAACTGTTATCAGTAACGTATAATCACAAAATAAATAGGTGTAACCCAGTAACGCATTGACGCCATTTTCAATGACATTGCTGATTTAATGCAACGGAAAAATCAACCACGTGTATATATATAATAATAGTTCGTTTTTTTTAGCATTAGAAATAAGGTAAACAATCTTGATGTGTATTTTAATTGAAAAACACATTTTTAAAATAAGTTACGGCAAATATGTAACAATTATGAATCTAATACGATCATTTATATTCTTCTGCTTTCATTAGTAATTGTTACCGATTTTTAAAAAGCGTTTTTCAATTAAAAGACGTGTCAAGATCGCTTACTTACCTTCTTTAAGTTCTTTCTAATGCTAAAAAAAACGAACTATAACTCTATAAACAAAAATATACCGACCGGGATGTACATGAACCGTGATTACCTTTTGTATTGTTTTCGATCGTATCGATATAAGTCTAGTGAAACTAACCGTGAATCATTCAAAACTGTTAATAATCGTTTAATTTATTATTTTGTGTTTGTGTATTTTAATAATTTTAATTTTAAGTTTAATTTTAAGTCTTAATTGTGATTTTTATTTTATTTTATTTTATTTTGTAAATGAAATATGGGTTTTTAAGACCTGAAATAAATGATTTTATTTTTATTTTTATTTTTTTTATTTTATGTGTGCAGAACGGATATGATGGTCGTTCATGTCTACGTAACAGCGTGATAAAACGGTATCCGTCACTTTGAAAATCGCGCTCTGTTAAAAAGTGACGGTTATGTATTTTGTCACGTGAATAAAGCCATCCATAATAGTCCTGCAGTAGAACTAATATAGTATCAGTTTCGTGTATACAACTTTGATAATTTAAATAGCACGTGGGTTGTTCAACAAGTCTTGGCAAATAAAAAATACCAGAATAGGCAAGATCTGCTTTTAAGTCTGGGTCAAGACTCGTGACTCATTCCGTATAAGTCACAGAGAATTTCCTAAGTATTTCTGCATGACTTTGATTTTGTGCTCCATGATCTTATAATTTTCTTGACATCTCGTTATTTTTAGAGTCGCCTCGGACCAAGCTAACTCTGCATGGCATTTGCAATGACAAAGTGTGGAATTTCATCAACTCATCATGAATGTCAAATTTCTATGAAAATAATTTTATAATGACACTCCCTCGGTTAGTTCTACTGATGTCGAAAGGCGGACTCTACATGACTCTGATTATGTTCTATTTGATATTTTAATTTACTATATTATGTCGGCGGCCGATCGTAAGATCAGGCAAGTCGTATTGTTTTAACAGTAGTCACTAGTTAGTCACATTAAACCAATAGATAGGTACGATAGGGTCGTTAAGTTGCTTCAGATGCCCGCAGGGCAAACTGTCCAGAAACAGAGGGCCTACCGCGAACCACGTTCGACGTGTTGCCTCCCTGTCACACTTACGTGCGAATTTACAAGAGCGACAGAGAGGCAATACGTCGAACGTGATTCGCGGTAGGCCCTCAGGAGCCCTGCTAACTCAGCTAACGAGACGAAAGATTTTCACGTTCCACAATATGCCTAGGAATCTCACGATTTGCCTGATCTTACGATCGGCCCCCGACAGCATATATGTACATCTTTCAAAACAGCCGTTTCTCGTTATCTCGTCCACCTGCCCACGAGATTATATTGTCAGTTAGCGTCACAACGCGTGTCGCCACGGGTCGTGTGATTCATCATGGCGACCCATATCACGCGTTTTACTGCTACGGTATAATATGAGACGTGTGCTCAAAGGCCAAACCCACTTTCCAAATTGTCGTTTTATGGCACGTTTATGACTTAGAGATTCCGTGTCCCGTGATACTAGCATAAACATATTGCAAGAGAGCTCGCATTTTACGGTATTTGCATTTCTTACAAGCGAATAGACTAGAAGGATCTCAAAAGCATTTGTAATATTGTACAAGTTAAATTTATAGTCTCGTATATCACTACATAGTATAAAACAAAGTCGCTTCCCTGTCTGTCAGTCTGTCTGTATCCTTAGATCTTTAAAACTACGCAACGGTTTTTTTTTAATAGATAGAGTGATTCAAGAGGAAGGTTTATGTATAATTTGTTAACCCGTGCGAAGCCGGGGCGGGTCGCTAGTAATGTTATAAATGCGAACGAACTTGTGTTACCTTTTCATGCTTAAACCCATGAACCGATTTAGATGAAATTTGGTATGAACATAGTTTGAGTCTCAGGAATGGACAGGATTTTATATCACGGAAATCATTCCTTCGGAAGGTGAGAAGGGGGGTAGAATTTACTATGGAAATACTATTTCTACTCAGACGCGGGTAAAGGCTATAATCTGTATATATAAATGCACGTGTCCTGACTGACTGACTGATTCATCAACGCAGAGCCGAAACTACAAAAGCTAGAAAGTAGAAATATCTTATAAGCGACTAGACAGTAGAAATATCTCGAGAGTATTTCTAATATTGCACAAGTTAAATTTATAGTTTAGTGCACAATTCCGACTATAAATCTCTCTTCAGCCTGCATTTAGTATTTATAGGCAAAGTTGCCTAATCGTCGACACGTTCAATCGATCAGTTACTATTTGCGCTAACGGAAGCTCTTGTAATAATTTCTAATGGACTTATATCATGTGCTTATCTTATTATTACGGACATGACGGTCGTATTTGTCTACACGACAACGTGATAATGACTGTGCCATCTCTTTCAATCGCGTGCTGTTAGAAAGGGACAATTATTTTATCACGTGGATAAAGCCATCTCATAATACGACTGTGCAATTGTAATTATTGTGAAGAAGGGATAGGAATCTTGTACAATGACCCGCCTGCGCCTATCTCTATCGCACGCGCGTAATTATATTGCTGTCCCACTCCCACCCATGATGCCGGCGGTCAATGACACTGTGCGAGCGGGACAGCAATATAACTATACGCGTGCGATAGAGATAGGGGCAGGCGGGTTCAATGTACGAAATTAGTTGTGTTAAGCGCTCTTTCTTAGGGCCACTTGCACCATTTACTAACCTGGAGTTAACCGGTTAAACCATGGTTACTAGTACAATTTGAGTAATTTGACACTGGGTTAACGGTTTAACCGCTTAGTGGGACAGTGCAAGTGACCCTTAGTCGGTAAGTTGAAAGGCAATGTTTACAAACTGCCAGAACATTACGAGCGTTGGTCACACGTGAAAATTGCTTGACACTGATATCATCTAAACTATGAAACGTGTAATGTTTCCTAGAAGACGGTCATAACCTAAAACGACCGCTGAAGGGCCGACGCCATTATGGCAGCGCCGGAGTTAACAGGCTTAAATGACTGAGGCTAATGACACGGCAGATGCGCTGACTTCGTGAATATCATTTTATATCTCAGTTAATATTGCCAGTGATGTGGCTTGATGTGATGGCATCCCAAGCACGTAGAAACAGGATTTTTAGTTGCGTGCTTGATCCAGCTTCGCAGCTAGCTAGTGCGCACCTAAACAGGTTTTAAGATTTTTAAAGTGTAACACACTTTATTCAAAACCTCTATATTATATTAACACTAGCGACCCGCCCCGGCTTCGCACGGGTTAACAAATTATACATTAAACCTTCCTCTTGAATCACTATCTATTGAAAAAAACCGCGTCAAAATCCGTTGCGTAGTGTTAAAGATCTAAGAATACATAGGGACAGGCAGACAGCGGGAAACGACTTTGTTTTATACTATGTAGTGACTATGTAGTGATTTCAAAATAAATAGTAGCCAAAAAAACATCCGAAAAGCGAAAATTCTTTTTCAGGCATTCGGCACAAACATTTCGAATAAAAACGAGTTATTCTAAAACTGCTACACACGGACATGGAATTTCCATTTGATTGATTTGCTGGCGGACGAGTCGGATGAGAACGTAACGCACGAGTGCGCCGAGAACAAACGTAGCAGAAATGGCGGATTCTGCTATTGTTTCTGCCACCTTTGCACATTAAGGTTAACATTCTATTTCTGACCGCAGCTGCACTACTGGTACTGAACGCGTCGCTGTTACTGTCAATTTCCATAGTAAATGAACAGTAGTGCAGCTGCGGTTGGAAATGGACTGGTTGCATTCGGATTATTGCAGGAAACTTCAAAATCAATATTGATGCTCGGATAACTGATATTTGCTGCAGCAACCTTTTCATTCTTAATCAACGCATTATTATGGAACAATATTTTCATCAATATGCTGATAAAAACCTCATCATTTTTTTAGGGTTCCGTAGCCAAATGGCAAAAAACGGAACCCTTATAGATTCATCATGTCTGTCTGTCTGTCTGTCTGTCTGTCCGTCTGTCCGTCCGTATGTCACAGTCACTTTTCTCCGAAACTATAAGAACTATACTGTTGAAACTTGGTAAGTAGATGTATTCTGTGAACCGCATTAAGATTTTCACACAAAAATAGAAAAAAAAACAATAAATTTTTGGGGTTCCCCATACTTTCAAAAAATTTTTTTTTTCATCAAACCCATACGTGTGGGGTATCTATGGATAGGTCTTCAAAAATGATATTGAGGATTCTAATATTTTTTTTTTCTAAATTGAATAGTTTGCGCGAGAGACACTTCCAAAGTGGTAAAATGTGTGTCCCCCCCCCCTGTAACTTCTAAAATAACAGAATGATAAAACTAAAAAAAATATATGATGTACATTACCATGTAAACTTCCACCGAAAATTGGTTTGAACGAGATCTAGTAAGTAGTTTTTTTTAATACGTCATAAATCGCCTAAATACGGAACCCTTCATGGGCGATTCCGACTCGCACTTGGCCGCTTTTTGTTGGTTTTTTAATGCTAAATCGCACCTTGCACCACTCAGTAACCCTGGGTTAACTGGGTAATGCAAGAGTTATCATGGTTACCAGTACTATTTGACACTAGTGTTAGTGGGTTGGAGCAAGTGGCCCTTACAAATATAGCGAAAATCTTTAGATCTTTTGTTCACCTGTGCATTGTGCACATAACGGTTTTTGCGCAACTAGGCCTTGTTGGCGCTCATTTAGTTCAGTCTACGGTTGCTAATTGTTTGAACCAGACTACACTCAAGAGCAATGTAAAAGGGACATTTTGTTTAACCTCTCCTATAACCGCCTTCCGGCGGATCCACGTTAGTAGGTATTGAACTCCAATTAACAATTAATAAGAATTCAATACTGCGCGGATCAGCGTTATACGAGAGGTTAAAATATCCTTAGAAAGAATAGAAAGGTACCCGTGGTTATCGTATTTTATG
The DNA here is from genome assembly GCF_948474715.1 of Cydia amplana. Classification (NCBI taxonomy): domain Eukaryota; kingdom Metazoa; phylum Arthropoda; class Insecta; order Lepidoptera; family Tortricidae; genus Cydia; species Cydia amplana. The sequence continues at coordinate 4,239,344 of NC_086081.1, forward strand.
ACTATGATATGACTGCGAGAGGCTCGGAAACTTATTGTCGGATAATTCTGCTAAATGCATAAAAATATAGCTGGTAATTTTTGCTTCCCAATGTACTTAAAATTATACATATATTTCTGTTTGGGTACTCAACAATATTGAAGTAGGTACTTATTGAACAGGTAAGAAAATAATACGTGACATTTTCAACCCAGGAATTCGATAAACCCTTTTAACGGCTTCAACGAACAACGAAACAAAATAATCGCCTGATGGTAAGCAATCACCGTCACCCATGGACACCTGAAACACCAGGGGATTTGCAAATGCGTTGCCGGAATTAAGATGGGAGTACCTACGCTCTTTTCTTGAAGGCGTGTCGGTCCGAAAATACCGCGGCCGATAGTATTTATTCTAGTTAATTATTCTAGATTAGACCAAGCACGATTGTGTTTATGTCAGATATAAAAAAACACCTCCCTCTCGCACTAACACACACACAAAGAATGCTTTATGAGGGACATAAAAAGAGATCGTGCAAGCTTGGCGGTTGAATATTAAATTCATAAAAATGTAGGCGCCGTGAGTCACAGAGAGAGGCTGTGTAGAATATGACTGTATGTCCTTGAATTGAACACTAGGGTCACTAGGGCTATAGATCATCACTACATAGTATAAAACAAAGCCGCTTCCCGCTGTCTGTCTGTCTGTATGTATGCTTAGATCTTTAAAACTACGCAACGGATTTTGATGCGGTTTTTTAAAATAGATAGAGTGATTGAAGAGGAAGCTTTATTTATAATTTGTTAACCCGTGCGAAGCGGGTCGCTAGTCTTAACTATAACATAAGATGGAGCATACAATAAGTGTCCGACCGAAATTTCGGTTCCGGCAGAGAATAAATAATAGTACTAGGTTCCGGCAGCTTTCAGCAAAAAAATCATATTTCGGCCGAAGGTTCGGCTTCGAGCAAAACCGAAATACCACCTTTAAAGTTACTGAATTAGTGGTAGGAAACTAAAATCTGACGAATCTGAATTAATTTTTACCTGTATTGCGCTCTCTCCCACGCTATCGAAACTGGCAGTAAATTGAAGATTTTTTCTTCAATTTTTTATAGTCCCTTGAGTTATACCACGGTCTGTGTCTCTTGGGACACTTACCGGATTTTTGTCTTCAACATTAACTGTTCCTGTTTTACTTTGTTGGGTAGGTAATTAAGTACTTATTTCAGTTTTAGTTTATTTGAGATAACAGCTAAATTGGTCGCAGCTGTTGCACAATTTAATTATTTAAAAAGATGTCTAGCAATAAAAAAGTAAAAAAACACTGGTCCGAAGCTAACTAATAAAGTACCTTATTAACCAACCTACATTATTAACATTATTTAATTAATTGTAAATCATCGTCCTCCTAGCGTTATCCCGGCTTTGTGCCAAAGCTCATGGGAGCCTAGGGTCCGCTCGGCAGCTAATCCCAAGAATTCGCGCCGGCACTAGTTTTTACGAAAGCGAATGCTATCTGACCTTTCAACCCAAAGGGGAAACACAATGTTTTCCTTTACAGAAAAGTGAATAACATGACCGAGAGACACATTGAAATTTTCACGATTTTTACACAACATATGTAGAATATGTGTATCTATGTGTAAAACGTTCAAGTTGATAAACAAGAAGAGTGTGATGTCCATGTTGATGTCAACTTTATTTAGCCAGTCTCTTCCAAGACCACAGGACCACACAATGCCGTCCTCGAAACGTCAGAGGTAATTTAAAAGTCCCGTTTTCGTAAATAATAAGTTCGATACATTCTTATAGGATTCACACATGCACCAAACAAGTACAGCGATAAAAGATTAATAACCGGTAATAGCCGGTAATTAAGTACAATGCTACCGGGCGCCCACCTTCGGTTATCGTGACATAACCTACAAACACAAACCGTCATTGATATCAAATGACTCATGCACAATACGCGCACGAATGACCGGTTTGCAAACACTTTTAGAGTCACACAGGTTTCATTTCATTGTCATTTGTTAACAAACCCACTGTTACTAACAACTGACAAATCGCTTGTAAAAAAGTCGGTTACCTGATAAAGTTGCCAGTAACACCGCTAACCCCGCCACACCTGTCGCTCCAAGCCGATGGGACCTCATTCTGTCTCTTTTCAACACGCTATTCGTTTGCGTCCTCAAGAAAAACAACAGAAATTCAAACTACAAACTTCAACGTCTTTGTTTCAAAACAATAAACAATTTCACTCGCGTTTTTGTTACACCTTCGTCAAAGATAAAGATTTAACCACAAATTGCACAATAAACTGTCCTTAAATCAGTTTGCGAAGCAGTCTTGGAATGATTTCACAGTAGTTCATTATGACGTTTGTCGGTAGCGGGTTGTTTCACCAGTTCAAATTCGGAAAAACTTGTTTCGTGTAGTCGATCGAGCGGGAATGCGGAGGAGCGTACGTCCGCATCCGGCGAGCTCTCAGCGATACTGATGATACTGGCAGCGATGGGAGCGACACGGCGCGGCGGCGGCCGAATGCGGAACTACGCGGCGTCGGAGCCTCGTCCTGTGGGCTAGAGACTGGACTGTAAGTACCAACCAGGCATGCGACGCGATACAACATGGATTTATATTGCACTAGCGACCCGCCCCGGCTTCGCACGGGTTAACAAATTATACATAGACCTTCCTCTTGAATCACTGTACCTATCTATTAAAAAGAAAACCGCATCAAAATCCGTTGCGTAGTTTTAAAGATCTAAGCATATAGACAGACAGACAGACAGCGGGAAGCGACTTTGTTTTATATACTATGTAGTGAAGATGCAAGGACCAAACCAAAACAAGTTATTAGAATACTCGGCTTGTACGTACTTACCTACTAATTGTACAAAAATTTCGAAAAATACATATATTAAGTTTTTTTTGGTTTTAAATTTCAAACGACCATCATGTTTGATTGGTTCGTTACTTAGGTAACTGAATGATTTTTAGGGTTCCGTAGCCAAATGGCAAAAAACGGAACCCTTATAGATTCGTCATGTCTGTCTGTCTGTCTGTCCGTCTGTCCGTCTGTCCGTCTGTCTGTCCGTCCGTATGTCACAGCCACTTTTCTCCGAAACTATAAGAACTATACTGTTGAAACTTGGTAAGTAGATGTATTCTGTGAACCGCATTAAGATTTTCACACAAAAATAGAAAAAAAACAATAAATTTTTGGGGTTCCCCATACTTCGAACTGAAACTCAAAAATCTTTTTTCCATCAAACCCATACGTGTGGGATATCTATGGATAGGTCTTCAAAAATGATATTGAGGTTTCTAATATCATTTTTTTCTAAACTGAATAGTTTGCGCGAGAGACACTTCCAAAGTGGTAAAATGGGTGTCCGGGGGGGACCCTGTAACTTCTAAAATAAGAGAATGATAAAACTAAAAAAAATATATGATGTACCATGTAAACTTCCACCGAAAATTGGTTTGAACGAGATCTAGTAAGTAGTTTTTTTTTATACGTCATAAATCGCCTAAATACGGAACCCTTCATGGGCGAGTCCGACTCGCACTTGGCCGCTTTTTGCAATGAGTATTTTTGTAGCTGTGTGTGTAAACATTCAGTTCAACCTGTTGATATTTGTGTGCGTGTTAGCTGTACAGAAATCTAAATCTAAAAGGTAACTTTTTTTGTTAATCTGCAAATGTGCTGTATCGATTTAGTTTTTTTTTTATACGTCATAAATCGCCTAAATACGGAACCCTTCATGGGCGAGTCCGACTCGCACTTGGCCGCTTTTTAAACTTGGTGACGAAAGCAAAGTGACGTCATGGTACGTGAGCAAACTTGGGTAACTATTTGCCCGCCATCAAAAGTAGTAAAATTACTAAATAATTGTATACTTATTTGTAAGTAAATTAAATGAAAGTCTAAAAATTATACTTAAGTTTATGATAAAAAGTTAATTTTACCTACAAATAGTTTAATTTTAATCAAACTTTTGCCGATAAAAACCGGTAAAATTTAATAGTCACACGGTGACTAAACAAATGTAAGGCACATGCATAAAAATCTGTTTTTTTTTATAAGTAGGTACCTATTTGGTAAGGCAGAAGTGACCGAACGATTCATATTTTAAATTGATATTTTTTTGGTACTTACTTGGATATTTTAGCAGTAGATTTTAAAATTGTTCGCGAATAAAACAAAAACAGTTTAAACTTACCTACTTACTTTAATTCTTGCACTATTTTTACGTCTATTATAGGTATGAGTACATAATTGTCTGACACCATTAGGCATTAAGTCCGCCATTTGTATTTTTTTTTAATGTTTTGTACATTAAAGTTTAAATAAATTATTACTTAGCATATAAAATTAATAACAAAGCTGTTCTTTTTCTTTTTCGTGTAGACTGTAGAGGGATCAAACTTTTCAAAACTAAATTTTTGCCTGCCAATGCTTTGCCACTTCTAGCCCTCGGGGTGTAGCCCTCAGGAGATCTTCCTCAGTGCAAAACTATTTATTTCATTGTAAGAATTATGGACGACAAAACAACGGCCACAGCCTCAAATTAACGGCTTCATCAGTCGCTACACGTCCGCGGTGATTATTAACACCGTGTCAATTTGGTTATTTTCATCGCTTCATTTCTCTCCGATGACTGATTACGGCATACATAATTAATTTCATGCCCGATACGGTGAATAAATAACAAACCGTTGTTTTTTCTTGTGTGCATGGATAATAATTAAACGGTTTTAATTCGAAATTACAGGTTTTTTACGCATTATTTAAACTAAACGGGACCAAACTGCACTTACTGTTTTGTGGTTCATTAGTGTTAGACAGGTGGAAATCGGCCTGTTTCGAGAAAAGTCGTCGACATCTCTTCTAAATACCTAAAACTGGTATGGATGTGTTCCTCGTGATCTCTAGAATACGAAATGACCGGTTTTAGTTTATGGAGTGGGGGACGGGTCGAAAAAAAGGGGGGCAAAGATGGCGGCCGACCATTATTGATATTTGTTCACATCTTGAGTCCTATGGGACCGATCGGTTCGTGTGAGGTGTCGTTTGAAAGAGTATTAAACGTGCTATTATTGTTTCATAATAACCGTAGTCATAACTGTAGTCGTTTACAAAATATTTTAAAATATTTGATTTTATACCGTGCATGGATGGCATAAGTACTGATTAAATATGCGCCTAACTCAATAAATTACAACAATACCGCAATTATTTTATTACAAAATATACGAGACATTTCATTAGCTTACCAAAAACATAAGTTTTATTGGCGTATGATATTATATAACCAATTAATAACGAATTTTGTTCAGCATGGGTCACTACGCACCGTCACGTAAATGGCGGGCGACCGACGTAAACTTTTCATTATTTCTCGGGTTCTATTTTATTGATCAATTGCTGATAGGTACCATTTGAAAGGTTATTAAACGTACAATAAATGGTTTCTAATAGCCGTAGTCATAACTTTAGTAATTTACAAAATATTTTAAAATATTTGATTTTTTTTACCGTGCATGGATGGCATAAGTACTGATAAAATATGCGTCTAACTCAATAAATTATAACTTTACTCCAATAATATTCTTACAAAATGTACGTGAAATTTCATTAGCTTTCCAAAAATATAAGTTTTATTGGTGTATGATATTATATAACCAAGTAATTACGAATTTTGTTCAACATGGGTCACTAAGCGCCGTCACGTAAATGGCAGGAGATCGGTGTCAACTTTTCATTATTTCTCGGGTTTTATTTTATTGATCAGTTCGTGATAGATACCATTTGAAAGAATATTAAACGTACTATAATTGGTTTTCAATAACTGTAGTCATAACTTTAGTCATTTTCAAAATAATTGAAAACATGATTTTTTACCGTGCATGCACATAAGTACTGCTAAAACATGGTTCTAACTTAATAAATTATAACTTTATCGCAATTAATGTATTTACAAAATATACGAGACATTTCATTATCTTTCCAAAAACATAAGATTTATTGGTGTAAGATATTATATAACCAAGTAATAATGAATTTTGTTCAGCATGGGTCACTGCGCACCGTCATATAAATCCCAACAAACAATTAGGCGACACTTAGCACCTATTTTCTTACCTAAAGACAGCCTGGCTCTAGAATAGCTACATCTATAGTCTTAGTTTACAGTTTACAGGCTCTGGTGAGATAAAAGTGTTTAAAAGGTTCATCTAAAGATTTAAGATCTACAGTAGCTGTTTTGGGCGCTATATTGCATGTTAAGCTGCTAGTATTATAGCTTATAGCTCAAAGTGAATTGAACAACCTTAACATCTATATGAGTAATAATCTGCAATTTGCACTTAAGGTTCTAAACGCGTGATAAAGCCTTCTACTTATAGCTTTTTATATCGCAATCGCTACTTAACTCTCTTGTATGACTTACAGTCGAACAGAGAAGTTATGAGTCGCTATTATAGATCTAAGATCATGTAGTTACAGACGAGCGTTATTTAAATACCGTAGTACATCTTATAACTGTCAATAGAGTCATACTTACAAGCTAAAACTACAATGCCAAACGCCAATGAATCAATAGGTAAGCAAAAACTATAAATTAGACCGTAAAATAAAATAGTAAATAAATATAATATAGATAGTTTACTCAATATTGACCTTATCTTACTATTACTATACTTAAAACCGGACTTCACGGATAGTTATTATGTGGACATACGCTGCTACTCAAATAGTAGTCACTTATTTTGCATCCTGGAGCGTGCGGCGACAAATATCTCTTTAACGCCACAAGCCTCAGATCTCACTAAAAAGGTGATTTTAAATTATTAACTACGGAGTGGGTTTGAAAACGTTTTACGTGTAGACGCGTGAGTCAAATAACAACACAGATATTAAGTACTTCATATGCAGTGGTTTTGCAATCATGAAAGCTACGAACTTAACGATGTTATGAACCTAGAACTGGGCTTTTGTCAAAAGAGTCAAACTATACTTAAGTTTCCTGTGATAAAAAAACAAAACAAACAAACCATCATTTATATCGATATTTTATCATTTTGGATACCTACATTATAAAATTTACTGTCAAACAATAATAGAATGCTGCTGGTCTACCAGGCGCTCGCCGCGCCGTGTGTTTGCTTGCTTGGCGAAATTGGTCCTGGCATACCTACATATATGTTTATAGTTGTACGGTAACTAAACAATATTTTTGGAAAATTAATAAATAGTTTGCTCATTTTACTCTAAAAATTTCACGCTATATTTACTACATTATCTCTTTCTCAAATTATTTCAGTCACTAAGCAAACCTCTAAGGTAAAAATTAAACATTTTCTTTAATATTTTTAAAATGGTTATTTTGGGCCTCAGATTTCAAACAATCGAGTATTCACAGAAAATTTAATATGCTTGCAAATGGTATCCACCATGTATCAGAAAAATAGAACCTGAAATATAATGAAAACTCAACGATGGCCGGGCTCCATTTACGTGACGGTGCACAGTACCCATGCTGAACAAAATTCATGATTACTTAGTTATACAACATTATAAAGCAATAAAACTTATATTTTTGGATAGCTCATAAAATTTCCCGTATATTTTGAAAATATTTATTGCGGTAATGTTATAATCTATTGAGTTAGAAGCATGTTTTACCAGTACTTATGTCCATGCACGGTAAAAATCATATATTTTCAATTATTTTGTAAATGACTACAGTTATGACTACGGTTATTAGAAACCAATTATTGTACATTTAACATTCTTTCTAATGGTATCCATCACCAATTGATCAGTAAAATAGAACCCGAGAAACAATGAACAGTTGTGGTCGGTCGCCCGCCATTTACGTGACGGTGCGTAGTGACCCATGCTGAAAAAATTCATCATTACATGGTTATATAATACCATACACTAATAAATCTTATGTTTTTAGAAAGCTAATGAAATTTCTCGTATATTTTGTAATAACATTAATTGCGCTAAAGTTATAATTTATTGAGTTAGACGCATGTTTTGTCAGTACTTATGCCATCCATGCACGGTAAAAAATCATATATTTTAAAATATTTTCTAAACGACTACAGTTATGACTACAGTTATTATGAAGCAATAATAGCACGTTTAATACTCTTTCAAACGACACCTGAAACGAACCGATCGGTCCCATAGGACTCAAGATGTGAACAAATATCAATGCTGGTCGGCCGCCCACATTCCCCCCCTTTTTATCGACACGTCCCCCTCTCCATAAACTAAAACCGGTCAATTCGTATTCTAGAGACCACGAGGAACACATCCATACCAGTTTTAGGTATTTAGAAGAGATGTCTACGAAAATCGTGAAGGAGACGACTTGTGTTTAATTTAACGCCAGACTATGTATTATTTAAACATGAAATGATATTGAATGTGGTCAGTATTTTGGGTCAGTAAATAGTCTGCGGAGAACCAAACGTCGATTTTATTATCTAAGTAAATGATTTATACAAACATTCAAACTGTATTAATTACATATCATTAAAGAATGGCATTTATAATGACACGATATAAAACAGAAAAACCGTACGCACAAATTACTTAAACTGACCGCGAAATACATTATTAAATTGTACAACGGGATTTAACCGCGTTTTTAATTAAGTTTTAAGGTTTGCCTCCGAACATAATGATAATATTAAATACATATATTAGAAACGGGTCACTCACGTATTTTAAGTCTCACGGAAGTTTTGTCATAATGATAATGTGTAAAAATCGTGAAGGTTACATCTATGCACAGACAAATACTTCATTACGATTTTCTTTCAATATTTTTAACACCAGAAAAAACCCCGATTGTTCCAACGTTAACCTCTAAATTCCCAGAGCCGTCAAATTCTTTTGATAACCAAAATTATTGATGGGATGGGGATTGCCTCACGCTGTCACTCACAGCTACGAGATTCGGTGAAAGTTTTTTAATCTACACAATTCGTATTAAAATCTGTGTACCCGGGACCCAATCATAGAGTAAATTGGCTTTTAAAGTTTCACAACGACCTTTTTGCATTGAGTGGTTGAAATTAGATGCTCATTTATCTTATACGATATCATATCATTTAATGGGTTGGGAAAATAGAGGTTGTAAGAGCTTTAAAGTGTCATTCAATAGAACTTGCTAACTATGTAAACAAACCGCCATACTAAAATTGACACTGAATGTCAATTTACTAGTAACTTTTGTTTACATAGTTAGCAAGTTCTATTGAATGACACTTTACTGTTCTCTATTAAAGAAACATTCCATGTTTTCTGTACTTCAATTACGTACAATAGCACCAAACTAGTGAAATAGGGATGTTGACATGAATCGCGAATATATAACATGTTATGTTTTTACCATAGCAGGGAATATTAGAACGCGGAAAATCATATTTTGCAAGTGTAAATATGCGCAATAAATTAATTAAAAATAATCAAAAGTATTTAAAATAATGCCCAGTATCACGTGACTGCAAACGCCAATCGGAGCGCGTGACGTAATCACAGTGGAATCACCAAAGACAAGTTATAAAACCTGCCTAAGTGTCTACAGATTATCGTACCGAAACGCGATCTTGGTGCGGTGCGGCGCACGAATCGATAGTGTGTAAGGTGGTGCGTTAAGGACGCAGCTATAAGTTAGAGCGAGAAAGAAGGTCACTGTCCGATGCGGTAGTGTGTTAACGCTTTAAAAAAAATTGTCAGTTGCCATATAAAGAATTTAAAAAAATGACTGACAGCAGTTTGTTTAAAACGCCGTTACGTCATCAAGGTCACGTGACAGTTTGGAGCGTTTAGGCGCGAAATTTAAACACGAAACTTATTATACATGTTTTTTTATTCAAAATTAATGAATATATTTTTTTAATATTTTTTTCTGTAATTATTACGTGTCTATCTACAAAATGAAACCAGTTCCAAAAAATTGTCAACATCCCTATTAAAACACCGAAAAAGTTAAAAGAAAACAGGCACTTTTTAGTTTTAGAATTTTAAATACTTTTAAAACTAAACTATAAATTAATAAACATACAAATGATAATCAGATTGGTTTTGAATTAAAACTAGGGTAAATTAATTAAATAGATTATTAGACAGGCATGCGCAAGTCAATCGGCCAAAAGTAAGACGATATAACAACAAATAGTAACGATATATAATCCGGGGGACGGATAGGAAATTTTAATTAGCTTAATGTAACGAAATTTAAATAAACAGTTGATCGCAACGGAACTTTTCAAGTGCTCACAATGAAAACAAAATTCTAAATGGGGTTGAGGACATACTATGTAGGAATTACCTACCCAACTTGCAAGAGTTGCAAGATATGTTCGAGCAATAGACACGAATAATCAATTATCATGTTTCATGATTGAACCGCCACAATCCAATACCCGCGCCAAATCCACACATATAGAGATATCATAATCAAAACTGATACCGACATGGCGGCCCGACCCCTATTTGCCATGTAACCTTAATAGATCCGACCAATTCTCGATTTAACTCGACGCAAAATGGAATAAAAAGCATGCCTCGGGATGCTCGGATAAATTAATTGAAAGGGGATCAGGCCCTTGTTTTGACTGAGCAAATAGAATTAAAACATTCCCCATAGGTATGATAACAAATGCGCTATTGACCAAAGTAAATAAAATATGATAGTCGAATTTCATTTCATTTCGGTCTGCTCAGAGCAGTAGGGTTGTCAACTAAACGACCGACACACTAAAACCACCTAAAACTTAATGCTTCGTTTCCATAGTGAAGTGAATTATGCGTTTTTGTTATACAATTTGCCGTTTCTAATCTTTTAAGTGTTACTGTATCATAATATGTAATATGTACATAGTTCCTTTGTTACAAACAGCAGAATTGTAGTTAAATTTATTAGATAGCAACAACATACTAAATTTATATTAGACTAGCGACCCGCCCCGGCTTCGCTCGGGTAGTTCAACGAATTTACACAAAACCTTTACAAATTATACACTTAAACCTTCCTCAAGAATCACTATATTAATCGGTGAAAACCGCATGAAAATCCGTACAGTAACTAGTTTTTGAGTTTATCGCGAACATACAGACAGACAGACGCGGCAGAGACTTTGTTTTATAATATATTATGTATTGATATTGACTAGCGACCCGCCCAGGCTTCGCACGGGTTAACAAATTATACATAAACCTTCCTCTTGAATCACTCTATCTATTAAAAAAACCGCATCAAAATCCGTTGCGTAGTTTTAAAGATCTAAGCATATATAGGGACAGACAGACAGCGGGAAGCTTTTATACTATGTAGTAGGTATAAAGCTTTCTGAATATTGGTTTTGATCGCCAATAAACTACTAATTACCGTTTGAAGGCAGGAGTTCGACAGAATGTAAAGTTTTACCAGATTTATCAATCTTAGCGACCCTAGCTAATCCGGGGCTCAGTCTAGACTAGACCAAGGCCTAAATAAATAAGCACTCTATCAAGTGGGAACCTCAAAACGTTTACTTAGTTCAACATCAAAGCTTTGAGATTGTAATATTTTTATTGGCGACTGCGTAAAATGAGCTTACGATAAACCTTGTTGGTCTATTAAGTAGCTTACGTAAAAAGCTCTCTTTTCTTGTGTATTACTTAGTTTCTTTTTTAATGTGTTCTTTTAGCTACGTATTTTAAATAGGAAAGTATATGTATGATAGATATGCCTCGTAAAAAAGACACGATATTCTAATGCTTTATAATAATGCTTTTGAATTTTTAATCAAAGATACAATGCAATAAAAGATTTTCTAACTGGTTTTACAAAATGAAAAAGAAAAAGTAAATGTAGCAAAACATAACAAGTTACCAACATATATTTGAGGGTATTTAATTCCTACATACATGTTTAATTTGCTACGAAAATTGAAAATTACTGGCCATTGGAAGTAGAACTCGATCCGATCCGAGAATAATGATTTATTTACAATGTGAAGATTGTAAGCTATTATATAAATATATATATGTAGTTTCTCTCATTAAGAAGCATTTAAGAAGCTTTGTAACCCCATGCAGTTATATAAAGAACAGGAAAACACTTGTTTTGTTGAGGCAGACTGACATCAAATTGGTATAATATTTCAAAATCTGAATAGATCTGTCGCTCGAGCTTCAAAGTAGTAAATATTTTGTAACAAATTCTAAATCGGACTCCTTCGCAACCTTTCCCTTAAGGCATTCACAATTGTGTGAGAATTTTCAATTTCGAATTCCGTTCGGTATTATAAGTACGAAAAAAAATATTTAAATGTTAAACCCGGTTACTATTTTTTTGTAATTTTTCGCTTCATATTGAAGTAGCTAATCGAGTCGTAAAAGAAAACGTAACATCAATTCAAGTTTAAAACAAGTGTTGGATACTATATTCAATGTGTAGTTAGCGGTAAATAATTAATTATTAATTAATAATAAAAAGAGAGAACAAAGAAGAAAAAGGAAATAAACGTAAAATACGTTGCGAGTTTGGAAATCACGTATAATCAGACCTCATTATACGTTTTTTTAGGATCCTTCACTAATCCCGCTCAGCACCATTATAATCCAACGCACGACCTGCAAATTTCAGAATGAATCTCAACTCGGTATCTAAATTTCGCGCATGATTGCGGGCCCATATTGCTTTATTTAGATTTTCGTCGGTAACATTTTCACCTCTCCTCAACGATATCGGTAGGGCAGTGGACTGTGAGTAATCCGTCGGGACGTTGGGGTGCAAAAATCCACCCTAGTCAGTGTCATGGAGAGTTGGAGACCGGGAGAGGTTGAGACAGTTTGGGAATGATTGGACAACTGGCTGTTTGGCGAAACACGAGTTAAGAGAAGAAAGAAAGTATATAAGCAGGATCAAGCATGGCTCACTCGCTACAAGTTACCTATAAGTACATGCGAGCCACACCAATTTTGATGTTATAGCGGCTCGCGCTTGGGCCACCATATTAGCGGTCAATATCTGTCGTAAGTAATAGACGCGTTTTGTTAAAGAGTGAATCTTCTGTACCTAATATTATTATTTATTCTGTGACAGGATATTATTTTGGTTCGTTTGTTGTGTCGCCATACGACAGCGAGCGATACAATGACAGCAATATCAGTGCCTGACAATAGTATGCAGTTAAAATACACTAAGATAAAAGATAATTAATAGATATACCATGAAATGAAATGATACAATACACCTAATTTGACGAATGATTTATTTCGACGTAAACAATATATGGAGGATATAAACAATAAATACACCTATGGTTTTTGGTTTATCTAGTACCTACCTACTAAATATGTCTAATAGTAATAATAAGTTGTACCTATGCAACTTTTTATATAATAAGCACTGCAACGTAGAGCTTAGTTTTAGTTACACCATCAATTTTCTTAATAGCCATGTGTTCATAAATAAAGTAATTTATACCTGGTACGTTGTTAAGCTATCATCTCGATCACAATTTCAAAAATGTCACTTTCATATATCACGGTCTGTACCAATCTACACGCGTAAGTCAATTTCATACTTATTCTAAAGATCATTAGTCATGTCACCGCACGACATGCGAAAGTGCGCAAAGATAACTTGGCTTGAAGCAAGTTGTATTTCGCACAAAATACAAGAATGGAATGGACGGATATTTGCCATAGATGGACATTAACGGTGAAGTCGATACAAATTAGAAAATAAACATACAAATATCTACTATTTTCTATTATTGGAATAAGTATAGACATATGCTTTAAGGCCCCATACGCACTAGCGGCTGGCCGCTTAGGCGGTTCGTTTGAGCGGCCAGCCGCCTGACGCGGTTGATATAGCGGCTGGCCGCTATGGCGGCTAGCCGCGATGAAACCGCGATGCAACCGCGTTAAGCGGCTAAGATTACACAAATATTGTCTAAGATATGTTTGCAATGTAGGTATAGATTTGTAGATAGATTGATACGAATCTTATATATTTAAGTTTTTTGTACAGCTTTCTCAAAATGTTTACCTACCTTATTAGGCTGGGCCGTGGAAAAAATGTAAATACTACTTCTAATAGTCATTTGGTTTCCTTTTCCTATGTTAAGCTTGGTTGGAGGCTTGGAGGACTACTTTATTTTTATTTTATTTTATTTATGTATTTATTTACCTACCTAACGATTCGATTGGCAACGAGGTACCTACATAGTTAGTTTGGATTGGTTGGTTGGTTATAACTTTTACGTCACCGCTACGCGAGGAGAAAATCTCACTTCCTGACCAAGGCAAGACGTAAAACTTTAGACAAACCACGGGCGGTAATTCGTAAAGCCCCAGATTGCATATTTATGGCCCTTAACTTGGGTTCGGGCCACAAACACCTGCGATGTGGAGCATTCACGAATTCACCTCCCTTAGGTATGTAATGTACTATAACATAACATACCTACCCTTAACCTGCTACGTACTTAAAATGGTAAATTATAAAAAGCACTTAACACATTCTTTAAAAAGTTATTCGACTTTAAATAACGGTAACTATTTGGCGAAACCGTGTAATGCTCCATTTGTTACTGGGCACTCACTTTAATGGAATATAATTTCGCTCGGAACATTTTAGCACAACTCTTAGCCGCCTAGAATACCGGACTAAGATTTTGTTAAAGCAATCTAGGTCACTTTTATTAGACTAATTTTCTTTTATTGGGGCGTTAAGTTTTAGCTGTACCTAAAATTAAATTTGAATAGGTACATACCACCAACCACCAGAAGTACAGAAGAGGTATTAAAATGTAGGCCTATACACACTCTCTTAATGTATATGTGCGATGTGGTCCGTTTTAATAGTTTTATTTCATGAGTAACTATCGCGGTTACCGAAGACAATATTATGTTGATGCATTGTTATTATTTTTTTGCTATTTACCTACAAATGGTATATTTTTATTAAAAACAAACTAAGTACTAAAACAAATAATAAAAAGCATTAAGGCGCTAGACGCCGTTTTTGGCCGAAAACTCTAACATTCTAGAGTCTATATCTTCTTAACGGTTCAACAAAAAAATATGAAAAAAATATATATGATTTTACGTTTTATGTACAACATTTCTAACGTTTGACTTGTTCCCTATGACTTATAGTTTTTCCAAAAAAGGAACATTACGACAGGCCGTTTTGCGACTAACTTTGCCTATTTCTAGTGAACGGTTTATTCGATTAAAGTTATTTTTAAATTAGAATAATTGTTTTAACAGATACTACAAATGAAACGTAGAATAATGTTAATAAATAATTTTTTTTTAAGAAATCGAATATTTTTCAACATTTTGTGCGTATGTAGCTCGAAAAAGGCGTGGCCGGCAGTCGTGTGCTAGCTTTGAGACGAGGAGGCTGTGTCGCTCGTCGCTCCGTGCCTTCCTTGTATTCTGCATGCTTGTTCTGAGCCGAGGTGCAATAAAATTGGAGTTATTGTGGCCAAAGATTAAATAACTGCAGAATGTTGATTTGGTTGTGACGCGCTTTAGCGCGCACAACACGGTGTTTCGCAGCCTATTATTACGAACGTAATGACAATATTTCCACTTATGTTTGAGAAAGCTTCATTTGAAATATATAAAAAATGTTTTCGAACATGCGCCGACATATTGCCATTAAAAATTAACGTTTTTAATAAAGTTCAATTTCTAAAAAAAATTGATCAACATTGGCAATTTATGTTGTAGGTATATACTATATAGTTTGATTCAGAAACCATTACATTTTTAGGATTGTTACCCATTAAAATGATGTTAGTTTATTAAGTAAATCTGAGGGCACGGCAGTGCCCCCGCCAAGTCGAGCAAAAAAAGAGGCACGGCCGTACCATCCTTTTCTCGAAGCGATTCAGGCCATTTTCGACGTCCTGTAATTTTGTGCTGGCTGAAGCTAAAACCCTGAATTTTCAGTAATATATAGGGCTAAACATGCTTAAGATATATTCTCAAAAACATTCAATTTGAACTAGTAGTTTAAGAATGATTGTACGTCAAATTTCCTTATTTTCGACACTGACACACTCACTCACTCACTCACTCAGTCACCTACGATCATCATAATTCTAAGGTACTTCTAGTATATCCACAAGCTTCAAATTTTAAACATAAGTAGTTTTCAGCTTATCAAGCCATAGAAAACCTAAAAATATTGCAATATCAGTCACGTTTTAAAGATCTAAGAACTGCATAAGTAAGTTTGTAATCCCATATAAATATTTGCTATTACAAAGTTACTGTTGCAGTTCCTACAAATAGTAGGTAGTAAAGTAAAGGTACACTACGATGTACGATGTGAGTATGAATGAAGATGTGTTTCTTTATGATATGTGTATATATTAGACAAAACAAAAAACCTAAGGTAGGTAATAAACACATTAAAAAATGTTGGCTGACGGCGTATTGCATAAAGTATCATTCTATGGAACTAACTATGTCAACAAAAGTCATTAGTAAATTCATTCATCAAGTTTGATTACTTACATAGTTAGCAAGTTCCATCGAATGACACTCTACCAATTCACTACGACGGTTATGTCAATTACACAAACGTGCAGCATGGTGCGTAACGGGATGGGTAAGTAATATATATAATAATAATATAATTTTATACGGCGTTTTAAACAGGACGCGAGTCGTATTAACCGTGAAATGTAATTTACGACCTCCACTAAATGCATTATCTACTCATACTCAAACAACAAAATATCTGCAAACAAAAGGTATACGAGTATAGCGCCAACTGCACGCCTCTGGGCTGTATCTTATTCTTTGAACCTCGTGGCGGTGCAGCGATACAAAATTCACGTACGATCGCAGCGAGCGGGGTAAGCGGGTGGTGCGGGTACAGAGCGCTTAGCTCCGCCCTGACGCTCAAGGGCATTGGGCCTTCCAATCGTCTTAAAATAAAAAAATTTTTGCTTGTATGTAAATTCAATGTCGACGCCCTGCCCTTGTGGCCTATTTGCTGAATAAATGTTGAAGTTGAAGTTTGAAGGGGGCAATAAAGTCGTGTAGGTATCGCAGTAATTATTTTTTAATATCCAAATAACCCACTTTTCTAGTCATTTTGTATAGACCACGCCGATTTTGTATGGTACTACATAGTTAAAAATGCACCTATTCCCATCTGTGCCCGGCGGGGACAAATGGGAATGTACCATACAATCCACATGAACAGTGTAGGTATGGGTTGTCACTTCATCTTACAATCATTTCAACGCCTTTTACATTCAATGACCTTTTTATACGTTAACCAGATAGTTTTGCCTTAGGTATTGTAGCATTACTTTTGCATATGGTTAGAATCGTATATAGGTGGGCAATGTTTTTTTTTCTCTACAACTTTGTCCACTCACAACAACCACACCATCTCCTTTTCGGTCCAAGGAAATATATTTCTGATTTTGAATAAGGAAAAATCTTTTAATATCGTAGGTAATAACCACATTTCAGTTATAATTGAACTCAATAAGGAATCCCGAGCTCCTTACCCACATCGCATTCTAAGACTGCATTAGAGTCCCACGTTATGAGTTGGAAAATGCGACACTTCTTACCTACCCTAAGAGGGGAGGAGTATTTATGATGTCTGTTGATTTATTGCCTAACCACCCCTGCGTTGAGACGTTTTGTTATGCTTTGTCTACCAGTGACGCTGCGGCCAACTTATGACTCAGCTGAGTAGTGATGGAAATCTGCAAAAAACAACTATTTTTTTCATCGATTTTCTTGCTATAAGTAGTCCGTTTTTTTAGAAGAAAGGTAACTAATAATCTTGACGTGTCTTTTTAATGAAAAACACTTTTGAAATATAAGTCACGGCAAATATGTAACAATTATACGATTACATTCATTCTTTTGCTTTCATAAGTAATAGTTACTGATTTTTAAAAATACTGTTTTTTTTTTCAATTAAAAGACACGTCAAGATCGCGTAGTCTATTTCTAATGCTAAAAAAACGAACTAATATACATTAAAATGAATATATTTATTTAGGAAAAATAATTGATTTGTTTTTATTTTAGTCAAGATTTCAAATTGAACGCCTAAAAAGTCCTTATTTAATTTTTTTCGAGCTATTGGTCTGTCGGTTTTAGAAATAAATAACTGAGTAGAGTTAGACCAAGCTAACTCTAAAATGCATTTTAAACGATGAAGTGAGGCAATTTCATATAATGTTTATAATGAATGACACTCTCACTTTTTGTCATGTTCAAAATTGGTGCAAAGTTAACTTGGACAACTAATAAAATCCTATTGTTTAAAAGTTAAAAAAAACAAACATTTATAATTCCGGGGGTTTTCACACTTACGAGCCATGCAAACACAGAGCAATTAAGTTTCTCGACATTCGACAGTGAAAAATTATGATTTTAATTGATTGACTGCGAATCGATTATTAAACTCGATTATTTTTTCACGTCCCTACAGCGAAGACAGCATCAAATTGATAAAGTCCTACGCAGTATCCAGTTACTGTAACGTAGAACCTTGCCGCTCTGAACTGGCGATATGAATAAAAGTAACGCTCATTGACTCGAGTTATATGCGAGATTTCCGAGTGATAAGTGATCTCAAATTTCATGTTACATTACTGGTAAGTAAGACTTCCTTTGTGCAGGGAGTGCATGACATGACATGCATATAATACTCTTTCTCTAAGTATGTAGGGCGACACGTACTGCAACGGTATGAGGTACCGAGCATTACGGCCCAATGAATCTTGAATTTCCTGGATTCAACGGGCATTTAGGCCGTCACAATTTGACTGTAGGTTTACTTAGGTGTATCTTACATAAATGTGTTCTCGAAAATTAAATATTCATGATATTTATAAAAGCGAGAATAGCGGATCAGGCTAAATATCAAGATTTTGTATTACCAGGCGGTCTAGCATGAGTTGCGTTCTTGCGCGCGACTCCATACTTGAAGTCGCGCAAGATGTATGGAGTCGCGCGCGAGAACGCAACTCATGCTAGACCGCCTGATGTTGTTTCTGGCATTCTAATAAACGCCTGGTGTTTATCTACGAGCAATGATGATGAAACTAACATTAGTTCTTTACGTAGGTGTAGTAATGATACTTATAAAAAGTTTGACTATAACCGCGAAAATCGAAGTTCGCAAATTGTTCTCTGTCACTCTGGTTACGCCTTCAATGGAGTAAAAGAGAAAGATCCCCGCAATTAGCGAATTTCGGTCTTCGCGGTAGCCCCTCTGACTTCGATTTTTTTATTGTGCCTACCGCCTTCTTTTTATACACCCCTTAAAAATTATAGCTTAATGATGAATTGAAGATAGAGAAATAATGTATCTGAACTTGATTTCCTATCGACTAACGTGCATGTACCTACGTATAATTACTCCATTGGCCTTTGCGTCTATGGCAGACGATTTATGGTGCAAATCGGACAGACAATGACCTCTCCAGACTTAACACCGCCTGGGACTGAATTAAGGAAACGCAGGGATGCCAAGCACTTGCATTACCCTTTCGGCTTCACTGTCTTAACCCACAGGAAAGGCGAGCCAATACGTGTGGAGGCAGGTCGGCTGCAGGAATCTGCCGCTTATTTCAGGTTGGACCCTACTCACGCCTTACGGTAACTCCATTCCGGGATTTAATTTTGGAGTATCCTTCTCCTAGCTCCTAGATGGATTGCAAGCCAATGCTAAGAGGTCTATCTCCCCTGTGACGAAACAGCATTTTGCTTCGTTCGTGGATTTAGTCGCCTCGTACGACACCCTTATCCCATGTGAGGGTTTGCGCTATTCTAAAGCCGGCAACCACACGGCCAGTATAATTACTAATAATTAGTGATATGACAATGTAAAGCGACGACAGGTAAAACACCACATGCGAACAAGTAATCAGGGGTCAAAGCAAACATATATGTAATTTAGTTCGGGAATAGATAATAGTGATTCAAATAAATATCAGGCTTGTTGATTTTTCTCTTAGTGTAAGGCCTGAGTGGACGCTCGAAGCGGAGCGTTCGGCGGGGCGTGCAGCGTGGCGTCGAGCTCCCAAGGGATTTGAGTAGCGTGCACTAAGGCCGCTCCTATACGTTTGCATTTGTTTAACATGCACGCCGCACGCCCCGCCCCGCTGTACGCCCAACTCGAGCGTCCACTCAGGCCTTACACTTAGTGTGTTCCTTTACCACCGATTTTTGGTTTTGGTTGAATTGGAATTCCTGGTAAGTTTTTTTTTTACGGCCATCGTCTATATTCAGGGAAGCTCGGAATCAATTTCATTTCTTATTTAAAGATAAGATACCCATGTTTACATAATCCAATAGGTAACGTGTGATCCCATTTCTACCTCAAATTTTACGTAATAAATGTACGCCATTTGGATTTCATGACGAAAGTCACGCGATCGCTAGCACGGCAGCAGAGAGGAAATGAGAGAACTTTTTTTAAACTGCCTTTAACATTTTTTTAGAGGGCCACAAAGACGGTTTTTCCTTGTAGCCCCGGCTTGCAAGATGAACGGCTCGGCCACGACATTGAGCGACTTGCGACGGCGGCAGCGCCAACCATAGGTTGGAGCGAGACACAGCGATCGGACCTTTCGTTCCCACCTATGGTTGTCGCTGCCGCCGTCGCCAGTCGCGTAATGTCGTGGCCGAGCCAGTTAGGCCCCAGCGGGCCTAACCTACGCTGTTCTACTTTAAAGGCATTTAAAAGGTAAAAACTCAAGATAATTATGTCAATTCTCCTATTATCTAAGTTCAGAGGCTGTGAGAATTAGGCTCGCGACTTTGTGATACTAGCCCATCACGCTGCCAACGAGACATATCCAATGACAGCAAATACTTCCACCACTTCCACCGTATTCCTCAGGTCTCAGGTGCGCCTTAGGGATGCGCTTAGCAACGTCTATTTATTTAGAATAGAATAGAATAGCTGTCATATTTATACTGATTTAAACTTTCACGATTTTTACACTTTATTAAATTGTACAACGGGACTTAATCGCGTATCAAAGTTTTAAGATTTACCTCCAACGTTTCGAGGATGGCGTTGTCCCCGTGGTCTTCTCCGAGACAAGGCCATGCTCGAAATGTCGGACGTAAATTTTTAAATTTAAATACGCAATTAAAGTTCCGTTGTACAATTTAACTAATAATCATATTTATCCTATTCATTTTTTTAAATAATTAAAATTATACCTTTAAATATTTTTTTTAATAATTAAAATTATAAATTAAAAAGACAAAACGCTTCATGTCGTTCCTGGTGCAATGGTGCCCATGATGCTCGCAGCATTGCCACGCTGGATCACCACTCACAGCCTTTGCACGAGGATTTATATTTCTAAGCATTGTGTTCTCCCAAATTCTCTCTACCTGTACACTTACGGCCCGCGAGCGAACCTACCGCAAAGGGTGATCGATCAATAACCGGGTCATTGCCGGCGCAAAATGGAACGAGCTAATGCTTAAACCTTACCCCACAGCGTACCACATATGGCCACCTGATGGATCACTGGGACGCAGGAAAGAGGATTTATTACTTTATAATAATTAGAAAAATATTTTCCTTTATAATATAATCCCGATAAGTGGAATATCTAGCGAGGGTTTCAAGGCACGAGGTTTCAAGAAACTTAGCTACCGAGTGAAACATAACGAACGAATGCCTAAACCTTACCCTGCCACAGGCCCACAGCGTAGGTACCACATATGGGCACCTGATGGAACACTGGGACGCTCGAGGATTTAAATATTACTTTATAAGAATCTATAAAGCTGTAGATCAATTTTTTATGATATAGGAGGCAAACGAGCGGACTAATCGCCTGATGGTAAGCAATTACCGTCACCCATGGACACTTGCCACGCCAAAGGGGTTAGAAGTACGCTGCCGGCCTTTAAGATAAAAGTTCGCTCTTCTTCAACATGGAAATCCATGAAAGGGGCATATGTTCAACAGTGGACGTCATGCTAAGAAGACGCTTTTTTTATAAATCTAGTTGGCGGTAGATTGTATACATATATTGCACAATTAATTAGACGAATATTCTAGCTCTTCCTATGGGTCCAACATGTACTGAACTTTGCTTTACGCTACACAAGCCGACATACAAATGGCAACTCCTATTCAGCCAAGCTAATTGCACTGTACACATGACAACGTTCCCCCCAAATAGCATTAAGTCCGCAAACAATTAAAACCAATTTAGACACTATTACGTTGTAATAAGATAGAGAATGCGATGTGTTGTACATTTTCTTAAGATTTAAGTCACTTAAAGATGCGATAGAATTGCAACTGAGTAACATCACACGTTGTTTTGGCTTCGAGACTGAATGTGTATTTGCTTGCTTTCTTATCCGCTACGCTATCTGAACTAATTAAGTGTAGGTATCAACTAGGTTTTGACTATTAAAAAATTTTAGGAGCGAAAAACAAATTCCATACAAAATTTTAAAAACTCCTGACTCTTATAGGTAATAATAAATAAATAAAATAAAAAAATAAAATAAAAAAGCCTTTTATTTCAAGTCCAATTTGTTACACTCATTTCATTACAACAGTATAAGTTAGCATTTATTTATAAGTATTTATTTTAGGTATAATGTCAATTAGAATTATTTATTGTTATTGTTAAGTCAATTTTCACATATTATAAATATACAAAGTATTAATTATTTGTGGTGGACAAGAACCCCTCATCGGGTGAAGGCCTCCTCCAAGGACTTCCATCTATCCCTGTTTGTAGCTATATCTTTCCAGTTTATACCGGCTGTTTTATTTATGTCATCAGTCCAACGGCTGTTAGGTTTCCCGGAGCGTCGTTTGCCTGCAGGTCCTTTCCAGGTGGTAGCTTTCAAGGTCCAGCGCGAGTCTGACAGCCTGGCAACATGTCCAGCCCATCTCCATTTTTGTGTTTTGGCGTGTTCGAGAGCGTCTATTAGTTTTGTTACAGCTCTTATATTTATATGTGGTATTTTTTGAACTCTTTTTATGTTTAGCAGGCTTCTCTCCATCGCTCTCTGGCATGTAGTTATTTTTGATTTAATTTTTGCAGTGAACAGCCAGGTTTGACTTGCATAAGTCAGTGAAGGTAAAATACATATATCCATAACTTTTTTCTTGATTTTCATATTCATATTACTTTTCAGGATTTCCTTTAGGCTCCAGTATTTATTCCAAGCTATTTTTGGGTCGTTCTCGCATTTCGTGCAAATCGGTGTTTTCGGAAATTTACCAAAAATGTGGTGGCGTTTTCAAATATCTGTTAATGCAAGGTTGTAACATAGGGCCTAAAGTATATGTTTCTCCAATGAACAATTCTAAAAAGATATGTATTTTCTTTATATGTACAATTAACACCCAAATTTTTCATTCATCTCTACATGTAACGCGTGAAGATATAACTTTGACCTACATTTTAACCTTAAGATACTACAAATAGAAAATTCGTTGTTTGTTCAATAAATGACTTATTTAGTTATGTTTTAAATCGTATAATATTAGAAGCTAGAAATAAATAATAAAAACTATACAGCCTTATAAGTGTATGGTTCAAGTAATTTCTTCATTACCGACGCGAGAAATAGATTAGCTATATTTTGCTATATAGCGAGGGTATATAGCGCCTACCGCCGATGCAACACATTGTTCGTCAGTCAGTTGGCCGCGTGATCTCGTAGCGGACGCCCGTGTGCCGCTGTTAGCGAAAATATATACGATCTCTCGGGTCGGGAAGGAGTGTGGTTCTCGTTAGTCTTCATCGCCATCGCGTGATTTATACAGTAAGTAGCAAGTGTACATTATTATAATTATACGTAATGAAGTGTTTTAGTGTCCCCTTTCAGATGATTTATTCTGCAAAATTAAGGTCTGATGCCAACTGATGTAGGCGACAAAAACTTCCAAAACTTCATTCATATCGGTTTCATTCACTTCTTTTCCTTCTAATTTTACTGGGAAAGGTAATGAATGACTTAAGAAGGTAATGATAATATATTCGAGGCAGTGCATTTAATGGAAAGAGGCTTAGTTATTATAAATATTACGTTGTTATAAACATTTAAAACTGTATATGATAATAGGGGAGCCCAACCGGGGAGCCTTTGTAGTCTAAGATGGTCGACCTTCACCGATATGTCTGACGGATGAAACTTACATATTATGAAAGAAAATATATTCCTGAACATAAATAAATAGGGTTGCTTAAAGAAATATGGTCAAAACTATGTTTATTATTTTTTGAAAAAAAAAATTTTTTTTTCTTCAAATTTCACCGATCTGTCTGACAAACGAAATAAGTTCCAATGGAAAGTATACAACTTGTACAATATAAATCAACTAGGTTGCCTATCTTTTTCCGGTCACTATTATGTGGTTATAGGGTTGCTTGCGAAAATCCGGTCACAAATAAGGTTTGCCAGGCTTTTAAATAAAATAAGAAGGGAAGACTTTTAGCGATAACTCATAAACGGCTTAACTTATCAAGTTCGTTTTAATTTTGTTTGAATGAGTTTATTAAGCACTATTTTTATGATTTTTTTCCATATTTTTTGGATCGATTTTTCAAAAGTTAGAAGGAATAACCGTTTTTTATTCTTTCTAAATTATTATTTCCGAATTGATTGACTTTATCAAAAAATGTTGTTTGCAAACTCCTATTTATTTTTAAAGACCTATCCGACGACACCCCACACTATAGGGTTAAAACGATAAAAAAAAATTACATAGGTACAAAACGCGAATGATTTAAATATATTTTGTCTATGCTAATTTTTGAAAATATGAAAACTATGTTTTATGTGATATGGTGCGCAGATGATCAAACCGACTTAACAAACACTTGGGGTTAACAATCTCGACTTATAATGATGATAAGTAAATGGTGAATGTACCATCTAGCTTGAACATTATAAGTTGAGATTGTCAACTCCAAGTGTATGTCAAGTCGGTTTGATCATCTCCGCAGTGCTTAAGACACATGTTTTTAATATTGTTGATTTTAATTGGTGTTAATTTTCTTGAAATACAGTTTTATATATAAATAATAAATAAATAAATAAATAAATATTGGGGGACATCTTACACAGATCAACCTAGCCCCAAACTAAGCAAAGCTTGTACTATGGGTGCTAGGCGACGATATACATACGTATATAGATAAATACATACTTATATACATAGAATATGTTCGATTTCATAAGTTTGTTTCATTACCGTCCACTGATAAAATTACCATCTCGGCCGAATTCATTACCAGCGCGTAGTTCATTACCAGTAGCCTTATTAAATGAAAAGTAATAACGTTACAAAGGTGCCTTTAGCAGAAAAATGTTAATAAATGAATCCACAAATTGACGAAACTCAAAAGTTTACCATTTAAAACAAAAATTACAAATCGAGAGAATCTCACCGATTTGCACGAAATGAGAGAATGACCCTTTTACTCGTCGGTCTACTTCTTCTTCGTTTCGTTGACTACTGAATGATATCTGCTTACCCAGGTAAATATAGCTGTCTACGTACTCTAGTAGCGTTCCATCGACGGTTATGTCCTTTTGAGTGCTATTGGTCATAAGTTTTGTTTTTAGGTAATAGGTATAGGTAATAGGTAATTAAAAAAAATCAAACGAAGGATATAGGTTAATGTACCTACATCAGATTGTGTAAACATATTTTCCAAAATATCAGTATCCAGAGAGGAAACTGGGGACTAATTAACGTCACTACGTTTGATATATATTAGACATGTGTAAGTTCGTTCGAAAGAATAGGGAATTATATATAAAACGAGAGGACCTACCTTCTACACGATCGATACGAAACAAGAATAGACTAATCCCACCACCTTGTAAACTTAAACTACTGTCATCGGGCCCTTTAGTAATGTCTATTAAAATATATAATAAACTCCCGGACTCTATAAAAGAAGAAGAAAATTATAATATATATATAAATAAAATTAAACAGTTGCTATTAGCTAAGTCATATTATACCCTAAGCGAATTTTTTAATGACAGATTATAATTAAATAATATCTATAATTACAAATACATTGAAATTTACATTTTTTTTGTTAAGGCTTGACTTTGGTATTTTTGACATAAATTTAATCCTTATTTTTACATTTGCTTATAATTATTGTTTATATTAAGATTTAATCACTTTACATTAATCACAAATTCTCCTCTCCTTGGAATTGTAAATAGTATATTGCAGTGCCCAACAGGGTTCACAAAGACCTAGCTTATAAGTTTACCACCTGTACAATTACTTTGTGAAATTGCAATAAAATATTGAGTATTGAGTATTGAGTATTGAAGAAGACGTCCTCCACCTTCCTCTTAACGCCACTTGCCCAGCCCACTAACCCGGAGTTAACCGGTCGAACCTGGAGTTACCATGGTTACCGGTACATTTTGATACTGGGTTATCGGTTTAATTACTTAACCCCGGGTACAAGTGGCGCTTATAAGATAATGTATGTACCTATTAGGTTTCATTCTTTATGATCTGGGCTATTCGGTTGTAAGTTTGCCGGACTCTATTTCTGTTACAAAAAATATCAATGAAATGCAGTGTGGCGTGGTAAACAACAGTTAGAAGCAATCCGACCGCCATTTTACTTAATAAAGTCCTCCGACAGCCAATTCCCAATTAGGGTTTCATCGGACACATTTTTTAGAACACCAAAACGATTTTCGCGGTAGCCCAGAACACCGGTACGATCGCTATGGCTCTAATCAACTGAGCTAACAGAGCCAGACCAGTA
The DNA here is from genome assembly GCF_948474715.1 of Cydia amplana. Classification (NCBI taxonomy): domain Eukaryota; kingdom Metazoa; phylum Arthropoda; class Insecta; order Lepidoptera; family Tortricidae; genus Cydia; species Cydia amplana. The sequence continues at coordinate 4,266,163 of NC_086081.1, forward strand.
TGATTTTTTACATAGTAGTATATATATGGTATTTTACTCTATCTTTTATCAAATGCAGTTTATGTACGTATCTAATCGTGTTACAACCATTTAATTTTAGTGTAGTAACTTGGCTAGCCTACTTTCTTTAAGAACTATCATCCTGTTAAAAATCGATCAATCAAAATTCGAAATATTAAGTGCCAGTTGCACCATCCGCACTTGCCAGACTGATCAACGTCACCCGGCTTGCCGCAGCGGTTTACTGTGAAACTCCATACAATAAAATTTAGCGAACTCTTTAACAATGATAAACAGTTTGGTGCAACCGACCCAAGATACAATAAAAGTGTACGTCAACAACAATTAGACGGAACCCGGAAACCTGACATTTCCATTCTTTACTGCAGTTTAGATGCGTTTTCCATGAATGATAGGGCGGGGGAGCTTAATTGCATACCCGGCGCGCCCACTGGTGCGTTCACGCGTGCTTTATTCATGCAACTACCTTAAAAAACTCGTATTTCATTGACTACTGACTTGCAAATAGTAACCTTAATACGCAACAATAAAGTTCAACTTCAAGCTAAATAAATACTGAAAAGGGAGCTTGCGAAGGTTAGGATACAGCAAACTACAAACTCGCATAATTCTTGCAGCGAAGTTTCCAGTAACATGTTAGTAAATGTAAGATAGGAAACTTATTTTTCTTGAGTCTTTATATCCTGAAGCTGGTTGAGAGTCGATTGTTGATGGTGTAGATGTAGACTATGGGGCTATTATATTATAGTTATAACAATGACAGCGGTTTAATAATATTCGAAGTTTTAGGATATGTTCCTAATGACATGTCCCTTCTTAACTGAATATAACTTAGAGCCTGTATCATTAGTAAATTTTGGAAAGCTTATGCAACTTTATTATGAAGATAGGCTACTCTATTTACTCTGGCTACATACTTTTTCAGACTGCATATTTATTACAAATCGCCACTAACATTATAGGTCGCCACTAGCATATTATACTAACATTAAAGAAACGATGTTTTTTATCACGGAACTCCTCATTAGTCATTCCACGCAGACGAAGTTACGGGCAGAAGCTAGTCAAGTATAAAGTTATAAAAAAGCCTTCAGACATTGTCACTTGCACCTTATTTATTATTAATTATTATGGTATTTTCCAGACCCCATATGGAGTACTGCTGTCACCTTTGGGCAGGAGCACCTGGATGTCAGCTTGGGCCCTTCGACTGAATCCAAAGGCGCGCTGTACGAATCGTCGATGATCCCAAACTCACAAGCGGTATTGAACCTTTAAGTCTGAGGAGAGACCTTGCCTCCTTATGTGTGTTCTACCGCTTGTACAATGGGCTGTGCCCTGAAGAATTGTTTGACATGATGCCAACGGCAGCTTTCTATCACCGCACCGCTCGCCATCGGAAGGGTGTTCATCCACACACCCTAGAACCTAAATGGTCGCGTACTGTGCGGTTTAAGAGGAATTTCCTCCCGCGGACGCTCCGGCTGTGGAATGAGCTCCCTTCCGAGGTTTTCCCGAGGGTCTACAGGATGGGGTTCTTCAATAAAGGAGTGTACAGGTTTTTAAAAAGGTCGGTAACGCGCATGTAACACCTCTGGAGTTGCAGGCGTCCATAGGCTACGGTGACTGCTTACCATCAGGCGGCCCGTATGCTTGTTTGCCACCGATGTGGTATTAATTTTTTTTTTATTCATTTAAATAAGTACTTAATGCATGAACTCATTCCAATTCTCATTGAGTAATCCATTCGCGCCGCCATTTTTTGCCATAACGTGCCCCATCACGGCCATCACATGCACCCTAACTGTCATTCACATGTCAACCGATGACGAGCAGCACGTGGTGTTGTCATATCGGCTTACTTTATAAAAAGCCCATTCCATTCTTTATTAGATTACTTGTCAGTGTAAACATTTCGAGCTAACTAGACTGTTCAAATGTTCACGCCTGACAATTACGCTGTTGAAGGCTAATTTTAGGCTGCGCTATCCCTAAGGACCTATTTGACTCGATAGACTGGTCGTGACGTGATGGCTACCATTAATACCTTAGTGCACTCAGGATAAACCTATATAACGCCGCCACCTATTTGTGCGGTAATATTAGATGCCGCCGCCGGTAATATCTTGTCAAACATTTGCACCTTTTTATCCACTTAAGTGTAAATCTACGAAAAGAGTGGATATGTCGTGTAAATATATAAACTAGGTGTAAAGCCACGCGATTATCTCCTATATATATATATTTTACTTTTTAGGTCATATTTGACTCTTATTAATATGTCTGTGTCTCACGGAAGTTTTGTTATTAAAAAGAAGAACTCTATAGGCACCTCACATAGTTAATAAGGTTGAATTACAAGAATTTGAGATACTTACCTAGTTTAGTACCACAGTCATTTAGAAAACAATTCGCAATATATATAGCAATTAATGTTTCCAGTACCTGAAACATATTCCAGAAAATGAATGAAAAACTCCAAAATAAAGTAAAAATACCCTACTAATAAAATTTCATTGCTATAAAATCGGAAGCGGCTTTTACTGCCTGTTGAGTCCCGAAATGTCTGCAAAACGTTTTCCCATTAAATCAAAACTGAATGGCGTCACACAAAATCGTGGGGAACAGAAACGGTATGAAATTTAAAACTTTTGTTGCCAATTGTAACACATAATACTTTCCCCTAAACGATTTAGGACAATAGCAGTTAAGTCGAATGCTAAACACGTGTCATCGCTAAGTTGAAATAAAATAACTGTTCATATTTTATCGTCATACAACAATGTTCTTAATAATATAATTTTAAGGTCCATTTTTGATAAGCATAAGGGTTATCACGATGCTTCTATAGATAGGAATAGGGGATGTTACAATAAGCTCGCGATGTGCAATACGCGTGACGAATCCTCGCATTCTGTACATGTCATATTATGCCCGTCGATGTAAAAAATAGAATTAAGCGCATCAACTCTATTGGGGCATTAAATGGGACAATTGTAAAAAGCTTGTTGGCCCACTTTGGCGACTTTTTGGAATCCGGGCGCAACCGTTTAATCGTAAATGATACGGGTTATGCGTATACGATAGTATTTTATAGGGAACTGATACAGTGTATTACACTCGCATCGTATTATACTACTTAGTGTAGGTCGCTTTATTCTAGAAAATACTAAATGGGAAAAATACCAGTGCACTTTCGTATAATAATATGCCAGTTGTAAATAAACAGTGCATGGCCAATAAATTAAAAAAAAATGATCCCATTGCTTTAGGCCAAAACAAAATAACACGATGCGACGTCGTCTCCTTGCACGACACGACACATCGTGTCACGTTGCGACGTCGTGTTGTGTGACAAACGTTTGTTAAATCTAACAAAAACCGTTGATAATCCGTCATTTTGAAATGTTTCTGTTTGTTAGAAAGAGGCAGAGTTTAAAAAGAGGTTGCTAAGTTTTATGAATAAAGGGGTAAAACGATAAAGCGATTATAACTTAGGTAAAAAAATTATAACGGGAAATCGTTATTAGACTGAAATAAATTCATTTTATTTCAGACCATACCATATTCATAATTGTACATACATGTTTGTTGTCACAACCTAATCGACTCACGCCCAAACCAAAGTTCACATAACGCCCTTGCTCCGAGATGAATATGCATGTGGCCAAGTCGCCAAGTCGATGGTACCGACTAATTGGTTTAGAACTTGCAGACACAAGCACTGCTCAATGCAGGACGATTCTCTTTGGTAACTCGAGTGCAAAGAGCCATTACAGTTATTACTTTCCTTTGATAAGATGCTATACCAAGAAAGGCTGAATGTTACATATAATAGCAAATAGAAATCTTGCACCAGGCTATCCGATTCATTATAACATGCACCGTTCTTGCTTAGTGTCAAACGGTTTTTCCGTTGTATTGGCACTAGATTAGTATATGATATAAAACCAAGATATGAGGGTTCAAATAAACGACGAAGCGCTTCGCTTTGCTCGTCTTGGCGGGGGCACGGTATTGGCTACGCTCGTAGCACGTGCGTAGCTTTGTGATGTCTACAGGAAAGATGTGCCTACAATAAAATGTGTGACCCATGTATCCGACCATTTTACCGTATCAACATCGAATTTAGTTTCTCAAGTTTATCTAAAACAGCATTTAATGCTCTAGGTATTGATTTTGGATTACGACACACGCGCCGAGTTGTGATTAATTCGAAATTAGAAATTTATTAACGGCTCTCCACAGCCGACGTGCAGTTTATGTACAGCGCGGCGCCTGATTCTAGCACCAAATGTTTACTTAATTTATATTTGTATAATTTTAATAAGTAATATCATTTTGGGCATTCGGTTTATGTGAAGCCATGAAGAATAGCGTGAAGCAGCTTAAGAAAGACGCAAACTATTAATTAGAGTTACCTAATCATCTGTCACCATTAAATGTTCACTAAACTTTATTAAATTCCTACCTAGTTAATTATAGTTCACTGCTGTGGTTGTTGATCAGTTTGTCAATAATCTAGGTTGATGCAATTGAGCCTAAGTCGCTATCAGCATGCGTGTAGGCACCTATCAAATTGCAGAAAACAATCTCGTGATTATTATGGCACTTCTTAAAATAGTCGCTCGTGAGCTGTATAGACTGCGAACCCCTGTCTCCGCCAAATACATAATTTAATGTCTCATCTAAATGCCCTTTACAACGAATACTATTCCTTTCTACCATTATCCACACTCGTCATTAATTTATTGAACAAGCGCAAAGCATCTCCATTTCAGCTTGGGCCAAAATGCCTTCATACAAAGCATAACATAAGTATAACGGACATAGTTACATCGTCTAGCTAGACTCTATTTTGTCTCCTAATTTTGGGATTTTTTTCAAAATAGCGGAGCCACGAGGGTTCATAACCTACAGCTCACAAAGCCACAAGTTTAGTACTTTTTGTCCTCCATTGTAGAGTAAAGTTATAAAATATTCCAGTACATTCCTATAGGACTAAGCTAGAATCAGGGCTCGTAAGGGATCTTACACGTCTCGTCATTTGCCGGGCGACGGACTCGCATATTCATGAGACTCAGCGGCGGGTAATAGTTTTTTAATCTTGACATTCTGTCGGATATGAGCAAAGTTCGGCTCGAAACTGCCTTGATCTTCGAAGTTTAGGGCCTGATCACAGGTTTGTAGCAATACATTATGGATTAGGATATTTATTTGAGCGTACATATATTGTTGTAGGTAAATATTGATCGAATTACGAACAGTTTTAGATTTTGTTAGCATTTTATTTGGCAGAGGTCCTGTATTTCTACCAGATAGTCGTAAAACGTCTTCAACATGTTTGTATAACTGGATTTTTTTAATAAAGCCATAAAAGTGAGCCGAAAGTTAGTTGCTGGATGGTATAATGGTGGGCATCGTCGCCTACAAAATTATGTGGATAATTGAATCAGTTAATGGAAATTTTGTAGTTAAAGTTAATACTTACGTAGGTATTTAAATAATATATTTATATGTTTTATTGTTGCGAGATGTGACGAGTTTTTGTACGTAACGTATGAACGTACTGTACGTTAAAATGGATAGGCACAGCAGGGACATAGATATTATTTAAAAAGAGATAAACAAATTCCTAACATATTTTTAGGCTACCAGCATGTTGATGTCACTATTTAACTTAACAAAGACCTTCATCTTTGTTTCTAGGCTAGAATTATGTACCTACTCGTTGAGCCTTCCATTATGCCATGAATAAACATTTTTTAATTAGGTAAACCCACATCCTACGGTCAGAATCGGGATTGTTGGGCCTCATGAAATATGCAAGAAGCAACACGTGGCTAGACAATGGGCCATGAATGTTACATCTCTGTTTGGTCCTAATCCTAAATACTACTGAGATTTAATGCCAACCATGTGACAGGAACATTTTCGACTTAAAAAAGTGAGTGACCTGTTTTAATGTTTTTTTTTTATATTATTAGGAGGCAAACGACTAGATGAAATAGTAGGCGACTCCCGTCGAAACACCAGAGAATTTTGTAATATGTATATTTACTACGGTTACAGAGTCTAATAGACACACTATGAAGTCACTGAAGTCGCGGGCAGAAGCTAGCTTAGGTATATAAATTAATTATATTCTCTAGCCCACAATCCTAAACTTACCAAACCCAATGCAATTGTGATTCGTCTGATTTCGATACTTTATTTTTCTGAAATCAAACAAATCTGCAGGTTGACGCCTGGCTAAAAGTGAAAACAAATAAAAGTTTATATGTATATCACCCATAAATATTAATTCAGTACAGCCCAGTTTTATGCTAATTTAACGATTATGACGGACACAACGTCCGGTAATTATGTTATTGTAGTGCAAAAGTTATGCAGTATAATATACATAACACACGATCTTTTTTATTATCTTTGCATATTCAGAAAGCTTTTGTTAAAAATATGCAAAAATAAGATCAGTTACTGGTTTTATTTTGCGTTACATGTATCACAAGATACAATTTCAACTCATATTTATTTCACGTTCCTATAATAAGTCTGCATCAAAATGCACTTTACCCTAACTTCATATTTTGCAATAAAGCTAAAATAATTAAGATGGAGATGCTGTCAACAAGCAAAATAAGCAATTTCATTCGTAAAATAAATAATCTCGTAGTATTTCTTTTAATGTGTCTCTCAACATTAAAATAAATTTCCATTTCAACACATTCTATTTTATAGTGTGATGCATTGGAGTCAGGGAAAGGGGAAGCTGGGGACATTTGTATCCATTATTGTCGTCAAATTAAATCTGCGTGCCGGCTCGCTGCGTCGATTTGCTAATGGATTGCACTAACGCGAATTGATGTGTGGTAAGTGGATGGAAGGAATTCTTGGACAGAAAGTTGGAAAGTACCTAATAAATGTTGTTAACTCAAGATTTTACTAGAGTAATGAAAATGGGTTTATTTTTATGTATATTTCCGTAAAAATTACATACCTACATGTTTTCGTTGCCTTTCAGCGTATTTTTTTTTTCAATGAAGAATCTCGTTTGTGCGTTAAATATTTACACATATGTATAACATAATTCAACCTAATGAGTTGAAGGTTGTTTGTAAACAAACAAACAGGTAAACATACGGCAGCAGCAACAGATTTCGCATAAAAATAACATAGTTTTGTATTCACAGTTTGCACTGTTACTATGTCTCAAACTTATATTATAAGTATTATTTAAGTCAGTAAACTGGTATTGAAAACTACGACTTTAGTGTCCTACTTAATTTTTAACCCAAATACATATATTCAAATTCAATTTCAATAGAAATTATGTAGCCCATTTCTATGAAACGGCAGATGAAGACCATTGTTCCTCAGCCTCCTCTTTTCCTTAACGTTTACATTCAATCATGAACTCTATTTCGTGAGACTCAAAGTTCATTTTGACAATGACACGTCCTGCCAAATAGGCGTTATGGAAAGTTTGCAATAGTAATGTAACATTGACGTTGTCGATCCAGTAATTTCGGAGTTACGATCGACTTTATGGCGTAGATATACTTTGCATACTTTATTGTCGAGTTATGAGGATAAAGTTTTTATTACCGTGTGTGACAGCTTAAGGTAAGATGAAATAGATATGTAAATGTTTGGTACTAGGTAGGGTTTGCAATCCGGATCCGAAATGTATGAAATTATCCGGATCTGGATCCGGATCCGCGGATATTCCCATACCTACATTTCGGATCCGTCGCGCAAACCCTAGTAATAGGGAATATTACACAATCTAAGGGTCTACCGCAAACGAGAGAGTCGAAATTTTGTTATCTAACCTCTCTATCACTCTTGCATATTCGAGTGATAAAGAAGCAGATACTTAGCTGAATTTCGATTTCGCGTTTCCCGGTAGGCCTTTTGTAAAAAAACCGCCTTGATGTATCAATGTCATATTTGATTGTCTGTGAAAACTTGTCAAAAAACAGTTTAAGGTACAGTATGTATAAGTTACTCTAATGGTTTACTAAAGGCGCTAGTGTTGCACTCTGGTGGCAAAACATTGCAGTAATACTCCCTATTCACCGAGCGTAAGCGAAGGTCTCCGTTTCATGTTGGACAAAAATCTTTCGTACCTGTGTCCCCATGTTCTCCTCTACGGGTCACATTTCTCAAACGATTCTCGTGAAACAAGCAAGCTAACAGTCGTTGTAACAGAAATAAAATTCTCCAAATTGAAAAGAACCGGCTGGACTAGATGGCTCAACCAAGATCCTTTCGATATAAACAAATTTCCAAAGCGTAAAGCCGTAGCCGACAGGCGCATAGGAGTTTCTCTGTATTCACATACTACTAATGCAAATAAGCTATAGATCACTTACAGCTAGATAATGTATAAGACGAATAGCAAAATTCCCATGATTTTGTGCCTGGTTATTTTAGTCTATATTTTATTTCATTCTTTGATCCTTCCTTATAAACATTGTCGGTTACCTGGCAACTCCATACTTTGCATTTGGCGACTGACCCGGTGAACGACCCATCGTGAATTCGCTAACTCACTACAGCTTGAAACATGGCTTAGGTATATATATTTTTCGAAAAGCAAGTGAATTTATGTTATATTCCGTCTATACTTTTAAGGGTTCAGTACTATCTATAAAGTCTATACCTCACGCGTAGATGTGCCTAAGGAAACTTTCCAAATTTGCGAAATGTTTCGGAAATTTTACGTAGGAAAAATTCGGAAAATTTCTTATATTTTTGTATGAGAATTGAAACTTTCCAATTTTAAATTTAAATTTCCCATATTTCCTAGTGAAAGTTTCATGAAATTTCCGAAAATTTATAGCATTTTATGGAAACTTTCCGCAACTTGCACATCTGTACTCACGCGTAAAATGATGATCCCTATGACAGTCAATTTTTGGGTAAGTTAGGTACATGGAGCAGCTGGCACGTAAAATGTTTGTAAACCTTTTTTGGAAGAATATCACATTCATTTATTTAGAAATGTAAGATTTAAATATTAAAAACGTATTTCTTCAATATTTTTTATTTATTTTTTTATTATTTAATTAAGCCTAGCCAAAAGCGACTTGGAAAAATGTCATAGGGATCATCATTCGACGCGTAAAGTAGTTATCTAATACCTTTAAACGAGCAATTCTTGTTTATTTATTTATTTATTTATTTTTATATATATATATATGTATTTCGGGGATCTCGGAAACGGCTCTAACGATTTCGATGAAATTTGCTATACGGGGGTTTTCGGGGGCGAAAAATCGATCTAGCTAGGTCTTTTCTCTGGGAAAATGCGCATTTTCGAGTTTTTATAATGTTTTCCGAGCGAAGCTCGGTCACCCAGATATTAACTAGAAAATCAAGACACCACAATGCAGAATCTATTGGAGGTAGTTTTCGAGAAACGCGAGAGTTTGACGGCGGTCCCACGCTAAGGAGATTACCTTTAATATTTCAGACTCCAAGTGCATCTTTGCCTAGGATTTGCATTATTGAAAGAAAGATCAAACGGATGAGAAGAGTTTCGATTCAATAAAACTTTGGTAGAATATTGGGGAGGATGTTTCAAGGTTTTATTTCGTTTTTTCCTACGGAACCCTAAAAAACTCCAATATCATCTTAACCCACCCAAACGTCCGAAACTTAGTCAAATTCACCTTAAAGGTACCTATACAAAATAAAATAGCATTTTACCCAGCCAGTAAAATAATGTATTTTAATAACATTCCTTTACAATTTTTTTTTTCTTTAGCCTATTGTGTGTCCCACTGCTGGACAAAGGCCTCCCCTTTTTCCCGCCACTTGACTCTGTCCAATGCACAATCCCGCCACTCCACACAGAATGCATCAAGGTTGTCCCGCCATCTCCGTTTGGGTCTTCCTTTGCCCCGAGATCCATCCTGTGGGATTAGGGTTTGCAATCCGGATCCGAAATGTATGAAATTATCCGGATCTGGATCCGGATCCGCGGATATTCCCGCGGACATTTCGGATCCGTCGTGCAAACCCTATGTGGGGCCCACAGTCCGTGGCTAATTTGGCCCAGCGTTCTGGGTGCATTCGGCAGATGTGCCCTGCCCAAGTCCCATTTCAGCTTACAATTTATAAAGTTAATTTATACGTACATTATATTTGTTATGAAAATCACATTAATAGATATTTCGGTGAACCAAAATCGTTCTTAGGCTTGTTTTAATGTCTATTTGGGCACAAGCGGTACAATAATTCTTACAAATAATATTATTAGTTAATTTATAAACCAATGAAGTTGCCACTAATGACTACGATTATTTATTTATACATTTGATTGCCTAAGACTGAATAATATATTTTCTTTGTTTTAAATTATGTAACTAATATTTTTAATACCAATAACTTGAATAGAGAAGACGTGAAAAGCTTGTAAGTAAGTACTTGAAAAATAATGACGCACTCAAGTCGTTTGGAATATGCTCAGTTATTTTCAAATTCCACCTCTATATTCTCTCCACTTGTAAAGGGTTTATTCAGAAACGTTTGTACATTTCTGAATTTAACCTTTTGGACGACAATGACCGCGATATATCCGCACCATTAGGTTCAACGCCAAATACCGATTAATCGGTCACAGACCACAGAGCAACATCGACCTACGTGCATATACATAAAGTTCAACTTCAGTTTTGACTAGGGTTTGCACGACGGATCCGAAATGTATGGGAAGATCCGCGGATCCGGATCCAGATCCGGATAATTTCATACATTTCGGATCCGGATTGCAAACCCTAGTTTTGACACTTCAATGATGTGGCGCCTGAGTGACAGCTTTTGTGTTGGACACGGCGTGGAAAAGGTTAAACAGTTCGACAGTAAAACAGAAAATATAAACAGGCAAATTCAAAATGTAACGTTTTTAACGACGTATAGTAAGCGATAAGTTGCTTTGTATTTTTTATAAAACATACGGTTAAGTGTGGCTGCCTTTCTCATTGGGGCTGTTTACACATTGATTTATAGTGTTTATTGCGAGGCCAAACCTACATTTGCCACCAAAGGCAAGCAGCACGTACATAGGTCACTAGATAAGTTTTGCAATAGACAAATGTGAAACACAGAGGAGGCCTATCACATATTATGTGTAATATAACACATTCGTCTATTGCGAAACTAGCATTGTATTGTAGTTTTAATGTTTTTTACTGTTAAAAAAGTGTAATTAACTTAGCGTTAGTATGACTCACCACTGATTAAATTCGATTACATTTCTCAAGTTTAAAGGCGATCAAACTGCGATATCTTTGTCATATTTTCCGCAGTAGATTGTCATATTGTCACGTTTTTCATAACCGAGGAAATAACGGGCGCGTGCGTGCTCCTTAAATTCCATTTATATGGCGGGAAATAATTACGTTTCTATATCGTGCAGACAGTTCAATGTATTATGATTTTTTTAAATAATATCCTGTATGAATACGGAGCTCGGGAAAAATATATTTGTACCGTTTACTAAACAAGTTAGACCATTTGGTCCTAGGAACAAACAAAAGATAATTTATTTTACTGCTGAATGGCTTAAGATTTTAAGTTTATAAGTAATTCGCTCTTAATGTTAATAGCCTGCCTACACTATCGCATTGGGAAACTGCAGGAAACTGTTAAGATAGCTGTAAGATTTATTAAAAAAAAAAGAGTCACACGAACCAAACCGCCGCCATACTGTCAAAGTAGCTTTTTGGAAAAATTTAAAACAGTGTCTTAAAATGTTAAAGATATAAGCAAACATTTTTTTTAAATATGATTGTATACAGTTATTAAACTTTTGCTTAAAACAACCCTCTTAAAGAAAATAAGTACCTACCTACCTAAGTGCCAGTTGCACCATCCGCACTTAACAGACTGATCAACGTCACCCGGCGCGCCGCGGCAGTTTACTATGAAACTTTCCATACAATAAAATTTTGGGAACTGCTAAATGCTAACTGCTAACGATTGCAAACAGTTTGGTGCAACCGACCGGTGTGAAAATAATTACCTTCACTTTCATTATTCTCACAGATATTTTTTTTGCATACCTGCCTATCATATGAATGTATGGGAACATTCATAGTTCGTGGTCGGACTTGCACATGGCCGGTTTTCTTTACAACAAAGGGGTTACAGATAAAATGGGTTAAAGTCAAGGCATACCTGAAAATATTCGACATAATCCAAGGGGTATCGAAATATCCCCGCTGCGTGGGTGAACAACTACGAAGTATTGACATATTATATCTAAAGACGGGCCTTACGGGCACTATGAATGGTGCTAGTTCAGCGGTATCACTTACGAATTCGAGCCAATCATGCAGTTTAACGCAACTAGTTGAGACCAATCGCGCGCGTGATGCGGACTCATCAACCAATCGCGTTGTGGCGTTAAACTGCACGATTGGCTCGAATTCGTGTGCGTGACACCACTGGACTGGCCCCATTCTTATTGCCCGTGAGGCCCGTCTTTAGATATATGTCAGTGCCACTAACTATAACCAGCTACAACCATGTAACCTACATGTTTATGTATCAGCAGTCAAGTGGTTTGTAAGGGGTTGTTTCAACCCTTAGGCAACTTTGGTGAGGTGATGATTTAGGTCATACTGACCACCTTTTACTACAGGACCAACCCCGCAATCGTCACTCAAATAACATTATGTAGGTATGTAAAGTTTCAGGTCAATTGGATAAATGCGTAGTGGATCTAATTTAGCATGCAAGATTTGACCCGAACAAACATATTACAAACAAATATTGCAATATAAATAAATGCTTTGTAATTAACACTCTGAATGTCGGATTCCCGGAAGTGATAACGGGCGAGAATATACTGAAAGGGATTTCGAATTCAGTGAACAGATTCACGTAAGTAATTAATTATGTTTGTTGGAGCTGAATGTTTTACAATGGGAAACAATATGTGTATAATAAAATGAAATAAAATGACCTAATTGGATTCGTACTGCACATACATATACGACATACATCGTATATGTGCAGTACGAATCCAATTCATTTTATTAAAAGTACACTTCGAATTTTACAGATTACTTAAAAACCGTATGAAAGGCGGATGTAACGTCATACGTAATATCAATAATTGCTGCAATAAAAAAAACAACGGGTTTCACTCCGGGAGTGCCGACAGAATGACTAGTCCAAAATGTCTGCAGCACTATGTATAATTGAAAAACTTTAGTTCCGAAATTACTGGTCAGTGAGCTTGTTTAAAATTCGAAATTCAAATTTGTAGCGTTAATAGTTTAAAATTCGAATAGAAATTGTAAAGTTACCTTGCAGACCTCGCATCTCTTGGAGGATATAATCAAACGGAGACGCCATGTCTGTAATTTTCTGTACAAAACAGTCTGCCGATTTTTGCGGGGGAGGGGAACGTCAAATGTATGCGTAACGTAAAAATAGCCATGTCAGATAAACGTCAGTCCATACATTGTGTATGACCGTTGGCCGCCTATTTTCGACAGAGGGGAAAGCCTGTTAATGGCTACTCCGTTTAGTTGTATCCTCCAAGTCGCATCTACATATATTTGGTCATGATATTTTGAGTTTTATTCACCAGTACTAGAGTTCACTTTTATTAGCGATTTCATCAAGATGTAGCTTTATTGAATTATATTTGAGTGATATAAAGTTAGAATGTAAGGGCCCGGTCACATGTCAGCGGTGCGGCGCCGCCGCCGCCGCGCGGCGCGGCACCGCAGAAATCTGCGGCGACGCCCGCCGCAACGCAAAATTTTGCGGTGCCGCGCTGCGGCGCCGCAAAGCGGTGCGCGGCGCCGCGCGCGGTGCCGCAAAGCGTTGCGTTTCGCCGCGCGCGGTGCCGCAAAGCGGTGAGTTTCGCCGCGCGCGGTGCCACCAAGCGGCGTGCGGCGCCGCGTGCGATGCCACGCTGCTTAGTAAAGAATAAAATTCGACTACCAGTTGTTTAATCAGACATGGATTCCTTCACACGTGTTCTGCTCTTGCTGTTGTTATAGCGATAGCGGTTCGCCAAAAAACGCTGCAACACCATGTTAAAGGTTATGAAAATCGGTACGATTGATCTTTAGGACATTTGAAACAATTTGACGCGAAGCACCAACAAAAAAAAAAAAACCAGCCAAGTGCGAGTCGGGCTCGCGCACGGAGGGTTCCGCACCATCAACAAAAAATAGAGCAAAACAAGTAAAATAAAACAAGCAAAAAAACGGTCACCCATCCAAGTACTGACCCCGCCCAACGTTGCTTAACTTCGGTCAAAAATCACGTTTGTTGTATGGGAGCCCCACTTAAATCTTTATTTTATTCTGTTTTTAGTATTTGTTGTTATAAGCGGCAACAGAAATACATCATCTGTGAAAATTTCAACTTTCTAGCTATCACGGTTCGTGAGATACAGCCTCGTGACAGACGGACGGACGGACGGACGGACGGACAGCGGAGTCTTAGTAATAGGGTCCCGTTTTTACCCTTTGGGTACGGAACCCTAAAAACGACAGGAGTTATGACGTCATCTTTTTTTTGTATGGAATTAAAAAAAAATCTTTTAGAAACCTATCGTGTGTAGTATTAAACGAAAGGGCTTTCTGAGCCGATTCGAAAAATATATCACATCATTACATTTGAGTCATTTTTTTTAAATTATAATAAAAATATTTTTCAAAACATACCAAGTTTGGGTTTCTCCAGATACAATACCATTAAAAATTGTATCTACACACATGTCACTAGTGCTCTATAATGCGTTCAGAAACCGTAGGAAATGACCAGCTTTATTACAACCAATTTTACTATGAGAACTTTCTTATCTGTGGTAGTAGGAAAATTTGTACTGTAATGTTATAAGTAGTTATAACGTTACAAATTTTTAGTATCGTTATGAGTTTAAATTTGGAACAGCAGTCAAAACTCAAGTGGGTCTCTATTCTAGTATCTATAGATATTAAAACAGTTATCGATATGAAACGTCAGTTTAGTATGTTTTTTAATATTAACCGCACGATATTTGATCTCGAGTGACATGAGAATAGGAACTCTATTCTTTTGTCTAGGAATTAAAAAAAACTATGGATGCGTGACATGCGTGAAAAAAGTTATCATTCCCCGTCATTTGGCGTACAGTTTATCTTTTAATTGGTTTTAAGTATGTGTTTAGATAAAGTAGTGTATGTAACTGTACATAATTAGGCATTAAAACTCGTGTAATCCTATTAAGAAACTCACTAACGTTCGTTTCTTAAACCCACACTCGTATTTTGATGCCTCTCATTATGTAGCAGTCACATAAACTACTATTTTTGTTAAATATACCTCAAATTATACCTAATATCCTCATATCTAATTCTAATAAAGCAATTTTGAAAATATTTACATTTAGTATACCTATTTGTTTTAATTTTTTTCTACTCCCGTACCTTTATTTGTCATTTAAAAGGTCGTACACACACCTTTAAACCCCTATGTCAAGACAAGTCTTTAGTCTATTCCCCAAAAAAGTATTTGTGCATACACGCAGTATCTTTTTAGTACTTTTACGATACTTCGTGTAATCACCACTTAAAAAATATTGTATGAAATAGATTGTTGCCAACCTAATTTTAATTGTCATCTCTGACAGATGAGTACTAAGTGCATTGCTGCCAATTTTGTAAATTGGCAGCAATGCACTTAGTAAAAGGTGAGTTTTTTCAGTTAATTCTTACATAGATAATTTTTACTACGACTTATAGATTCCGAGACATAAGCGACTTTTTGGAAAAACCGTTATACTTATATTAATTTTATGCTTTCTATTTAAATATTTAATTGAGAGATTCATAGATCACACTTTGTAAAATTGAAAATTAAAAAAAAACATATTTTATGTAATTATTTTCAAAATTGCTTTCTTAGGGTTAGATATGAGGATATTAGGTATAATTTGAGGTATATTTTACAAAAAAATATTGAACGGTATTGTATGTGGAGAAGCCCAAACTTGGTATGTTTTGAAAATTATTTTTATTATAATTAAAAAAAAAGACTGAAATGTAATAATATGATATTTTTGGAATCGGCTCAGAAAGCCCTTTCGTTTAATACCACACACGATAGGTTTCAAAACAGTTTTTTTCAAATTCCATACAAAAAAAGATAACTCATCTCGTTTTTTTTTATTTAATGGTGTTTCGAGTCAAATTGTTTCAAATGTCCTAAAGATCAATCGTACCGATTTTCATACCTTTAACATCATTTGCAGCATTTTACTGAATTTCTCGGTGTACTGCCAGCGCTATTAAGAAGGCGCAGAAATAAAAAAACAATTGAAAAGAAAATTTTGGGTGAACCCATATCTTCGTATAATGAATGAAGATGCAAATCATTTCAAAAGAAAATACCGGCGAGGCACCGCAGAAATCTGCGGCGCCGCACGCCGCTCGGCGGCACCGCGCGCGGCGAAACTCACCGCTTTGCGGCACCGCGCGCGGCGACGCGCACCGCTTTGCGGCGCCGCAGCGCGGCACCGCAAAATTTTGCGTTGCGGCGGGCGTCGCCGCAGAGCGGTTTGCGGCGCCGCAGATTTCTGCGGTGCCGCGCCGCGCGGCGGCGGCGGCGCCGCACCGCTGACATGTGGCCGGGCCCTAACTGTGAGATCCTCGTATTTCAGCCCGTACAAGATTATAACCTTTTTCATGTAATGTCATTGAGTTTCTCTTTATTGATTTAAATGCTATCTAAACCTTACGGTCACGTGATCGCCTTACGCTGTCTCGAGATTATCATTTTCCCCCACCTCAAAAAGTGCCCAGCGCCGCTAAAGAAGTTTTCACTTCAAAAATATTTGCTGCGAAAATAAGTTATGTCAGTCAACTGAGAGCTCGCCAACGTCGCTCTCTATAATCAGTAGGTACAAAACAGTCGCCATAAGCCCTTGCTACACGGTCGCCGACAAGCCTTCTAACCGTCTGACCTTGGTCTGACCTTGATCAGTTTTGGTCTAATTTTGTTGGAAACAACTGTCTACACGGTCCGGGACGGACCAAGGCCACGCGGTCTGGGGGCTTGTCGGCGACCGTGTAGCAAGGGCTTTAGTCGAAACTGGCCAAGAGAATATGATGATGATGATGTGTCTCATCCGCAACTTTGTTTTAAAATTCTGTGTAAGAATCGCGTAGAAACCCAGCGCCAGTGATACGAAAACGAAATTTTCCACTTACGATTAGGGTTGCCAACTATTTTTTGGTAGAATATAGTATTTTCCAGAATAGGGCATCAAAAATATAGTACATTTCAAAAAAATATGGTACATTTAGATAAAATACTAAACATAAGTGTAACATACGTTTAATCGGAAATATAGTATTATAGCGTACTATATATTTTTCCAAAAGTATATAGTACAGAGAGCCAAAATATAGTACAATACTATATAATATAGTACGGTTGGCAACCCTACTTACGATAGACAGCGGAAGCGGTGGTGGCCGAGTGGATATGACGTCGATTTTCAATCCGGAGGTCGCGGTTTGGTTTTATATTTATTAGGGTTCAAATTATTCTGTATTTACCACTAGCTTTTCGGTAAAAGAAACATTGTGAGGAAAAAAAATAAAATTGTAAATAAATAAACCAGCATACATCTGCGAAGAATTTCAAAGGTGTATATGAAGTCCCAAACCCGCATTGGGCACCTTCAAGCCCTCTCGCGCATGAGAGGAGCCCTATGCCCAGCAGTAGGACCTATATAGGCCGAGTTATTATTATTATACCTACGGTATAGTAAAAAGTCGACATTGCGTTGTGCGACAAGATTCGTTATTGAATCGTCGCCAAATCCACTTAGTTTTATGACGTGGAAAATGCGATACGCGGGGCGGTAATGGGGAGCATACATGGAAGTTCTGATATTTTTAAAATTAATGTGTTTTTTCACCAAAGATTATAAAATACCAATACGAAAAACTAAACTTAAATATAGTTTTTTGACGTCGTCTTCTAGAATCTAGATTTTATTAGTAAACTTCACTTTTATATGCCTAAGTATACTTATAGGTACATACTTTACAGTATTGTTCGAGGCCTAAAAAGGCCTTCCATTCAATTGTAATAAATTTTTGTTTTTGCCTGATTAATTAAAACTCCATTTATTTTTGTTTATGAGCGGCTACAGATTATGATTATGACATTTATGACTTAATAATATTTTGGAACAGGCATCTAGATAATTTTATATATGGATAGGATAAACCATATAGGGATAAATACAACATTTTTACGACTCAGAAATCCTATATCACCTTTTCCACTTAATATTACTTTTTAACAACGCATTGCCAAATGTTAAATGTAACAGAAAACGAACTGCCTTTATCACTCGAATCACGCATTTAACATCCTTCCAGCAGCCAAAACTGAGACATAGGTAATAGATATAATGTTGTTGGAAACTGCAATCGGCATAGCGCAATTTGGCAAAGACTGCGAATAGTTTCATTTTCCCGCCAATTACAGAGATAGCGTCCGCACTATTAGGTAACAAGTCTCAACCTTATTGCATACACATAAGGACTACCAAACCAATGACCAGGTAAACATTGTTGCTGTTAATACTACTCCGCCATCTTAGAAAGATGCAAGCACGTAAAATATTGTTTTGCACTTGTGACCTTTTACAACGTAGCCTTAGGGGAATGACGTAACAAATCAAAGTATAAAAAATATATATAATATTGTATTTATTATAACTACATACACCGGATGGAGTAGCATACTGAGTAGCATTTACCGTGAACTATTAAGAACAAATTACGACTTCATTTGGAAGCTACTTTTGTTTTTAAGTTTATTGGATTGGGATAGTAATGCAGGGTGTCCAACTAAACGGCAGGTTTCCGATATCAAATTAAAATAATTTTCGAACACGAAGTGCGAGGGAGACGCGGGTGTTTTAGTTTCATAAGTGTTACAGATTGATTATGATTAGGACAATGGATCGCTGACCAACAGAGAAGCAGACATTGTACAAACAGCTGAAATGGCAACACTTCTTACTGTACATCGATGGACCTTATTACAAAAGGCATAGTCCACCGATGTACAGTTAACAGTGTGGGCGATGGTACCTACCAGGGATGTTGCGAACATCCGCATCCGCATCCGCAACCGCGGAACATCCGCATTATTTTCAATATCCGCATCCGCATCCGCATAAAATCGATGCGGAGCTTATGCGGATGCGGATGTCGAACAAGTCGGTACAGGAACGTCTTAGCGGCGGCGTAAGTGCTAGGTAATTTCGTCATTACCTATAACGAAATCGTCTAGATCCAGAAAAGTCGGCGAAGTTACTGTATATTAAATATAACGCACCTATATTCTTGCTCAAATACTAAACGTTTGGTTTTTTTAAATAAAATAATACTAAAAATCTAATATTTGACGTTTTCTAAGTACCTAATCTTGACATCCGCATCCGCATCCGCATCCACATCCGCGGATGTCAAAAAATCTGCATCCGCAACATCCCTGGTACCTACCAAAGATCATGTACCTACCAATGAACGAAATGAACTATTGAGGCGCATCGTATGTAGCAAAGACTGTTCACTTAGTAACGCAAGGCGAAAGATTTGCATTAATTTCGGAACATGCGGAAATTTAATTCCACAAACTCTAACGTAAAACTGATCAAAATAATAATACGGAAGCTCTCCGTCGAACTAGTCCAATTCATCGTTCAACCGCAAAATTCCCACTTATCTATGCGCAGAACGCGGAAACTTTCACGAAAACTGTAATACCTTAAGATAGTTCAAGCACAAGTTGAAATTTAGGCCACAAAGTTTGAAACATAATTTCAGTGGGAACATGTTCGATATTTGATCAAGCTTTTAACGGTTTAACGCTGATGCTGATGCTCAAATTGGCGGATTCAATTAAAGGACGAGTATTTTCGTGTCGGAAACTCTTAACCCCGTTTTCTGGTCACTTGAAAATTTCAACCTACAATATTTCCTTTGACTACGATTAATTGAAAATTAAAGAATTTTCCGCTTGGCGAGTGGTTTACTTTGTGGTTTTAGTCAAGCTGTGTATCTGTGTATGCCTTTTTGATACAGCTTAGTCTGCTTTAACCAATAGACTGAAAAAGCAACTCTAATTCTGCAAAGCACGTGAATGATATAAATAAGCTGGAGTTTCTTAAGATGGAACTAATGAAAAAATGTAGTTTATTGAATTAATTATTGTTAATTAATTATTACAAACGTCAAACGTCACGGAAGGTAGTTGCAAGGGCAGACTCCAACCAATATCTTGACACATTTAGTGCCGGTGCGTGTGCTACGCGCGACAGGCGTCGTAGCCGTTACGAGATGAAAAGCGACTACGGACTACGATTTTTGAATTTCGATCGAATTTTTAATTGAGATAAATACGGTCATATCTTCCGTCGCAAATTTCGTTTCCATATCTTTTGTTAAGTACCTCTTATTTTCTAGCGTTACGCCACTTCTTAAACCAATCACGCATTATGTATGATGTGCCAATTGAAATATTTCACTTTAATCTTACAAAACTGCGTTAACCTAACAAACTATCTAAGTAAGCCATCACTTTAGTTATTCGTCCTTCCCGCTGTCGAGACCTCGGGATGCTGGTGCGCTGAGGGTGAGACCCCCCGGGAGCTGGGTCGTCGCCTGTTTGAAAGGGGCCTTGACCACCGCTCCGGGTTTTACCTGATGCAAAGGCTGTCCATCGCAATCCAACGCGGCAACGCAGCGAGCGTGAGCACCTTTGCGTCGGAAGCAGCCCGGGGCGGGTTTTAGTATGTACCTAGTTATTTTTTACATATGTAGTTTGTTTTTATTATATTTAAGTTTCTACAATAAAGTAGACGATACCAGGCGTGGCTCACTCCGCGATTTCGTCGCGTCCCTACAAGTACATGCGGCCCACACCAATTTTGGTGTCTAGCCATAGTAGTTGCCGCGCACCGCTACGGAACGAGGACGCCTGCTCGCGCTTGTCATATCTGTCGTAATAGACGCGTTTTGTTAGAGAGTGAATCTTCTGTACCTAGCTATAGTACTATTATTTATTCTGTGACGAGACTTCCAAACTGAAATCGAAACAAATGTAAACATCATAAACATTTTCCATCTTCGTAAGTCGGAGATTTTCGCAAGAGGATTATTTTTATCATTTTCCTTAGCAAAGACCACGTTTTGTCAATAAGAGATGTTTCCCCGATTGCTTTTTTCCACTTCATACCTAATGCAAATACGGGGGCACACCGGGTTTGGCTTGTTTTCTTCCTTGTCAAAAGCTTGTTTTAATAAGAAATGTCCTTTGACAATCTGAAGGGGCCCACAGTCTACCAGTTCGCCGGACGATATCTGCCTGTCAGTTAAACGCAAACGGTGACAGTTCCGAACAACTGACAGGCCGATATTATCCGGCGAACTGGTAATCAGTGGGCCCTTAGGAATAATTTCAATTCAATTATTTGATTTTTATCAGGCTTCTTTATTGATGGTTAATAAACTAGATTAGATATATTTATTTCATAACATATGATTATAGTACAAATTACGAGTAGGTACATTAATGTCAATTTATAAGAATCTATATTGTGATCACCTCACCACTTTAGTAATAAATTTCTAATATTATTATTTTTAATTTCAGAACTGTTCCAGAGATTTCGAGGAACTTCGCTGCTATCCTTATTTATTATTCCTTCTATTTCAGATACAAACTTTGCAATTCAAACACTAAAACCAATAAAGTTAAGTAATAAATAATGCAGCCACTAACACATTTTCCACACAACAAGACCTGAGTGGTGAGAGGAAAACTACGTTTTATAAATACACCTGTATTAATAACATAGTGGTATGGTTAAATAGCAAAAGAAGTATGAGTGGTGGGTCCCACCAACTACGGATAATACATTTATGATATGTAGGTAGGTACCTACTGTATTTTAAAACCCTGTACCTGTACCTGTACCTGTACCTGTATTGGTTATTCCCACTATATTGTATTGGGAATTCTTTCCCACCTTTTACCACTGGTAACTGGGAAATATAATTCCCAGTAGTTACCACTAACGCACTAACTCGGCTTGGTGGTATACTCGGTTTTTTTTAGTACTGAACTCTAACATTTTGGTGGAAGCTATACTGGGAAAAAATCCCACCTTTTACTAGTGCTAACTACTGGGAAAAATAATTCCCAGTAGTCGTTTGGTGGTAACTACTGGGATTTTTTTTCCCCAGTAGTTACCAGTGGTAAAACGGTGGGAAAAAATTCCCAGTAGTGACTACTGGTAACAACTTGGTGGTGACTAGTGAGAATAGTCCCCTGTATTCAGAGTTCACTCGAACTCAACCCATTACCCCGATACGTTCATCCAAGATCTAAAAGATCTTATGAATATCAGCAAATTTAGCTTATACATATATATAATATAACCCTTTCTTCCTAAACGCAAACACGAATAATAAAAGGATATAAGTAATGTATGTCTCTCCAATATATCGTTCGCACGTTTTTTCGCCTCGCTTTTATAGAGGTGAGAAAATACATTTTCGATTCTCACAGCCCGTTATTTCAGACTTTTTCTCGTCACCAATACCGAGCAGATTCTCGCCTAATGTTGCGGAAATCACATTTTTGCTCGTTTCAAACAAAGAGAATCTGTCGGAAGCGGCAGTGTGTCATAGTTTCGAAATTTCTTTTCGGTCGTTCGGCTTTTTCTACGCTTCAGCAGTTTATTTGAAAGGATAACTATGCATGCTTTCAAAAGTTGGTATTTTATTTTTGTTTTATTCTTAGACGACGTAGTTCTGTCTGGCATTTAAAATAACGTTTTAAGGAATTATTAATTTTGTTTTTATTTAGTTACCGAAATAACAGATGTTTTACGTACTGTCATTTCTTTTTTGAACTAGTCACAAACTGAAATTCGTTGAAAATTCCAGAAAAATCGTTGCAAAACTTGTGAAAATTATAGAAGTTATGCTGTCTTCTATTTTGCTAACAAATCGTCGAGCATTCTTCCGAGCTCAACACGTGCTTCCTCAGTCTAGGGTTACCACGGTCTCCTAAAGTATGTGTTTGGTGGCAAGACTGACAGCCTTATTATTCTTGCTACCACCCAGTAGTATGTCACATGGAGCGCGCTTGATGGCTACACTTCCGGCCCGATTCAAACTTAACTGACATATCTAATCCATATCGTATCTAGACGAAATATTTGACGTATCTTAAAGTTCGAATCGGGCAGTTCGTTTTTTTAGCATTATATAAGGGTAATCAATATTTATGTGTCTTCTTATTGAAATACACTTTTGAAAAATAAGTTAGAGCAATCATATATGATAATATGATCAATGGATCATTTTACATTCTTATTGGTTTCATAAGTAGGTAACAGTTACTATTATTTTTAAAGTAGGGCCTTTGGTAACCCTACCGTTTGAGCTCGTCTCAAATTATAACAAATGGGCCCATACATCACCCGCTCGGGCAGGTGCCTTCGTTACCCTGATACCTTACGTAATTCCATTGCCCCTTTTGGGGCTTCGTGGTTAAACATTTTTCGGTCTTTTGTAGATTAAAGTAAAATAAGCTTGAGAGAATGACAGAGAAAAGGGTTTTTGGTGTGTGTTTATTAAATTTATTAAATTTTATTCATGAAATATTTTACAATACATTTACTTTTAGAGTTTGATTAATGGATGTATAAAGAGCATTTTGATTTTAAACTAAATATCAAGTATCATACAACTTGTGTCCAATATGTCATCGAAACAAAAATAAAATACCCCAAAATCGTCAGTCGCTTGAACTTTTAGGGTAGGTATAGGTACAAGAGAGACATCGAAACGTCTCAAAGACACCCTGATTTACATATATTCAAATAACCCCCGTTTCACAGGTAAATCACAGCCAATTAAATATAAAAGTATCTCCAGTTAACGAAGGGTAAGTAATCAAGTAAGCAGGTCTCATCGCCAGGTTGATTGCCGTCTCGTTACTAAAGTAAATACGGCGCTTAAGGGTAGGTATACGTCGAGGATCACTTTCCATACCAACGTTTGTACGGTCGAGTTCACAAACATCTTTACAAGCCAACCTTCCAAAAATATATTTGCACCACCTTATTCTCAGTGTCTTAGAGGCGTGTAAATATATTTTTCGAACGTTAGCTTGTTGTCACGTTGTACTTACTACGTACGTTACCTTTTAGGCATCCAGGTCGCGTAGCCAACATGCTAATCGCTTACGCTCCGTAGCGATCGAAACGAAACTGTCACTGTCGCACTAAGTAATACGGAAGAGTGATAGAGAGACGCAAAGCGTTTCGTTGTCGAAGCGATAGCGATTGCCAACTTAGCTAATAGGCCGGCAGGTTAGGTCACTTTGCCAATTTTCTTACGGAACGCAAAATTAATATCTACATACATACATACATATCTATTTCCATATAATGTTTCTATTAATGTCAGTTTAATCCGGCGAAAAAATACTAGTTTCTTTTCATTTTGGCGTCTATCCAGCTACGCAACCGAGTGTGAATGGCTTTACTATTTACGAGTAAGAATACATAATTATGGCAATGGCGAATGTTCTTTTATCATGCCCGTGCTCTGCATATATTAGCGCTTATCTGTACATTAAAAAGACATTTTAGTGTCATTTGTAGTCGAGTTTTTACGGTAAGTACCATATACTAAGTACCTACCTATAATAAAATAAGCAGTTTTTTGTTTACATATCTTAATATATTATATTATTATAATCTGACCAATCACAAAAACAGACAAAAAAAACAAAATAGGAGAAATACTCTAAATACCTGAGCGCAGTTGCAGTTAAAGTGTGGCCCTGCCTTGCAGCTTGCAGTAGTAGGTACCGAACTCTTGCTTTGGCACTTATTCGACACTCGAAGCTTTGCCGATAATTTGTTTTTGGATTGGAAATTGGAATCTGAATTTGCTTGTACTGGAGGTTGCTAATAACGAAACACGACGGCAACTCCATTTTTCTACCTTACAGCTTTACGCACTCTCGGGTTTAAATTTAAATAATCGAGCATAAAACATTCAGTAGGAGTATAGATATAGAGAATATAGATATGTTAGAATAAAATTTGCCCGGTTTTAGCACTTTTGGGGGCTTTCTTAATGCTCTTAAATAAATCAACCAAAAATACGAAACAACGAAGTTTCCCTTTCGTCTGAACTTAAATTGCCAAACGTCAACTTTTTACGACCAAAGTTACCTCATTAGCCGTACAGCGACATCTATTTCAGGTGTCAAATTCAAAGTATACCTCTTCTATTATTGTCTATAGTAGAACTATTTATATCACTTTCGCTCTATAAAGTATAGATGGTCAAACCAATTTGTCAGCAAATAGGAACAAAAAAAACTATACTCATCCTTTTCTTTTGGGTGCTAGTACTAGTGTAAGACAAGGATAGGTCTCTCTCTGTCTATGTTTGAAATAAGACAGTCCTTTAACACACTATATAAATCAACTTCCGCGCGTGTACCCTCAAACTCCGCAACTATATTGCGAAGGAAAGTTTTCCTTGTCTTTGCCTCGGAAAGGGTTGATCCCATCGATTTGTTGCCGGCTTCGGACACCAGCATTCTGGCGACGAATTAATGAGAATTAATCTGGCGATGATAAATAAATCTCGCTTACGCACGAAATTAGGCACTAAATATTTAATTACACAAACGAGTCTACCGCGATATATAATTTTATTGTTTTTACCTTAAATTCCGACGTTTCAGCTGAGTTGCACCAGCTGTGGTCACGGAAAGACTGACGTCCCAGCAAATGTCAACGGAGATATAAAAAACCGGCCAAGTGCAAGTCGGACTCGCGCACGGAGGGTTCCGCACCATCAACAAAAAATAGAGCAAAACAGGCAAAAAAACAAGCAAAAAAAACGGTCACCCATCCAAGTACTGACCCCGCCAGACGTTGCTTAACTTCGGTCAAAAATCACGTTTGTTGTATGCGAGCCCCACTTAACTCTTTATTTTATTCTGTTTTTAGTATTTGTTGTTATAGCGGCAACAGAAATACATCATCTGTGAAAATTTCAACTGTCTAACTATCACGGTTCGTGAGATACAGCCTGGTGACAGACGGACGGACGGATGGACGGACGGACGGACGGACGGACGGACGGACGGACGGACGGACAGCGGAGTCTTAGTAATAGGGTCCCGTTTTTACCCTTTGGAACGGAACCCTAATAAACCCGAAATTAGTTTATAAAAATGTTCGGGATAGACAAAGAAATTGCAGTATCGGAATTTAAGGTAAAAACAATGAAACTATAGTTTGTCAAAGGACTGTCTCATTTCAAGCATAGACAGAGAGTATCATACTATCTTTATCTTACACTAGTGCTAGCACCCTAAAGAAAAGGATGAGTATATTTTCTTTTGTTCTTATTTACTGACAAATTGGTTTGACCAACTATATCGCGGTCGACCCGTTTGTGTAATTAAATATGTGTACAAAACGCGAGAGTTTAAAGTGTTAGGTACTAAATGTTCTATGAACAGGTTCACAAACATTTTTACAAGCAAACGTTCCAAAAATATATTTACACGCCTCGTCTAAATTCCATACTATTGCGTTGCAACTTGACGTGACTTCACGCATGAGTGGCGCAGCCTGGTGAGCGAAAACACAGTGGTCCCCATTAAATTTACTCAATGTTATTAGTGTGTGTTGACTGCTGACGTGATTTTACTAATAAAACTCGAATACGAGTTAGAAACCAATCACGAAGTGCTTTCGTGAGGTGGCAAATCTACTCACTCGTTCGCGATAACGACTGAAATGTCGAAGCCTCTCGATTAGGGGATGGAGGTGCGAAGCCGATGCGATTAGTGAACTCCTGCCTACTCTCGCATATGTTGGATGTTAGATTAGCAGCTTACATTTAATGCTTTATGAGTGTACCTACATACAATGTACGGCAACAGTTTAGCATATATAAGTACTTCTTTTGTAGTTTATCATACATTAATTATTAATGATTGCACCTAGTCTGCTAAAAAAGGATGATTAGGCTGCGTGTGGGATATGTTTACTTAAATGTTTGTTAAGAATCAATAGAATCACTATATTTACCTATCCTCGCTCAGCGCAGCTCTAGTGGTAAATTTTCTATTGGTTCTTAACAAACAATCCCTCGCATCCTCGCACATCTCTGGTGGAAACGCCGCCTTAAAGGATGACTCACGTTAGAACGGTCGGTCAGGGCTGAAGCATTCAACACTTCAGTTTTCTATAAAAAATATCATGTTATCACCAATCACCTGTTATAGACAATGCAGTGTTGGAAGACTTGGAAGCCTCGCCGTGGACCCGCACCGTTCTAGCGCGAGGCATCCATAACAATTAACAACTCTCCGTTTACCTACTCTAGAGACTAAATAAGGATAAATATTATTATTTACCTTTGTAGGTAAATACCTACCCACTCACCTGTAATTAGCTAAAAGCTCACACAAAAAACGAAATAAGCATCGCATTTAATTAATTAAAAAGACGCACTGACTCTGCTCATTACAGAAGAAACAACCATGGACCGTACTTTATGAAACGGAAACATAATGCGCCGTTATATGACGAATATTTTAAAAAACAGAGTTTAATTTTAAAACTGGGGAAAGATACTGGAGCGCAGTAATTTATGACGTCATTACGGAGAATTAAATGAAAAATGTTCGCCATTACGACCACATGCAGTATCGCCCTGGAAGGGTACGGTTTTATCGTCTGTCTTGTCATGCGTCACTTTCGCACTTACGTGGTTAGAATGAGACAGGCACGGTGACAGGATAAAAGGGCGGCCATCTTAAGCGGCCTGGTTTATATATACTGTGAATTGTTTTGTCGGAATTTGAGTGTTTTAATAAAACGTCATTTAATGGACGCTGTTATAATAAAATTCTCGTTTACGTTTTTGCGCTTGTTGATAGCTAAATGTCACCCATTTTATGTACGGTACAATGCCTTCATTTGCTGCCTTTTGTATTTACAGTTTGCCTGTAAGTAAGAATCTGTTACTGTACATACACATAATATTCTAGTATTCTTGGATCGTTTGTCTTTATCGACAGATAATGTTGATCATGCATTTGTGAAAAGGAGATACACATGTGTTGTTACGGAACCCTCCATTATGCATGTCACGAAATACACTTCGCTGGTTTTCTCTTCCATATGCCATATATATTTGACCTCTATAAATATTAATACAAAAAACAATTATTTACCATTCAAGAGGGTAGATACCTAGTAATTCTATATACCTATTATTACAAGAAAATAATATCGGAGCAAAATTATATTTATACTTATAGACAAGACATCAGTGGGGTCCCAACTCAATTTACTTTCTATGGCTTTAGTCACCCTTCTGAGATGAAATTACAACTGATAGAAACTTGCCGGCCTTATCTGTACGAAGAAAACTACTTTTATACCGTTAAGATTGCTTTATTGAGGCTTTATTTCTTTTCTATAGGGACATGACGTGGATTGACGTATGTTGGGAGTAAAACAAAGATGGGAGGATCCTAATAGATGTGGTGTACGCGTGCGTCCGTGAGGGAAAAAACATAGGCAATGCGACACTATGATTGGTCGAATTTATTTGTTGCCCACCATAATCTACTACTATACTATACTAATTTTTGGTGGCGAATAAAGAAAATGTGAGACTGTGACAAGGACAAACAATAATAGCGCTTTCGCTGCTACTCCTATTGCAAGATGCATAAGACTATCCCGTTCGGTCATTTCCCCCCACCCCTCATGCCTGATCCAGTTAAAATTCATGGAGTAAAAGGATATTTACAGAAATCGTTTTATACACTTATTCTAGATTTGTAAATCAATGAAAATGTCGGCGTGCGCTAAAGACGACTTACGAATATTTTATACCTACAATATTTACATTTTCAAAGTTTAAAACCCATTTTTAGGGTTCCGTAGCCAAATGGCAAAAAACGGAACCCTTATAGATTCGTCATGTCTGTCTGTCTGTCCGTCTGTCCGTCTGTCCGTCCGTATGTCACAGCCACTTTTCTCCGAAACTATAAGAACTATACTGTTGAAACTTGGTAAGTAGATGTATTCTGTGAACCGCATTAAGATTTTCACACAAAAATAGAAAAAAAACAATAAATTTTTGGGGTTCCCCATACTTCGAACTGAAACTCAAAAATTTTTTTTTCATCAAACCCATACGTGTGGGGTATCTATGGATAGGTCTTCAAAAATGATATTGAGGTTTCTAATATCATTTTTATCTAAACTGAATAGTTTGCGCGAGAGACACTTCCAAAGTGGTAAAATGTGTGTCCCCCCCCTGTAACTTCTAAAATAAGAGAATGATAAAACTAAAAAAAATATATGATGTACATTACCATGTAAACTTCCACCGAAAATTGGTTTGAACGAGATCTAGTAAGTAGTTTTTTTTTTATACGTCATAAATCGCCTAAATACGGAACCCTTCATGGGCGAGTCCGACTCGCACTTGGCCGCTTTTTTTAAATAAGTAAATTTAAAAAGACAGTAGGTACCTAAATGTTTTCGCGCCAAACACTGTCTATGAAAATATGGTTTTAAAAAGTATGTGATAGGCCAACTTTTCGTTTCATATTTGTCTATTGCAAAACTTATATAGTAACCTATATATTTAAAGATTTTAGCGTAGCTTTCCAGCGAAAAAATATACATTTTAATTTTATAAACCTTCAGAAAAAAATACTAGGTAGTAACAAGCAACTAAAAATATTTTTCCCAATAAATGTGTTTTTTTTACAACCAGAGCTTGTATCCGATATATGTAGCTAAAACGCTGTCAAAAAGATGAACTAGGATGGTGATGGACTGTATGCGAATGAAGAGGAAATTTTACCTTCGACATTAGTTATTGTAAGTATTAATGTTTACAATGAATTTGAAAATCACTCCAATAACACATTGGTTTTGTCAATAAATAAAAACTTGAAGATATGGAATATCAATTACTTTATTATAGTGAATTTATTAATAATAGAAAGAAGAATACGCTTGCAAAAGAGTCTGCAACAATCTGCACACTAAAATAGCATTTTATAATAAAAGCTAAGCTCCGGTCGCATACAATAAATCATGCAAGCATCGATGCTCTGGCAGAAATATAGTTTACATTTTGATCTAGTGCGTAGTGGCCGAGTGTAATATTTTCCATTTTTTGTAAGCCTTTAAAAGGCTTCATTTATTTGCTTTAATATTTACGGACATGCTGCTGATTACATTTTCTGGATATCAGTACGGGCAGTATTTTTAAAACTCATGTTTTTTTAAACTTCATTTTAAATATAAATGACAGTAAATCACTTAAATAACTAACGTTGCAAAGTCAAAACAGTTTTTTTAAGTAAACTAAAATGTAAAAATTATATTTACTTATAGCGCCATCTACTACGAAAACGACTCTTTCGGCGGCGTAGAAGGAGGGTGTCAGTCTTCTCTATTTACTATCATCTACCACGATAGATATAGCTATCATGATTATAGCAACCTACCCAACAAACAATTAGGCGACACTTAGCACCTATTTTATAACCTTAAGACATAACGGCGGTACAATAGCTGCATAGTCTTAGCCTACAAGCTGAGGTGATATAAAAGTGTTTAAGAGGTTTAGCTGTAGCTTTAAGAGCCACAATAACTATTTTAACCGCTATATTGGATGCTAAGCAGCTAGTGTTATAGCTCAAAGTGAATTTTATAACCTTAGAATCTATATGAGCTATAAGCAGCTGCAATTTGCACTTAAGGTTCTAAACAGGCAATAAAAAGTATCTTATAGCTCCTTGTAACGCTAACGTTACTGTAGAATAGAGAAGTTATTAGTCGCTATTATAGATCATGTAGTCGCAGACGAGCGTTATTCGGTACCATAATATATCTTATAGTGTTATTAGAGACTAACTTACAAGCTAAGCCTATAGCGCCATGTTAGATGGCTGATGAATCAATAAGCAAATCAAAAACTATAAATTAGAACGTAAATACTGAATAATAATGCGTAGCTGTACTCAATATTGACCTAATGTTAGTATTACTATACTTAAAACCGGAGTTCACGGATAATGTAAAAAAATTCGAAAATTAAATACGATGGACCACAATTAAATAACTATTACATTTTGATAAATATGCTAAGGATCAGAGGCCCTTTAAAATTTTAAATATAAATAGAACATCAATAGAACTAAAGGAGAAATCGACCGGTTATATAGATCTCTTTTACCTCTTATATTTAGCGCCTAATGTTACTTGGGTAGCGTCTGTTGTCAAATGTCTTTCCGCATAAAAAGTTTAAAGTTTCCGCCCGAACATTCATGGGACATCCACAAAGCATTTTCTCGTCGCGTCGCTCTCAGGTGGCCCGGGTCATTTTTCTTTGTTGTGGAAAGCGTCATGAAAAGCTAGCACTGGCACATCTCGCCGAGCTGAATACGACGTAAGTCTCATGGAAACTTCTTAAACTTTACACGTTTTTAAGGTAACGCACATTTCCTTTGACTCAACCATGCTCGGTTTCACAAGCGTGCATTTTTTTCAACAGGTTGCAGTGCTTCCTGACACCTTTTAGTATCTAATAAAAACGACATTATGATTTGATGACACAGACAGAAGAGAATTTTTATGTGTTTTAAATAATAAAGCAAAAAAAATATTGTTATAGTTATCGCCCAGCGTCAAGATTAGGCACGAAACATCTGTAAATAGGTATTAGGTAAATGTATTTAGTTCTGGGCACAAAAACGTTGTTGGACTTTATTAATAATTATATTTTGATTAAATAATTATCTACTTCTTTTCGTGTCAAGCAGAGGCTTAACTTAAAACATCAATGAAATATACAAAAAAATACTCATTATATTATATTCTATAAAAAGTATTCTCCAAAGCATGTTGCGTAGTTATACCTAACGTTTATATTGACTTTACTCAACAACGAACGGTGTTGGAACATTCTAGCGAAATGTTGAAGAAACGAGCAATTTATATTTAAGAGCCCCGGAAGCCGAGTAAACAGCGACTGAGTCAAATTGAATATACATCTAAGCTCCTTGGCACACTGGCATTTTTGTCAGTGGGAACGTGGATCAATCTTAATATTTTCTATCTTGATGCTTATGGTTACGTCTTTTGTAGAAAACTGTACAAAACTACGGTTTGATTAAACTCGCTGCAAAGTCAGACAGACTCCAGTGTGCATAAATAAAATAAAAATAAAAATAGCTCTTATTTCCCTGAAAAGTGTAGGTACATGATTATTAACGTTAGGTATTAAACTAAAAAAAAAAAAACCATTGTGTACGTACATATTACAATTTCCTAAAAAACTGTCACAGTTACCTCATGGCCAAAAAGGGGCAGAAAAACAAAAATACAAGCTGAGTTTCACAATTTTCAAGACGGGTGCAAAATTGATTGACCTACAGTGGACCTATAAAGCTACATAATCTGCTACAAAAACTGCCGCGGTGTAAAGAAAATTCTGAATTCAAAAATGCATTCTGCGAGTAGGTCTCAAGGGCTTTCACAAGTCAATAAAATATTTACAGTGCAACATTTATAAATACAAGAATACAACGCAGCGGTGGATTCGTTTAAAACTGCCGCCTTCGGAAAAACGCTAGTATGCCGAATAGCAAGCTGGACATCGATGTCAGGCAGTGTTTGCAGTTGAAATATCGCAATTGCATTCGTAGGATAACTGAATAACATCTCTTAAAATGATAACTGGCGTTTTTAAATGTTGATATTTTGTATTTTGTGTAAAAGATAGAAATATTTCCACAGACAAGAACCCAGCTCTTAAATACATAATGATGGCATAACGTACTACATAGTACATTTTTACATAATATTTAGTATCTTATTCATATTTCGTATATATACTGAATATAATACTGGTAAGATATACGAGTAGGTATAAGTATAAAGTATTTTCTATTTGCAAGCTGTTCATTATACTGAGCAACTTTTATTTATGAAATTAGAAACCAGGGATGTTGCGAATATCCGCATCCGCATCCGCAACCGCGAAACTTCTGCATTATTTTCAATATCCGCATCTGCATCCGCATCCGCATCCGCATAAAATCGATGCGAAGCTTAATGCGGATGCGGATGTGGAACAGGGAACGTCTTAGCATCGGAGTAAGTGCTAGACTGCTAGGTAATTTAGTCATTAACCAAAAAACCTATTAGAAATGAGCAGTCAAGCGTGAGTGGGACTTAATGTACGGAACCCTTGGAACGCGAGTCCGACTCGCACTTGGCCGGTTTATTGAAATAAAAATTACTAAAATGTAATATTTGACGTTTTTTATGTAGGTACCTATCTTGACATCCGCATCCGCTGATGTGAGCCTTTAAAAATCCGCATCCGCATCCGCGAATGTCAAAAAATCGGCATCCGCAACATCCCTGTTAGAAACTTCGAAAATAATGTATGAAAGAAAGAATTTTTTTCTCTTGTATTTCCCCTGCAAAGACTAAAGGTTGAAGAAACTGAAGAATGTTTAACCACAATTTTCCGCATTTATCGTTTTAGCACAAAACATTGAATTTAATTTTAACATATTTCTTTCAAAAAGCAAAGAACAAATCTCGGTCTTAAAGTAAACTTACTCAGCTATTAAACAGTAATCCACTGACCGCGTTTCCTAAAAACAAAGTTGACAATAAAAATAACTCCTTTTGTACTTTAAATCCAGAAAGTAAATTCAATTTAGAAACGCCCTCAAGTTCTCTTTGGAAAACAACCCGCAATTCGAAAACTACTTAAAAGCTGATTCTGTTTTAACAATTTGATATAGTTTTGATCTTATTTTGATACGACTTTGACTCGTGTCATCAGGCATCTCACATGCACTAATAAGTGCGAGAAAATGCGTTTTCTGACTACTTCACTCTCGATTGCATTTCGTCAGCACCAATCGGTAATTGCCATATAACTTGTACTTTAAAGCGCGACTTAAGTTGTACATAAGTCACGTCTGTCACTTTCCGGACGACATTTATGGGATTTGACATTGACCGTCAGTTTTGTGATAATTCCTAACCGGCCGTTAGTGGTACAATAGTAGGGTTTGCTCCCGGGAAATACCGGTACCGAAAGTACCGGGAATTCCCGGGATTTAGAGCCAAGCAAAGAACCGGGATTTCAAAATTAAAATCCCGGTACTCCCGGGATTTTCGGGACTAACATTTCAGGTACATTATTTGACTGCTTTCTGTTACTTAGCATGAAATATCATGTTTTATAAAGAAAATAAATATATTTTATCAATCTAAGGCTGATGGTAATACTTTTACGGCTGACCACTACATTAAAATAAATAAAAAAAAGTCAATGGGTTTGACAATGCCGACAATATGATTTACGGCGTAATTTGATACTTTAACTTTAAGGGCATAAATGTTTGTACGATAAATAATTTTATACGAACAATTAGTTATTTCATATTTGTATACTAACTAGAAGCAAAAATAGAGACAATTTTGTAATTAATAAAATACTACTTTTAATTCAAATTCAAACACGCGGTACTTATAAGAAACTCACATATGATAATGATATTTTAAATGAATTAATAATTCTGGCTGAATAATTTCTTGATTTGTCGTATTGATAGTTCTGTTATTATATGTTCGAAGGTCCACAGCCCATTTTGAACGCATGCAAAAATTATCATTTTTTTTATCCTTTTTCCCAAAACGTCTTACATATTTAAAAAAAATGATGATATTACTGAGCCACAATTCAGTTTTTGCCAATCAACAAAGATAGGAAAATATCATGTAGTTTAGGAAAAAAATATATTAATGATTGTGTGACTTAAAGACACATATTATGGTACAAAAGAAGTGTGTACCTTCACTGTGCTAGTTTTTTATTATTTTGAGAAAGATTCGTGGTCGTTTTACGCTTTTTTTTTACTGAAAATTGATGTGAAAACTGATTTTTGAAGGCAGTCCCGAAAGTACCGAAAATACCGGGAAATCCCGGTTCCATTTTTGCCCGGTACCGAAAATCCCGGTTATTTTAAATAGTACCGGTTCTGCAATCCCTATACAATAGGTCAGCGCTTACGTAAAGGTCGTATCAAAACAAATGGAAACCATATCAAATGGAACGAACAGAATAGGCCAACTATTCCGCATGTATTTGGGGATCCACTTAAAACGTCGTTAAAACTTAACCGAGGAATTTTATTTAAAAGACAAAGGTTTAATTTGATTGAAGTTACTGCATTTCCTTGGGGATTTGTGCATTAATAGGAATCTTGTTTAACTTTGGGACAGCGACAATTTTTTGCTGATTTTAACGGTAATAAAAAGTTTTAGAAATATTTTCACCTTTCATTAATTTAATTATGAATTAGTGCAAAATGAACCTACACATTCGTACCTATTGTACTTAAAAATAGATTTTTTTAAATATAGTTGAAGTAATTAACAAAATCAAATACAATAACATGTTTAAAATATTTCTCACGCAAAACGCAAAAGAGTAGGATTAGTTCATTTTCACCTCAGCAGCTCGAACAAGGGTACTTTGCTACTTAAAAACAGTGAGCAAAATCGCATTTTGCTCACTGAATGGGACAAAATGAGCAAAATGCTGAGGTGAAAACTTAATTGTTGGTATATCTTAAGAAAACATGAGTGAATAGGTAAGTGATGAAGAAGGAATACATTTTTCGGGTTCTCTAATATGTTCTCACTGCTGAGGTGAAAAGTTTTGTGAACTACACGAGATCAAAGTTATTTACATCTCGTGCGCTTTTGAGTCCCTTACTACGCTCAAGATTCTACATTAGATTCACTCGCTACGCTCGTGAATCTAGTATAGAATCTTTCGCTTGCACGGGACTCAAAATAAGCACTCGAAGAAATATCAAACTTTGATCTCTTGTTGTACAAATAACTATTGTAAAATGCATAGCCAGACCGTTAAAATTTAATAAAACTTTTAGTGATGATGATTTTATTATTGTAAATCAGACGACAATAATACAATGTGACATTAATTCCTATTAATCCTAGCATAACAATAGAACAAGCACAGTTCAGAAGCAACATAATATTGAATATTCATTCCAATGTTATTTCGAATAAATTTACTTGGCGCTGTTCCCTGTAATCTGGTACTGTATTTACTGAACGTTATTGACTACTATTGAACTGTATCAAAGTGAATGGTTGAACGATTTTTCCATTAATATTTGTACACATTTCACTAACAATGATGTTCATAAAACATGCTGTCTTTTTACATACTTTAATTTAGTTTCACTGCGTATATTTGTACAAAGTATATGTGGGCTACAACATAAATTTGAACCACTATCTGGTATTTTATTCAGTTAAAATTTGGAGGCTTCCGTAATTCCGATTACATTGCAATAATACGCTAACATGGAACTGATCTGATGATGCAGTCGGAACGTAGATGACGAAGGCCTTTATACACATGCAAATGCGACGAAGTACCTACTAAATAAGTAGCGAAACATTTTTGACAGTTATTTGTTTAAGTACCGTACTGATTATACGGTTTGTACCCCAATTAATATATGTGAAAGTGTTTTTAGGGTTCCGTAGCCAAATGGCAAAAAACGGAACCCTTATAGATTCGTCATGTCTGTCTGTCTGTCTGTCCGTCTGTCCGTCTGTCTGTCCGTCCGTATGTCACAGCCACTTTTCTCCGAAACTATAAGAACTATACTGTTGAAACTTGATAAGTAGATGTGTTCCATCTATGGACTGGGCGCTCGAGTATCTCTGAGAGAGAAATTCAAAGAGGTTAACATTCTTACCATTGCATCTCAATACATACTTGAGAATATTATGTATGTTCGGAAAAACATCCACGAATTCAAGCTTAACAGTGACATCCATAACTATAACACTAGAAACAAACATAAACTTGCTGTGCCCGCCCACCGCCTCCGTAAGGTTAGTACGTCTTTCGTCGGGAACTGTACACGTTTTTATAACAAAGTCCCTACTGACATAGCGAATTTACCACTTACCAAATTTAAGTCACACATTAAGCGCTCCTTGTTAAGTAAGGCGTACTACACTGTAAATGATTTTATACACGATAGAGATGCCTTTAAGCCTGTAGCTTGATTTCGATAGTATGATAAGAGTTCAATAAATATTGTTTTTTCATTGTAAATTAAATATGCTAGTGTCCAGTAGAATTGACACATGAGACAATCATGTTCTCGCTTGATTATATTGTTTAATTTAATTTTAGTTTTGGACACTTGGAGACCATATACATCTCTAAGTAATTATTTATTTTATTTTTAATGATTCTGACACTTGGAGACCTTTACATCCCTAAGTATTTATTCATTTTATTATTTTTATTTTATTGTACATACTTATATTTTTAATGATTCGGACACTTAGAGACCTTTACATCTCTAAGTCAATTTAGGCTAGTAATTATGTGAAGCTATACCGTCTTTTATGTAACATACGAGCACAAAATGCTGTGTCTCACAGCTAAGTGTTATCACTATTTTAATATTAATATAGGCCGGTAGCTTGAACATGTCATGCTCGCTTAAAAGTCTTTGCTTACGGTGGCGTCGTTGATCGGGTCGCCACTTTCCCGAATGAAGGTTGAGGGAGGCGATGGCTGAGATACGCGTCGTACTCGTGAACGGGTGCTGTTTGTGGAGACGGGTCTGTTTAAGCTAACACGAATATATTTAGTAACTTTATTTTTTAATTTAATTGCAGTGAGACGCCTCATTCGGTTCTCGTATGTTTTTTTTTTTTTTTTCTCGTAATGTGTTAATCATACAGGATTGTGACTCTTGGAGACCCTATACATCTCTAAGGATAATTTGATAAACTATGTTATTTTTTAGTTCTGACACTTAGAGACATTTACACCTCTAAATAAGTTTAGATTTTTTTTCCATGTATCTGTTTTGTTTTTATTTTAATATTATTATTATAGTTTTTTTATGTAATTCGACATTAAGAGACCTTATACATCTCTATGTAATTGTATTACGTTAGTTTGATTTGGTAGTTGTAGTTGTATTTAATAATTGTTGATGTATAATTATTATTATTTTGCTTTTATGTAAATTCAATGTTGACGTGTAAAAGTGCCCTTGTGGCCTATTTGCTGAATAAATGTTGAAGTTGAAGTTGAAGTTGAAGTTGTATTCTGTGAACCGCATTAAGATTTTCACACAAAAATAGAAAAAAAACAATAAATTTTTGGGGTTCCCCATACTTCGAACTGAAACTCAAAAATTTTTTTTTCATCAAACCCATACGTGTGGGGTATATTATTATATTGAAAACATTTGTAGCAAAACATTATCACAAATGGAAGAAAAAGTACAAACAGAAAAGTGGAAAGAAAATTGAAACTTAATTACTTATTTATGAATAAGTAATTGTCATTTTGCATACAAGAACTTTAAGAATGTAAAACAAATTGGGTAAAAAAAGCGGCCAAGTGCGAGTCGGACTCGCCCATGAAGGGTTCCGTATATAGGGGATTTATGACGTATTAAAAAAAACTACTTACTAGATCTTGTCCAAACCAATTTTCGGTGGAAGTTTACATGGTAATGTACATCATATATTTTTTTTAGTTTTATCATTCTCTTATTTTAGAAGTTACAGGGGGGGGGGGACACACACATTTTACCATTTTGGAAGTGTCTCTCGCGCAAACTATTCAGTTTAGAAGAAAATGATATTAGAAACCTCAATATCATTTTTGAAGACCTATCCATAGATACTCCACACGTATGGGTTTGATGAAAAAAAAATTTTTGAGTTTCAGTTCTAAGTATGGGGAACCCCCAAAATTTATTGTTTTTTTTTTCTATTTTTGTGTGAAAATCTTAATGCGGTTCACAGAATACACCTAGGTACTTACCAAGTTTCAACAGTATAGTTCTTATAGTTTCGGAAAAAAGTGGCTGTGACATACGGACGGACAGACAGACGGACAGACGGACGGACAGACAGACAGACAGACAGACATGACGAATCCATAAGGGTTCCGTTTTTTGCCATTTGGCTACGGAACCCTAAAAAGGACTTATGTCCAACCCCTCTTCAACTGTTTCCATATCAAGCAACCGTCTGACAACTAAAGGGTTACACGTGCAAGCAACTCGCCAGCAACTTTATATGGGGCATTATGAAAAGGGACCTTACTGTCGATGTCGCTACGCCGCCCAGCGTCGCGCGGCATTGTATTTATATCGGAGCATCGTTAATAATGGCGTAAGCGCCATCGACAATAAGGTCCCTTTTCATAGATAACGTCACATATGTTGCTTGACTGCGCACAAAGTTGCCGGCAGCGGCCTATTCCTAAACAATCAAACTGTAAGTCCATTTTGACCGACTTCTGTCGTTGTTGGCGGACCGACTTGGTTGAGTTTAGTTTTGATTGTGTCGTATTATTATACAGATTGCTTTCGATTAATGATTTAGTTGGACTTCTGGACATATTTATATGTAGGTATGTTTGTTACTTCTCCTGAATGCCTTATTGAAAACTTTTTTATTTTTCAAATTCAAAACTAGTTATCACAAAATGCCTTGGTGTAAACTAATTTGTTTGTTAGTGTGACATATTATATTGTTTTTATCTAATACAAATACTTTTCATATAGATTTTGTAAGTTCAATTACTGAATATAGCGTACGAGTACATAGGTAAAGGTACCTACTCTTGTTTTTAATATTAAACAAAGAAATGCCTGCATTATACTAATTAGACTGCCATAAACATGCAAATAAGAATGATTAAAAAATACTTAAAACATGTCTCTAAAATTAAAATAACACTAACCTAAATTAATTTAAACGAGTAATACTAACATGAAGCTCCCTCTACTATACGTACCTATAAATACATTGTACAGTAGGTATACTTACGATATACAACTTATAACTTCCACTATCTCGTATCTTAGCTACAGCTAAACCGTAAATATCAATTTTAGGCTGTACGAAATAAGATTCAGATTAAAAAATGCCGCTACTGTCAAATAAGCGACTGTGGAAGTCATTTGTAATGTCGTATACAGTGCACCGTCGGCAAGGGAATATTGCAGACACTCTTAATAAAGACAGCCTGTGGTATAATTGCAGGGGTGGCATAATGGACTTAAAAACGTGACACTGCCTTTAATCCGGTGTTCAGAATAAGGGCAGCGTGCCAGCGGTAGGTATGTATTTTCATTACACGGGTGTTATTCGGGATTTGGAAGCTAATTCGAACTACAGTTTGATGTCAAAATGATGACGCGATTCAATACATGTACCTACGAAGAATACGAAGTAATATAGCGAAATGCACGTACTAACGATAGCAGAAGTATACATTATTTTGATATCGGAACGTAAGTTCGTAAAATATCGTGAGAAAACCAGGTTTATTATCAAATAACAATTTGTAATAGCTATTAATAAATAAAAAAAATCCCCCTACGCTATATGCCAAAAAAATCTATTGTATGCCAAAAATGCCTTAAATCATTTTGGAAAAGAGCTGATACTCTTCAAACTGCTGGATCGATTTACATAGCTAAGATCCACCGCAAGGAAACTCGCTTTAACTCGTAAATGGAGGCAAATCAAACATAAACTTGCACAATAAGATAATGATGATGATGTGTACCTATTTATGAAATACAGAAGATAATAGTTTACTGTGTGTGCTCGAGTTAATGGGGCATTAACCGTTGATTGCAGCACTTAACTTAAACGATACACATAATTATTAATATGCTGTTAACCCACATTGTAGAGCTTATTTCAACGGCCTCCAAGCCTAACTACATAGTCGGCAGTGAACCTGCCTACGAAGCAGGTACCGGGTTCAAATACCGGTAAGGGCGTATTTTTAAGGCCTCATTGGAGAGTTTAATTAAAAAGCGTCGCGTTAAATCATGACGTTAAAAGTTCCGCACGCTAAATTCGATATAACGGCCAACGCTCAACGTCGAAAATCCAACGACGCTCGATTTTAACGCGCGTTGTAAAAGCGCTCATGCGAATGAGGCCTAAAGGTAGATCGGGCGATGCCCAAAGTTGATAAATGTACGGTCAAAAAAGCTTTATATTTTTCAACTCATTAAGGAAACCAGGATCAAAATAGATTTCAAGGGGAAGACCAAATTTATGGTCATCCCGTTTCAATTTAGTCTTCCCAACCTTCTGTAACACGTTTATAAAGGAAAATTCCCTCGCCCTGGCTGGTCCAATGAGCGCTCGTGCTGAAACGATTCTATACACCCGACGCCACTCGCCCTATTAGTGATGCGCCTCTTCTACATTCCCTAAGAGCATATTCCTAGGAATATTATCCTGTTAGCTCTGATATTTCCACATTAAAAACTTAGCGCCATTAGCCGCCACCTAGCTCTTATGCGTTTACAAAAATGGTAATTCAAGCTCGATGTTACAGCGACTTCGACTCGAATTCTGATTGTTGTTGACAATTAATTTTCAAGATACCTACTCAATATTCCTGGTAACATTGGGAATCACATTTTAGAGATAATCTCATTAAATAATTGTCGTAGACAAACATGCATGCACGCACGGAAAACCAAAATACTCATTGTCAGTATTATCTTAGTAGGGAATCACAACTCAGGTCTTATTTTTGTTGTGTGTGCTGCGAACTCTGCCGTGGCTTTCTGCCCGAAATGTGTCTGCAACAAACTGCCGTATTCGAACTTCAAGATATTCACAAGAGACGACACGTACTAGATCCATTCTAGATAAGTTATAGTTTAGATTTCAACTAGTTCTCTTTTGCAGCACAATTCGTTGCCAACCAATGAAACTTTTACGATAAATAGTGTTAGATATCTATTAGACCTGAATTAGATCTCTAAGTAATATCTTGTGAAATCGTTCAAGAGTATCTCCAGAATCGCGGAAATGTCAAATTTGACAAGTTAGATCTTAAACATATCGTTATCGTATCTTGGCGATGTCTAAAAGATATCTAATAGATGTCTATTACAAAATCCGAATCGGGCCCAAAGGCTGTGTAATTGTAATATTGACCTTGTTGCCTGAAATTAAAGATGTAAACACATAATTAGGTACGTTCGGTTTTAGATTTTCCAGGCTCATATTACGTTCCTTTTTAGGGTTCCGTAGCCAAATGGCAAAAAACGGAACCCTTATAGATTCGTCATGTCTGTCTGTCTGTCCGTCTGTCTGTCCGTCCGTATGTCACAGCCACTTTTCTCCGAAACTATAAGAACTATACTGTTGAAACTTGGTAAGTAGATGTATTCTGTGAACCGCATTAAGATTTTCACACAAAAATAGAAAAAAAAACAATAATTTTTTGGGGTTCCCCATACTTCGAACTGAAACTCAAAAAATTTTTTTTCATCAAACCCA
The DNA here is from genome assembly GCF_948474715.1 of Cydia amplana. Taxonomy (NCBI): domain Eukaryota; kingdom Metazoa; phylum Arthropoda; class Insecta; order Lepidoptera; family Tortricidae; genus Cydia; species Cydia amplana. Next base: position 4,308,752 of record NC_086081.1, read on the forward strand.
TACGTGTGGGGTATCTATGGATAGGTCTTCAAAAATGATATTGAGGTTTCTAATATCATTTTTTTCTAAACTGAATAGTTTGCGCGAGAGACACTTCCAAAGTGGTAAAATGTGTCCCCCCCCCCCCCCCCTGTAACTTCTAAAATAAGAGAATGATAAAACTAAAAAAAATATACGATGTACATTACCATGTAAACTTCCACCGAAAATTGGTTTGATCGAGATCTAGTAAGTAGTTTTTTTTTAATACGTCATAAATCGCCTAAATACGGAACCCTTCATGGGCGAGTCCGACTCGCACTTGGCCGCTTTTTTATATTCCCATGCTGAAATATTTCCAGTAGCGTCCCATCACTACTCTCACCCATTAAGATCTCGACCAGTACGGATATGATGGTCGTTCTTGTCTACGTGACAGCGTGATAAAACGGTGTCCGTCACTTTCTTTCCCACGGTGTTAAACAGTGACAGTTATTTTATCACGTGGATAAAGATGGATAAAGCTATCCATAATAGGCTGGCTGATGATAACGCCTCAGCTTGCTTCTTTACGTCTATTGTACAGAATATAATCAAGATTCTAAGGAAATAGGTAAGCTATTCGGTAATTTTAGTAAAACCTGTTATGAAGTTTCGTAATACCGTCTTCCAGCGGTTAGATAAAGATAGCGATAACTAAAGAAAGGACGGGTAGCACGTGGAATTTCACACCCGCCCATGATGCTGGCGGTCAATGCCACTGTGCGAGCGGGAGAGCAATATAACACACGTGAGATAGAGAACAAAATAGAGAGTAAAGTCTAGTACTTTCCCACACAAGTTTTCTATTCAAATATTTAAATAGGTACATGATTATAAAGTGTGAATCAAATAGCGTAAATAACTGCCATATTCTATTTTATATTTCAATTTATTTTGCCATTTACGTATTATTACAGAGATCTGGTTCTCTGATGCTTGGAATCAATTTAATTAAACTCTAGTTACGCGCTCGAGAACAAGAGAATTCTTGGTATTAATAATGGATAAATAAATCTGACGCCGTTTATCCGGAAAAAGGTATAATTTGCATTTCTAGTTAAAAAAGGAAATTTATTAGGTACTTTATACAAATTTTAATGAGCTATTTATATACTCGTTTCCTTATCTCTCTACAACTTTAACTCACTACGTATTTTATAAATTACTAGCGACCCACCCCGGTTATCAAATTATGCACTTAAACCTTCCTTAAGAATCACTCTATCGATAGGTGAAAACCGCATAAAAATCCGTTCAGTAGTTTTTGAGTTTACCGCAAACATACACACAGACAGACGCGGCGGGGGACTGTGTTTTATAAGGTGTAGTGATCATTTATTATATTATTTTATTTACTTTATAATAGTTAGTCTTTAAGTTTAGTCTGAGTTTGCATGTAAAAATGAAACAAGCAATCCCAAAGCGAAATTTATCCACAGCTGTGAAATCGCGGCCAGTGCATTTACATTGCGTATTTTTGCAGTTTGGGGACTAAGGTTCAGAATAAGTATTTTTTATTTATTTTACTGTACATCGGGGGCAACGCTTCTTTTTCTTTGAATAATGCATTAACGACCGCAAGCGTGCTGGAAAATGCAACCAAATATACATCTACTAGTAATTTTCATGAGGCAGTAACTAGTTTGGTTTGACTTTGGAAATATAACCTTAATGTATGAGGATAAGGTTGAAATTCATAGTATTAGTAAGTAGTATACGGTGATACAAAAGTAAGAACGTTGTAGTATTCGTTACGTTTGCGAATAAATATACATTTTCAAAGATATAAAAATTAAACTAAGGATATGATTAAAGGTCACGATACTTTTATAAACCTCAGTCAGATTTATATTATTTTATTGTTAGTGTTTTGTACAGGATCTGCAGTACAATTCGAACATACCTACCCTGACGTCAGAATGATATCCTACCCTGCTGCTGCCTGATATCATTTTTTAACAAAATGCAAAATGTACACATGTGATTGTGTGTGTAAACGTAGGCTCCACCTACCTTTTCGATTATTTCTCTGTTTCCGCTACCCAAAGGTTGTCTGGAAGGGATCGCTCTTTAGCAATAAGACCGCCTGTTGTCTGCCTCTACATTTAATCAATTGTTCTTTTCTTTTGTATCTTTTACTGAGGTGTGCCAATAAAGAGTATTCTATCTCTCTATCTATCTATGTTGTGGCTTGGCCCCGAAAATCTGATAGATTTAATCCACGTTAAAAAAAACTACATTGAATGATAGGTACTAGTATATTCCACGTGAGAGTTATAATAATCCATTTATTTTCAGAAAACGATGCGTTACTACGACGAAATAAATATAAATACCTGAAACAAGTTGTATTAATAAAATTATTTACTGTAAATTAACTACTAAGTACGTTTAAAGAAAAGACGGTGAGCACGAGGAATTTTGTACAGTCAGCTGCAGAGAAAAGTGACCCCTCCTGCATAGACGTTTGTATGCAAATTTGGTAACGCTACGGCTTTCGTAGGCGGACAACGCGCAAACGCGGCGCGGCGCGGCGCGGCGAGGATGAAACAAACCGTTGATACGTATAGGTATGTCATTGTAACCCAAACAACTAAGTATTTTCCATTACCTTGATATATAGAGACAAAGAATGTAGCTAACACCGCCAGGCCATCCCTCTCTGCTGTCAGCGACACGGCCAGCTCTAGTACATACAGGCCCCAGTACGTCGGTAGGATGGTGAGGTGGGACATGTACCACACTGAGATCATGTACGTTATTTGTACGCAACGGGGCGACTGTAAGCATTAAGAGTCATTTTAATAACAGAACTTTCACACACAGACATTACGTTCACTGTACCGTGCCCCACATATGGGTCACGCAAGCCTCTATTAAAAGGCTGTAAGGTTGACAACAGTTGGGACAGTGAACGTGTTAAATAGGTATATTAAAACGCTTCGATAAAATTCTACGTCGATCAGCCAACGCGTGTGGCTCCTGTTGAAGATACTCGTTGTGAAGCGAATTTCGAGCGATCTTCGACTTAAAAAAGCGTAAGTGAACCGTTTTATAAACGCTTCGTCACACAGGCGCATTTTCCGGGCGCGTGTGGGGGGGTAAAAACCTACCTATATGTAAAAGCGGCGCGCCCCGCTCACGCGCCGCCCGAAAAACGCGCCTGTGTGACGAAGCCTTTAATGTATTTAACAAGAGTATATTCTACCTAGATATTTTAACCAAAAACCAACTATTTCATTCAGCCAGTTGACGCCAGTGCAAATAAAAGTACAGTTGGCAATAAAAATTGGAAGACAATAGTGCCTAAGTTCAATATTTAGGTTCCTTGTCGACTTCATTGACAAAATAATTGACATCTAAATGGGTGCCAATACCTAAGCCAATTTAGGTACCTAGATAATCAAATACTAGCAAAAAGCAGAGCTTTGTAAGGGCTCGCGGAGTTTTTCTACCTAAACGTACCGGACCGCGACTTTGATCCAGTCCGAGGCTTGTTCCATGTTCAATCGAGTGGGTAAGTAATAAGTCCGTTAAGGACGCAGCTATAAGTGAGAGCAAGAAAGAAATATACCTACTAATTGGCCCTCGGTCGCTGTCCGGTACGCCTGTCTGATACAACTTTTACTTTGTCCATTAAAAACGTGTCCAGACGACAAAATCAAATTGCCAATATCATCCACACGTAATATACAATTTCATAAGCCCTTATTACATCCTACACGGTCGCCCAGTACTTCTTGTAAGGAAGCCAACTGGCTTTTCTTTTCTGGCAATGTTGGGTCAGCGAGCCAATGTCCTTGAATTTATTTATGCGTCCACACCACACAATTGAGCGTAAAACTATCCCGTTTGGACACCTACTGGCGGTAATCATGCTGCTCCGCACATAAACTTATGTATAATTTGCTCTCTTAAGTGCTCATCAAGACGAGTGAGATGACCAAAACAGCGTGTGCCTATGTTGCAACAAACGTGAGTTCCATTAAATACTGCCAGGGTTCAGCTACAGCTATATCGTGAGTATCTCCTAAGTGCTCAAAAAGACGAGTCGGATGACCAAAACAGAGTGAGCCTATATTGTATAAAACCCGAGCTCTACTAGGTACCTACTGCCAGAGTTCAGCATCAGCTACCTTGGGTACTACTCTACCAAGTGATCATCATGACGAGTCGGATGTCCAAAACAGCGTGTGTCTATGTTGCACCAAACCCGAGTTCCACTAGGTACTGCCAGGGTTCAGCATCAGCTCTATCTTGGGTACTACTCTCCTAAGTGCTCATCAAGACGAGTCGGATGTCCAAAACATCGTGTGCCTATATTGCAAACGTGAGTTCCACTAAATACTGCCAGGGTTCAGCTACAGCTCTATTTTGGGTATCTCCCAAGTGCTCAAAAAAACGAGTCGGATGACCAAAACAGCGTTTGCCTATGTTGCACCAAACCTGACTTCCAATAGGTACTGCCAGGGTTCAGCATCAGCTCTATCTTGGGTATTGCTCTCCCAAGTGCTCGTTCTGACGAGTCGGATGTCCAAAACAGCGTGTATCTATGTTGCACCAAACCTGAGTTCCAGTAGGTACAGCCAGGGTTTAGCATCAGCTCATCAGCTCTATCTTGGGTACTGCTCTCCCAAATGCCCATTAAGACGTGTCGGATGACTAAAACAGCGTTTGCCTATGTTGCACCAAACCTGAATTCCACTAGGTACAGCCAGGGTTCAGCATCAGCTCTATCTTGGGTACTACTCTCATAAGTGCTCATCAAGACGAGTCCGATGACCAAAACAGCGTGTGCATATGTTGTATTAAACTCGAGCTCCACTAGGTACTGCCAGGGTTCAGCATCAGCTATCTTGGGTACTGCTCTACCAAGTTACCATCATGACGAGTCGGATGTCCAACCCAGTGTATGTCTATGTTGCACCAAACCTGAGTTCCGCTAGGTACAGCCAGGGATCAGCATCAGCTCTATCGTACTGCTCTCCCAAGTGCTCATCAAGACGTGTCGAATTACAACATGACTGATCAGTTCATCGGCGTCACAGAACAGAACATACGAGTAAATTGACCTCCGCAGTGAATATGTCGTAGTCCGATCGTATAATCCGCCGTATTACATTACGGCTAGCCGTTTTCAAAAACAGGAGCGTTTTGAAATGCGGCGGTTCGACGATTAGGCGGATTGTCATTGCGATACGTTCTTCAATAATCGGCCTACGTGTAGCCGCATCGTATCTACTATTTAGATTGTAGAGTGACCAGTTCTTTCGGTCGCCTACTACGTAACCGGAGTTTGACAATGTTTGCAATTTAATTTATTTTTGCTATGGTCCCACCGCACTACATGTTTCTTTTCCAAAACATTTACGTCACAACTTAAATAGACGGAGCCCCGCAAATGCGGGTCTCCTATTTCTGGGCGGTTTGCCCTTCGGGCATCTGAAGCTACCTAACGAACCTAACCTACTTACCTACCTACGCTTTTTTCCCTAAAGTGTAATGTTTTCACGGACGTGTCACTAAATCAATAGGTAGGTAGGTTAGGTTCGTTAGATAGCTTCAGATGCCAGAAGGGCAAACCGCTCAGAAATGGGAGCCCCGCGAGGCCGGGCTCCATCTAGTTAAGTTGCGAAGGAAATGTTTTTTGAAAAGAAACAGTTCGACGAACTCCAGATTTGATGGACACCCCAGCGTTTTTCATAGTTTGTTGTTGTTATGTCAGGCAGCGCCACGAGTGTTAAAAATGGGAACTAAAAACTGTCAAAGCGGCGGCTAATGACTCGCTGTATTACATTACGGCTAGCCGTGTTGAAGAACGTACTTATGGCGCCGAATACATTCCGGCGGATTCTCATTCAGCCGCATTCAATCCGGCTAATAGTTAAACCGCCGCATTTCAAAACGCCCCTGTTTTTGAAAACGGCTAGCCGTAATGTAATACGGCGGATTATACGATCCGACTGCGACAAATATACAGCAAGATTATTGTTCCAGTATTTAGAGAAACTTAATTGCTAAATTGGGATTCAAACCGAGCGAAGCGAAATGGGTCTGAATCCAAAATTTTAACCCTTTTTAGGGTTCCGTACCCAAAGGGTAAAAAACGCGACCCTATTACTAAGACTTCGCTGTCCGTCCGTCCATCCGTCCGTCCGTCCATCCGTCCGTCCGTCCATCCGTCCGTCCGTCCATCCGTCCGTCTGTCACCATGCTGTATCTCATGAACCGCGATAGCTAGACAGTTGACATTTTCACAAATGATGTATCTCTGTTGCCGCTATAACAACAAACTAGTTTTTTGCTTTGTGCGCGGGGCCCGAGGGCCCCGCGGTGTGCGTGTTGTTGTTGTTGTTGTTGTTGTTGTCGTTGTGTAGTTGTTGCTGTTGTTGTTGCTGTAGTTTTGTTTTCCAAAGGGAAAAAGAAATGAAATTGTACTTTTGCTCAAAAGAAAAGGTCCGCATGCGAGCATTTCATTCCCGCAGCTCGGCCTTCGGCCTCGCGTGCTTGGGGACTGGTAAGGGACGCTCCGGGCCTTCGGCCCTACGCGGAGCTCGGCCTTCGGCCTTCGCTGGGTTTCGAAGCTCAGCGTCGGGCCTTCGGCCCGCCGCTTCGCTTATTAAAACACTCGGGGAGGGTTGGTTTTGCTTGGGAGCGTAAGCGGGAAGTTGGAGCTCAAACACGACCCAATAGTAAAAGTGGCTTGACAAGCTCACGTCGGGCCTACGGCCTTCGGCCTTCGGCCCGCCGTTTCCCTTGTCTAAGCCACTTTTACTATTGGGTCGTGTTTGAGCTCCAACTTCCCCCTCTCGTGTGACGCTTCGGGCCTTCGGCCCTACGCGGAGCTCGGCCTTCGGCCTTCGCGAGCCTCGACGCTTCGCCGCCGGGCCTTCGGCCCGCCGGCTCGCTCATCAACACAGTCGACTCGGTAGAACGCTTGGAAGCACTTCATTCACGCAGCTCGGCCTTCGGCCTCGCTTTAAATTACTGGGGGTCGCACGCTTGGGGGTCGGGGTGAAGGCTCCGGGCCTTCGGCCCGTCGCCGGGGTCGGCCTTCGGCCTCCCGGCCTGAAGCTCGCCCTTCGGGCTCGCTTAACCTACTTGGAAATTTGACTTTTGCCCCCGCCCGCGCCGTTTTGGACTTTTCCAAAAAATTTTTTTTACATGGTAATCTTGGGCCCCCAGGCTCGCCGCGTGCCAAATCTCAGCGCGCTCGGACCGACTTGAAAAAAAAAAAAAAAAAAAGTCGGCCATTTTGAATTTTTTTTAATGCAGTTGCACTTTTCTCGAGGCCCTCTATGACATTTGGTCGAGCACCCCCCGCCCATCTCGCGCCGTTTAAGAGTTGCCATACAAAATAAAAGTGGCCAGTTTTTCCGCAATTGAAACATTTTTCGAAAAATTTTTTTACCATAGGAATCTAGGGGACCCAGAGATTCCGTGACTAAAATTTCAGCGCGCTAGGACCAACTTGAAAAAATTAAAAAAAAAAAGTCGGCCCGTTTGAAAAAAAAATGGCGGCTTCAAAAACTGCCCAGGGTCCTCTATGACATTTGGTCGAGCACCTACTACCTAGGTCTCACCGTTTGGCCGGGCCGTCAAACATTTTTCGACCCGGGAGCCGGATCCAAAAATCCATATTTTTCTGGACCTACAAATTCCGAGCTCTATACGAATCAGTTTTTTTTTTTAACCCAGGTGCCACAGTTTCCAAATAAAACATCTATATTAGAAATGAGTGGTTTTGTAGCTATATATAATATTAACTAGTTTTTTGCTTTGTGCGCGGGGCCCGAGGGCCCCGCGGTGTGCGTGTTGTTGTTGTTGTTGTTGTTGTTGTTGTTGTCGTTGTGTAGTTGTTGCTGTTGTTGTTGCTGTAGTTTTGTTTTCCAAAGGGAAAAAGAAATGAAGTAGTACTTTTGCTCGAAAGAAAAGGTCCGCATGCGAGCATTTCATTCCCGCAGCTCGGCCTTCGGCCTCGCGTGCTTGGGGACTGGTAAGGGACGCTCCGGGCCTTCGGCCCTACGCGGAGCTCGGCCTTCGGCCTTCGCTGGGTTTCGAAGCTCAGCGTCGGGCCTTCGGCCCGCCGCTTCGCTTATTAAAACACTCGGGGAGGGTTGGTTTTGCTTGGGAGCGTAAGCGGGAAGTTGGAGCTCAAACACGACCCAATAGTAAAAGTGTCTTGACAAGCTCACGTCGGGCCTACGGCCTTCGGCCTTCGGCCCGCCGTTTCGCTTGTCTAAGCCACTTTTACTATTGGGTCGTGTTTGAGCTCCAACTTCCCCCTCTCGTGTGACGCTTCGGGCCTTCGGCCCTACGCGGAGCTCGGCCTTCGGCCTTCGCGAGCCTCGACGCTTCGCCGCCGGGCCTTCGGCCCGCCGGCTCGCTCATCAACACAGTTGACTCGGTAGAACGCTTGGGAGCACTTCATTCACGCAGCTCGGCCTTCGGCCTCGCGTGCTTGGGGACTGGTAAGGGACGCTCCGGGCCTTCGGCCCTACGCGGAGCTCGGCCTTCGGCCTTCGCCGGGTTTCGAAGCTCAGCGTCGGGCCTTCGGCCCGCCGCTTCGCTTATTAAAACACTCGGGGAGGGTTGGTTTTGCTTGGGAGCGCAAGCGGGAAGTTGGAGCTCAAACACGACCCAATAGTAAAAGTGTCTTGACAAGCTCACGTCGGGCCTACGGCCTTCGGCCTTCGGCCCGCCGTTTCGCTTGTCTAAGCCACTTTTACTATTGGGTCGTGTTTGAGCTCCAACTTCCCCCTCTCGTGTGACGCTTCGGGCCTTCGGCCCTACGCGGAGCTCGGCCTTCGGCCTTCGCGAGCCTCGACGCTTCGCCGCCGGGCCTTCGGCCCGCCGGCTCGCTCATCAACACAGTTGACTCGGTAGAACGCTTGGGAGCACTTCATTCACGCAGCTCGGCCTTCGGCCTCGCTTTAAATTACTGGGGGTCGCACGCTTGGGGGTCGGGGTGAAGGCTCCGGGCCTTCGGCCCGTCGCCGGGGTCGGCCTTCGGCCTCCCGGCCTGAAGCTCGCCCTTCGGGCTCGCTTAACCTACTTGGAAATTTGACTTTTGCCCCCGCCCGCGCCGTTTTGGACTTTTCCAAAAAATTTTTTTTACATGGTAATCTTGGGCCCCCAGGCTGGCCGCGTGCCAAATCTCAGCGCGCTCGGACCGACTTGAAAAAAAAAAAAAAAAAAAGTCGGCCATTTTGAATTTTTTTGAATGCAGTTCCACTTCTCTCGAGGCCCTCTATGACATTTGGTCGAGCACCCCCCGCCCATCTCGCGCCGTTTAAGAGTTGCCATACAAAATAAAAGTGGCCAGTTTTTCCGCAATTGAAACATTTTTGGAAAAATTTTTTTTTCATAGGAATCTAGGGGACCCCGAGATTCCGTGACCGAAATCTCAGCGCGCTGGGACAAACTTGAAAAAATTAAAAAAAAAAAGTCGGCCCGTTTGAAAAAAAAATGGCGGCTTCAGAAACTGCCCAGGGTCCTCTATGACATTTGGTCGAGCACCTACTACCTAGGTCTCACCGTTTGGCCGGGCCGTCAAACATTTTTCGACCCGGGAGCCGGATCCAAAAATCCATATTTTTCTGGACCTACAAATTCCGAGCTCTATACGAATCTTTTTTTTTTTTTCGCCTAGGTCTCACAGTTCTCAAATAAAAGTGGTCTATTAGAAATCAGTGGGGATGTAGCTATATATAATATTAACTAGTTTTTTGCTTTGTGCGCGGGGCCCGAGGGCCCCGCGGTGTGCGTGTTGTTGTTGTTTGTTGTATTGTTGTTGTTGTTGTTGTTGTTGTTGTGTAGTTGTTGCTGTTGTTGTTGCTGTAGTTTTGTTTTCCAAAGGGAAAAAGAAATGAAATTGTACTTTTGCTCGAAAGAAAAGGTCCGCATGCGAGCATTTCATTCCCGCAGCTCGGCCTTCGGCCTCGCGTGCTTGGGGACTGGTAAGGGACGCTCCGGGCCTTCGGCCCTACGCGGAGCTCGGCCTTCGGCCTTCGCAGGGTTTCGAAGCTCAGCGTCGGGCCTTCGGCCCGCCGCTTCGCTTATTAAAACACTCGGGGAGGGTTGGTTTCCGCTTGGGAGCGTAAGCGGGAAGTTGGAGCTCAAACACGACCCAATAGTAAAAGTGTCTTGACAAGCTCACGTCGGGCCTACGGCCTTCGGCCTTCGGCCCGCCGTTTCGCTTGTCTAAGCCACTTTTACTATTGGGTCGTGTTTGAGCTCCAACTTCCCCCTCTCGTGTGACGCTTCGGGCCTTCGGCCCTACGCGGAGCTCGGCCTTCGGCCTTCGCGAGCCTCGACGCTTCGCCGCCGGGCCTTCGGCCCGCCGGCTCGCTCATCAACACAGTTGACTTGGTAGAACGCTTGGAAGCACTTCATTCACGCAGCTCGGCCTTCGGCCTCGCGTGCTTGGGGACAGGTAAGGGACGCTCCGGGCCTTCGGCCCTACGCGGAGCTCGGCCTTCGGCCTTCGCTGGGTTTCGAAGCTCAGCGTCGGGCCTTCGGCCCGCCGCTTCGCTTATTAAAACACTCGGGGAGGGTTGGTTTTGCTTGGAAGCGTAAGCGGGAAGTTGGAGCTCAAACACGACCCAATAGTAAAAGTGTCTTGACAAGCTCACGTCGGGCCTACGGCCTTCGGCCTTCGGCCCGCCGTTTCGCTTGTCTAAGCCACTTTTACTATTGGGTCGTGTTTGAGCTCCAACTTCCCCCTCTCGTGTGACGCTTCGGGCCTTCGGCCCTACGCGGAGCTCGGCCTTCGGCCTTCGCGAGCCTCGACGCTTCGCCGCCGGGCCTTCGGCCCGCCGGCTCGCTCATCAACACAGTCGACTCGGTAGAACGCTTGGGAGCACTTCATTCACGCAGCTCGGCCTTCGGCCTCGCTTTAAATTACTGGGGGTCGCACGCTTGGGGGTCGGGGTGAAGGCTCCGGGCCTTCGGCCCGTCGCCGGGGTCGGCCTTCGGCCTCCCGGCCTGAAGCTCGCCCTTCGGGCTCGCTTAACACACTTTTTGTATAGGATTTTGCTTTGCTCGTCATTCCCGCGGCGAGGCCTTCGGCCTCGCCCAAAATTACTGGGGGTTGGACACGCCCGGACGCCCGGGGTGAAGCTCCGGGCCTGACGGCCCGTCGCGGGGTCGGCCTTCGGCCTCCCAGCCTGAAGCTCGCCCTTCGGGCTCGCTTAACCTACTTGGAAATTTGACTTTTGCCCCCGCCCGCGCCGTTTTGGACTTTTCCAAAAAATTTTTTTTACATAGTAATCTTGGGCCCCCAGGCTCGCCGCGTGCCAAATCTCAGCGCGCTCGGACCAACTTGAAAAAAAAAAAAAAAAAAAGTCGGCCATTTTGAAAAATTTTAAATGCAGTTCCACTTCTCTCGAGGCCCTCTATGACATTTGGTCGAGCACCCTTCACCCATCTCGCGCCGTTTAAAAGTTGCCATACAAAATAAAAGTGACCAGTTTTTCCGCAATTGAAACATTTTTCGAAAAATTTTTTTACCATACGAATCCAGGGGACCCCGAGATTCCGTGACAGAAATCTCAGCGCGCTAGGACAAACTTGAAAAAATTAAAAAAAAAAAGTCGGCCCGTTTGAAAAAAAAATGGCGGCTTCAAAAACTGCCCAGGGTCCTCTATGACATTTGGTCGAGCACCTACTACCTAGGTCTCACCGTTTGGCCGGGCCGTCAAACATTTTTCGACCCGGGAGCCGGATCCAAAAATCCATATTTTTCTGGACCTACAAATTCCGAGCTCTATACGAATCAGTTTTTTTTTTTAACCCAGGTGCCACAGTTTCCAAATAAAACATCTATATTAGAAATGAGTGGTTTTGTAGCTATATATAATATTAACTAGTTTTTTGCTTTGTGCGCGGGGCCCGAGGGCCCCGCGGTGTGCGTGTTGTTGTTGTTTGTTGTATTGTTGTTGTTGTTGTTGTTGTTGTGTAGTTGTTGCTGTTGTTGTTGCTGTAGTTTTGTTTTCCAAAGGGAAAAAGAAATGAAATTGTACTTTTGCTCGAAAGAAAAGGTCCGCATGCGAGCATTTCATTCCCGCAGCTCGGCCTTCGGCCTCGCGTGCTTGGGGACTGGTAAGGGACGCTCCGGGCCTTCGGCCCTACGCGGAGCTCGGCCTTCGGCCTTCGCTGGGTTTCGAAGCTCAGCGTCGGGCCTTCGGCCCGCCGCTTCGCTTATTAAAACACTCGGGGAGGGTTGGTTTCCGCTTGGGAGCGTAAGCGGGAAGTTGGAGCTCAAACACGACCCAATAGTAAAAGTGTCTTGACAAGCTCACGTCGGGCCTTCGGCCCGCCGTTTCGCTTGTCTAAGCCACTTTTACTATTGGGTCGTGTTTGAGCTCCAACTTCCCCCTCTCGTGTGACGCTTCGGGCCTTCGGCCCTACGCGGAGCTCGGCCTTCGGCCTTCGCGAGCCTCGACGCTTCGCCGCCGGGCCTTCGGCCCGCCGGCTCATCAACACAGTTGACTCGGTAGGACGCTTGGAAGCACTTCATTCACGCAGCTCGGCCTTCGGCCTCGCGTGCTTGGGGACTGGTAAGGGACGCTCCGGGCCTTCGGCCCTACGCGGAGCTCGGCCTTCGGCCTTCGCCGGGTTTCGAAGCTCAGCGTCGGGCCTTCGGCCCGCCGCTTCGCTTATTAAAACACTCGGGGAGGGTTGGTTTCCGCTTGGGAGCGTAAGCGGGAAGTTGGAGCTCAAACACGACCCAATAGTAAAAGTGTCTTGACAAGCTCACGTCGGGCCTACGGCCTTCGGCCTTCGGCCCGCCGTTTCGCTTGTCTAAGCCACTTTTACTATTGGGTCGTGTTTGAGCTCCAACTTCCCCCTCTCGTGTGACGCTTCGGGCCTTCGGCCCTACGCGGAGCTCGGCCTTCGGCCTTCGCGAGCCTCGACGCTTCGCCGCCGGGCCTTCGGCCCGCCGGCTCGCTCATCAACACAGTTGACTTGGTAGAACGCTTGAAAGCACTTCATTCCCGCAGCTCGGCCTTCGGCCTCGCGTGCTTGGGGACAGGTAAGGGACGCTCCGGGCCTTCGGCCCTACGCGGAGCTCGGCCTTCGGCCTTCGCTGGGTTTCGAAGCTCAGCGTCGGGCCTTCGGCCCGCCGCTTCGCTTATTAAAACACTCGGGGAGGGTTAGTTTCCGCTTGGGAGCGTAAGCGGGAAGTTGGAGCTCAAACACGACCCAATAGTAAAAGTGTCTTGACAAGCTCACGTCGGGCCTACGGCCTTCGGCCTTCGGCCCGCCGTTTCGCTTGTCTAAGCCACTTTTACTATTGGGTCGTGTTTGAGCTCCAACTTCCCCCTCTCGTGTGACGCTTCGGGCCTTCGGCCCTACGCGGAGCTCGGCCTTCGGCCTTCGCGAGCCTCGACGCTTCGCCGCCGGGCCTTCGGCCCGCCGGCTCGCTCATCAACACAGTTAACTCGGTAGAACGCTTGGGAGCACTTCATTCACGCAGCTCGGCCTTCGGCCTCGCTTTAAATTACTGGGGGTCGCACGCTTGGGGGTCGGGGTGAAGGCTCCGGGCCTTCGGCCCGTCGCCGGGGTCGGCCTTCGGCCTCCCGGCCTGAAGCTCGCCCTTCGGGCTCGCTTAACCTACTTGGAAATTTGACTTTTGCCCCCGCCCGCGCCGTTTTGGACTTTTCCAAAAAATTTTTTTTACATGGTAATCTTGGGCCCCCAGGCTCGCCGCGTGCCAAATCTCAGCGCGCTCGGACCGACTTGAAAAAAAAAAAAAAAAAAAGTCGGCCATTTTGAATTTTTTTGAATGCAGTTGCACTTCTCTCGAGGCCCTCTATGACATTTGGTCGAGCACCCCCCGCCCATCTCGCGCCGTTTAAGAGTTGCCATACAAAATAAAAGTGGCCAGTTTTTCCGCAATTGAAACATTTTTCGAAAAATTTTTTTACCATAGGAATCTAGGGGACCCAGAGATTCCGTGACTAAAATTTCAACGCGCTAGGACAAACTTGAAAAAATTAAAAAAAAAAAGTCGGCCCGTTTGAAAAAAAAATGGCGGCTTCAAAAACTGCCCAGGGTCCTCTATGACATTTGGTCGAGCACCTACTACCTAGGTCTCACCGTTTGGCCGGGCCGTCAAACATTTTTTTGGTCTTCCATACAATCCAAAAATCCATATTTTTCTGGACCTACATTTTCCGAGCTCTATACGAATCTTTTTTTTTTTTTCACCTAACCCTTACAGTTGTCAAATAAAACATATATATGAGAAATGAGTCGTAATGTAGCTATATATATTATTAACTAGTTTTTTGCTTTGTGCGCGGGGCCCGAGGGCCCCGCGGTGTGCGTGTTGTTGTTGTTGTTGTTGTTGTCGTTGTGTAGTTGTTGCTGTTGTTGTTGCTGTAGTTTTGTTTTCCAAAGGGAAAAAGAAATGAAATTGTACTTTTGCTCGAAAGAAAAGGTCCGCATGCGAGCATTTCATTCCCGCAGCTCGGCCTTCGGCCTCGCGTGCTTGGGGACTGGTAAGGGACGCTCCGGGCCTTCGGCCCTACGCGGAGCTCGGCCTTCGGCCTTCGCTGGGTTTCGAAGCTCAGCGTCGGGCCTTCGGCCCGCCGCTTCGCTTATTAAAACACTCGGGGAGGGTTGGTTTTGCTTGGGAGCGTAAGCGGGAAGTTGGAGCTCAAACACGACCCAATAGTAAAAGTGTCTTGACAAGCTCACGTCGGGCCTACGGCCTTCGGCCTTCGGCCCGCCGTTTCGCTTGTCTAAGCCACTTTTACTATTGGGTCGTGTTTGAGCTCCAACTTCCCCCTCTCGTGTGACGCTTCGGGCCTTCGGCCCTACGCGGAGCTCGGCCTTCGGCCTTCGCGAGCCTCGACGCTTCGCCGCCGGGCCTTCGGCCCGCCGGCTCGCTCATCAACACAGTTGACTCGGTAGGACGCTTGGAAGCACTTCATTCACGCAGCTCGGCCTTCGGCCTCGCGTGCTTGGGGACTGGTAAGGGACGCTCCGGGCCTTCGGCCCTACGCGGAGCTCGGCCTTCGGCCTTCGCCGGGTTTCGAAGCTCAGCGTCGGGCCTTCGGCCCGCCGCTTCGCTTATTAAAACACTCGGGGAGGGTTGGTTTTGCTTGGGAGCGTAAGCGGGAAGTTGGAGCTCAAACACGACCCAATAGTAAAAGTGGCTTGACAAGCTCACGTCGGGCCTACGGCCTTCGGCCTTCGGCCCGCCGTTTCGCTTGTCTAAGCCACTTTTACTATTGGGTCGTGTTTGAGCTCCAACTTCCCCCTCTCGTGTGACGCTTCGGGCCTTCGGCCCTACGCGGAGCTCGGCCTTCGGCCTTCGCGAGCCTCGACGCTTCGCCGCCGGGCCTTCGGCCCGCCGGCTCGCTCATCAACACAGTCGACTCGGTAGAACGCTTGGGAGCACTTCATTCACGCAGCTCGGCCTTCGGCCTCGCTTTAAATTACTGGGGGTCGCACGCTTGGGGGTCGGGGTGAAGGCTCCGGGCCTTCGGCCCGTCGCCGGGGTCGGCCTTCGGCCTCCCGGCCTGAAGCTCGCCCTTCGGGCTCGCTTAACACACTTTTTGTATAGGATTTTGCTTTGCTCGTCATTCCCGCGGCGAGGCCTTCGGCCTCGCCCAAAATTACTGGGGGTTGGACACGCCCGGACGCCCGGGGTGAAGCTCCGGGCCTGACGGCCCGTCGCGGGGTCGGCCTTCGGCCTCCCAGCCTGAAGCTCGCCCTTCGGGCTCGCTTAACCTACTTGGAAATTTGACTTTTGCCCCCGCCCGCGCCGTTTTGGACTTTTCCAAAAAATTTTTTTTACATAGTAATCTTGGGCCCCCAGGCTCGCCGCGTGCCAAATCTCAGCGCGCTCGGACCAACTTGAAAAAAAAAAAAAAAAAAAGTCGGCCATTTTGAAAAATTTTAAATGCAGTTCCACTTCTCTCGAGGCCCTCTATGACATTTGGTCGAGCACCCTTCACCCATCTCGCGCCGTTTAAAAGTTGCCATACAAAATAAAAGTGACCAGTTTTTCCGCAATTGAAACATTTTTCGAAAAATTTTTTTACCATACGAATCCAGGGGACCCCGAGATTCCGTGACAGAAATCTCAGCGCGCTACGACAAACTTGAAAAAATTAAAAAAAAAAAGTCGGCCCGTTTGAAAAAAAAATGGCGGCTTCAAAAACTGCCCAGGGTCCTCTATGACATTTGGTCGAGCACCTACTACCTAGGTCTCACCGTTTGGCCGGGCCGTCAAACATTTTTCGACCCGGGAGCCGGATCCAAAAATCCATATTTTTCTGGACCTACAAATTCCGAGCTCTATACGAATCAGTTTTTTTTTTTAACCCAGGTGCCACAGTTTCCAAATAAAACATCTATATTAGAAATGAGTGGTTTTGTAGCTATATATAATATTAACTAGTTTTTTGCTTTGTGCGCGGGGCCCGAGGGCCCCGCGGTGTGCGTGTTGTTGTTGTTTGTTGTATTGTTGTTGTTGTTGTTGTTGTTGTGTAGTTGTTGCTGTTGTTGTTGCTGTAGTTTTGTTTTCCAAAGGGAAAAAGAAATGAAATTGTACTTTTGCTCGAAAGAAAAGGTCCGCATGCGAGCATTTCATTCCCGCAGCTCGGCCTTCGGCCTCGCGTGCTTGGGGACTGGTAAGGGACGCTCCGGGCCTTCGGCCCTACGCGGAGCTCGGCCTTCGGCCTTCGCTGGGTTTCGAAGCTCAGCGTCGGGCCTTCGGCCCGCCGCTTCGCTTATTAAAACACTCGGGGAGGGTTGGTTTCCGCTTGGGAGCGTAAGCGGGAAGTTGGAGCTCAAACACGACCCAATAGTAAAAGTGTCTTGACAAGCTCACGTCGGGCCTTCGGCCCGCCGTTTCGCTTGTCTAAGCCACTTTTACTATTGGGTCGTGTTTGAGCTCCAACTTCCCCCTCTCGTGTGACGCTTCGGGCCTTCGGCCCTACGCGGAGCTCGGCCTTCGGCCTTCGCGAGCCTCGACGCTTCGCCGCCGGGCCTTCGGCCCGCCGGCTCATCAACACAGTTGACTCGGTAGGACGCTTGGAAGCACTTCATTCACGCAGCTCGGCCTTCGGCCTCGCGTGCTTGGGGACTGGTAAGGGACGCTCCGGGCCTTCGGCCCTACGCGGAGCTCGGCCTTCGGCCTTCGCCGGGTTTCGAAGCTCAGCGTCGGGCCTTCGGCCCGCCGCTTCGCTTATTAAAACACTCGGGGAGGGTTGGTTTCCGCTTGGGAGCGTAAGCGGGAAGTTGGAGCTCAAACACGACCCAATAGTAAAAGTGTCTTGACAAGCTCACGTCGGGCCTACGGCCTTCGGCCTTCGGCCCGCCGTTTCGCTTGTCTAAGCCACTTTTACTATTGGGTCGTGTTTGAGCTCCAACTTCCCCCTCTCGTGTGACGCTTCGGGCCTTCGGCCCTACGCGGAGCTCGGCCTTCGGCCTTCGCGAGCCTCGACGCTTCGCCGCCGGGCCTTCGGCCCGCCGGCTCGCTCATCAACACAGTTGACTTGGTAGAACGCTTGAAAGCACTTCATTCCCGCAGCTCGGCCTTCGGCCTCGCGTGCTTGGGGACAGGTAAGGGACGCTCCGGGCCTTCGGCCCTACGCGGAGCTCGGCCTTCGGCCTTCGCTGGGTTTCGAAGCTCAGCGTCGGGCCTTCGGCCCGCCGCTTCGCTTATTAAAACACTCGGGGAGGGTTAGTTTCCGCTTGGGAGCGTAAGCGGGAAGTTGGAGCTCAAACACGACCCAATAGTAAAAGTGTCTTGACAAGCTCACGTCGGGCCTACGGCCTTCGGCCTTCGGCCCGCCGTTTCGCTTGTCTAAGCCACTTTTACTATTGGGTCGTGTTTGAGCTCCAACTTCCCCCTCTCGTGTGACGCTTCGGGCCTTCGGCCCTACGCGGAGCTCGGCCTTCGGCCTTCGCGAGCCTCGACGCTTCGCCGCCGGGCCTTCGGCCCGCCGGCTCGCTCATCAACACAGTTAACTCGGTAGAACGCTTGGGAGCACTTCATTCACGCAGCTCGGCCTTCGGCCTCGCTTTAAATTACTGGGGGTCGCACGCTTGGGGGTCGGGGTGAAGGCTCCGGGCCTTCGGCCCGTCGCCGGGGTCGGCCTTCGGCCTCCCGGCCTGAAGCTCGCCCTTCGGGCTCGCTTAACCTACTTGGAAATTTGACTTTTGCCCCCGCCCGCGCCGTTTTGGACTTTTCCAAAAAATTTTTTTTACATGGTAATCTTGGGCCCCCAGGCTCGCCGCGTGCCAAATCTCAGCGCGCTCGGACCGACTTGAAAAAAAAAAAAAAAAAAAGTCGGCCATTTTGAATTTTTTTGAATGCAGTTGCACTTCTCTCGAGGCCCTCTATGACATTTGGTCGAGCACCCCCCGCCCATCTCGCGCCGTTTAAGAGTTGCCATACAAAATAAAAGTGGCCAGTTTTTCCGCAATTGAAACATTTTTCGAAAAATTTTTTTACCATAGGAATCTAGGGGACCCAGAGATTCCGTGACTAAAATTTCAACGCGCTAGGACAAACTTGAAAAAATTAAAAAAAAAAAGTCGGCCCGTTTGAAAAAAAAATGGCGGCTTCAAAAACTGCCCAGGGTCCTCTATGACATTTGGTCGAGCACCTACTACCTAGGTCTCACCGTTTGGCCGGGCCGTCAAACATTTTTTTGGTCTTCCATACAATCCAAAAATCCATATTTTTCTGGACCTACATTTTCCGAGCTCTATACGAATCTTTTTTTTTTTTTCACCTAACCCTTACAGTTGTCAAATAAAACATATATATGAGAAATGAGTCGTAATGTAGCTATATATATTATTAACTAGTTTTTTGCTTTGTGCGCGGGGCCCGAGGGCCCCGCGGTGTGCGTGTTGTTGTTGTTTGTTGTATTGTTGTTGTTGTTGTTGTTGTTGTGTAGTTGTTGCTGTTGTTGTTGCTGTAGTTTTGTTTTCCAAAGGGAAAAAGAAATGAAATTGTACTTTTGCTCGAAAGAAAAGGTCCGCATGCGAGCATTTCATTCCCGCAGCTCGGCCTTCGGCCTCGCGTGCTTGGGGACTGGTAAGGGACGCTCCGGGCCTTCGGCCCTACGCGGAGCTCGGCCTTCGGCCTTCGCTGGGTTTCGAAGCTCAGCGTCGGGCCTTCGGCCCGCCGCTTCGCTTATTAAAACACTCGGGGAGGGTTGGTTTCCGCTTGGGAGCGTAAGCGGGAAGTTGGAGCTCAAACACGACCCAATAGTAAAAGTGTCTTGACAAGCTCACGTCGGGCCTTCGGCCCGCCGTTTCGCTTGTCTAAGCCACTTTTACTATTGGGTCGTGTTTGAGCTCCAACTTCCCCCTCTCGTGTGACGCTTCGGGCCTTCGGCCCTACGCGGAGCTCGGCCTTCGGCCTTCGCGAGCCTCGACGCTTCGCCGCCGGGCCTTCGGCCCGCCGGCTCATCAACACAGTTGACTCGGTAGGACGCTTGGAAGCACTTCATTCACGCAGCTCGGCCTTCGGCCTCGCGTGCTTGGGGACTGGTAAGGGACGCTCCGGGCCTTCGGCCCTACGCGGAGCTCGGCCTTCGGCCTTCGCCGGGTTTCGAAGCTCAGCGTCGGGCCTTCGGCCCGCCGCTTCGCTTATTAAAACACTCGGGGAGGGTTGGTTTCCGCTTGGGAGCGTAAGCGGGAAGTTGGAGCTCAAACACGACCCAATAGTAAAAGTGTCTTGACAAGCTCACGTCGGGCCTACGGCCTTCGGCCTTCGGCCCGCCGTTTCGCTTGTCTAAGCCACTTTTACTATTGGGTCGTGTTTGAGCTCCAACTTCCCCCTCTCGTGTGACGCTTCGGGCCTTCGGCCCTACGCGGAGCTCGGCCTTCGGCCTTCGCGAGCCTCGACGCTTCGCCGCCGGGCCTTCGGCCCGCCGGCTCGCTCATCAACACAGTTGACTTGGTAGAACGCTTGAAAGCACTTCATTCCCGCAGCTCGGCCTTCGGCCTCGCGTGCTTGGGGACAGGTAAGGGACGCTCCGGGCCTTCGGCCCTACGCGGAGCTCGGCCTTCGGCCTTCGCTGGGTTTCGAAGCTCAGCGTCGGGCCTTCGGCCCGCCGCTTCGCTTATTAAAACACTCGGGGAGGGTTAGTTTCCGCTTGGGAGCGTAAGCGGGAAGTTGGAGCTCAAACACGACCCAATAGTAAAAGTGTCTTGACAAGCTCACGTCGGGCCTACGGCCTTCGGCCTTCGGCCCGCCGTTTCGCTTGTCTAAGCCACTTTTACTATTGGGTCGTGTTTGAGCTCCAACTTCCCCCTCTCGTGTGACGCTTCGGGCCTTCGGCCCTACGCGGAGCTCGGCCTTCGGCCTTCGCGAGCCTCGACGCTTCGCCGCCGGGCCTTCGGCCCGCCGGCTCGCTCATCAACACAGTTAACTCGGTAGAACGCTTGGGAGCACTTCATTCACGCAGCTCGGCCTTCGGCCTCGCTTTAAATTACTGGGGGTCGCACGCTTGGGGGTCGGGGTGAAGGCTCCGGGCCTTCGGCCCGTCGCCGGGGTCGGCCTTCGGCCTCCCGGCCTGAAGCTCGCCCTTCGGGCTCGCTTAACCTACTTGGAAATTTGACTTTTGCCCCCGCCCGCGCCGTTTTGGACTTTTCCAAAAAATTTTTTTTACATGGTAATCTTGGGCCCCCAGGCTCGCCGCGTGCCAAATCTCAGCGCGCTCGGACCGACTTGAAAAAAAAAAAAAAAAAAAGTCGGCCATTTTGAATTTTTTTGAATGCAGTTGCACTTCTCTCGAGGCCCTCTATGACATTTGGTCGAGCACCCCCCGCCCATCTCGCGCCGTTTAAGAGTTGCCATACAAAATAAAAGTGGCCAGTTTTTCCGCAATTGAAACATTTTTCGAAAAATTTTTTTACCATAGGAATCTAGGGGACCCAGAGATTCCGTGACTAAAATTTCAACGCGCTAGGACAAACTTGAAAAAATTAAAAAAAAAAAGTCGGCCCGTTTGAAAAAAAAATGGCGGCTTCAAAAACTGCCCAGGGTCCTCTATGACATTTGGTCGAGCACCTACTACCTAGGTCTCACCGTTTGGCCGGGCCGTCAAACATTTTTTTGGTCTTCCATACAATCCAAAAATCCATATTTTTCTGGACCTACATTTTCCGAGCTCTATACGAATCTTTTTTTTTTTTTCACCTAACCCTTACAGTTGTCAAATAAAACATATATATGAGAAATGAGTCGTAATGTAGCTATATATATTATTAACTAGTTTTTTGCTTTGTGCGCGGGGCCCGAGGGCCCCGCGGTGTGCGTGTTGTTGTTGTTGTTGTTGTTGTCGTTGTGTAGTTGTTGCTGTTGTTGTTGCTGTAGTTTTGTTTTCCAAAGGGAAAAAGAAATGAAATTGTACTTTTGCTCGAAAGAAAAGGTCCGCATGCGAGCATTTCATTCCCGCAGCTCGGCCTTCGGCCTCGCGTGCTTGGGGACTGGTAAGGGACGCTCCGGGCCTTCGGCCCTACGCGGAGCTCGGCCTTCGGCCTTCGCAGGGTTTCGAAGCTCAGCGTCGGGCCTTCGGCCCGCCGCTTCGCTTATTAAAACACTCGGGGAGGGTTGGTTTCCGCTTGGGAGCGTAAGCGGGAAGTTGGAGCTCAAACACGACCCAATAGTAAAAGTGTCTTGACAAGCTCACGTCGGGCCTACGGCCTTCGGCCTTCGGCCCGCCGTTTCGCTTGTCTAAGCCACTTTTACTATTGGGTCGTGTTTGAGCTCCAACTTCCCCCTCTCGTGTGACGCTTCGGGCCTTCGGCCCTACGCGGAGCTCGGCCTTCGGCCTTCGCGAGCCTCGACGCTTCGCCGCCGGGCCTTCGGCCCGCCGGCTCGCTCATCAACACAGTCGACTCGGTAGAACGCTTGGAAGCACTTCATTCACGCAGCTCGGCCTTCGGCCTCGCGTGCCTGGGGACTGGTAAGGGACGCTCCGGGCCTTCGGCCCTACGCGGAGCTCGGCCTTCGGCCTTCGCTGGGTTTCGAAGCTCAGCGTCGGGCCTTCGGCCCGCCGCTTCGCTTATTAAAACACTCGGGGAGGGTTGGTTTCCGCTTGGGAGCGTAAGCGGGAAGTTGGAGCTCAAACACGACCCAATAGTAAAAGTGTCTTGACAAGCTCACGTCGGGCCTACGGCCTTCGGCCTTCGGCCCGCCGTTTCGCTTGTCTAAGCCACTTTTACTATTGGGTCGTGTTTGAGCTCCAACTTCCCCCTCTCGTGTGACGCTTCGGGCCTTCGGCCCTACGCGGAGCTCGGCCTTCGGCCTTCGCGAGCCTCGACGCTTCGCCGCCGGGCCTTCGGCCCGCCGGCTCGCTCATCAACACAGTCGACTCGGTAGAACGCTTGGGAGCACTTCATTCACGCAGCTCGGCCTTCGGCCTCGCTTTAAATTACTGGGGGTCGCACGCTTGGGGGTTGGGGTGAAGGCTCCGGGCCTTCGGCCCGTCGCCGGGGTCGGCCTTCGGCCTCCCGGCCTGAAGCTCGCCCTTCGGGCTCGCTTAACACACTTTTTGTATAGGATTTCGCTTTGTTCGTCATTCCCGCGGCGAGGCCTTCGGCCTCGCCCAAAATTACTGGGGGTTGGACGCGCCCGGACGCCCGGGGTGAAGCTCCGGGCCTAACGGCCCGTCGCGGGGTCGGCCTTCGGCCTCCCAGCCTGAAGCTCGCCCTTCGGGCTCGCTTAACCTACTTGGAAATTTGACTTTTGCCCCCGCCCGCGCCGTTTTGGACTTTTCCAAAAAATTTTTTTTACATGGTAATCTTGGTCCCCCAGGCTCGCCGCGTGCCAAATCTCAGCGCGCTCGGACCGACTTGAAAAAAAAAAAAAAAAAAAGTCGGCCATTTTGTATTTTTTTGAATGCAGTTCTTATTCTTTCGAGGCCTTCTATGACATTTGGTCGAGCACCCCCCGCCCATCTCGCGCCGTTTAAGAGTTGCCATACAAAATAAAAGTGGCCAGTTTTTCCGCAATTGAAACATTTTTGGAAAAAATTTTTTTTCATAGGAATCTAGGGGACCCCGAGATTCCGTGACCGAAATCTCAGCGCGCTGGGACAAACTTGAAAAAATTAAAAAAAAAAAGTCGGCCCGTTTGAAAAAAAAATGGCGGCTTCAAAAACTGCCCAGGGTCCTCTATGACATTTGGTCGAGCACCTACTACCTAGGTCTCACCGTTTGGCCGGGCCGTCAAACATTTTTCGACCCGGGAGCCGGATCCAAAAATCCATATTTTTCTGGACCTACAAATTCCGAGCTCTATACGAAACTTTTTTTTTTTTTCACCTAACCCTTACAGTTGTCAAATAAAACGTATACATTAGAAATGAGTCGTAATGTAGCTATATATAATATTAACTAGTTTTTTGCTTTGTGCGCGGGGCCCGAGGGCCCCGCGGTGTGCGTGTTGTTGTTGTTGTTGTTGTTGTAGTTGTTGTTTGTGCTGTTGTTGTTGCTGTAGTTTTGTTTTCCAAAGGGAAAAAGAAATGAAGTAGTACTTTTGCTCGAAAGAAAAGGTCCGCATGCGAGCATTTCATTCCCGCAGCTCGGCCTTCGGCCTCGCGTGCTTGGGGACTGGTAAGGGACGCTCCGGGCCTTCGGCCCTACGCGGAGCTCGGCCTTCGGCCTTCGCTGGGTTTCGAAGCTCAGCGTCGGGCCTTCGGCCCGCCGCTTCGCTTATTAAAACACTCGGGGGGGTTGGTTTTGCTTGGGAGCGTAAGCGGGAAGTTGGAGCTCAAACACGACCCAATAGTAAAAGTGGCTTGACAAGCTCACGTCGGGCCTACGGCCTTCGGCCTTCGGCCCGCCGTTTCGCTTGTCTAAGCCACTTTTACTATTGGGTCGTGTTTGAGCTCCAACTTCCCCCTCTCGTGTGACGCTTCGGGCCTTCGGCCCTACGCGGAGCTCGGCCTTCGGCCTTCGCGAGCCTCGACCCTTCGCCGCCGGGCCTTCGGCCCGCCGGCTCGCTTATCAACACAGTTGACTCGGTAGAACGCTTGGAAGCACTTCATTCACGCAGCTCGGCCTTCGGCCTCGCTTTAAATTACTTGCTCGAAAGAAAAGAACCGCTTGCGAGCATTTCATTCCCGCAGCTCGGCCTTCGGCCTTCGCGTGCTTGGGGACTCGTAAGGGACGCTCCGGGCCTTCGGCCCTACGCGGAGCTCGGCCTTCGGCCTTCGCTGGGTTTCGAAGCTCAGCGTCGGGCCTTCGGCCCGCCGCTTCGCTTATTAAAACACTTGGGAGGGTTGGTTCCGCTTGGGAGCGTAAGCGGGAAGTTGGAGCTCAAACACGACCCAATAGTAAAAGTGTCTTGACAAGCTCACGTCGGGCCTACGGCCTTCGGCCTTCGGCCCGCCGTTTCGCTTGTCTAAGCCACTTTTACTATTGGGTCGTGTTTGAGCTCCAACTTCCCCCTCTCGTGTGACGCTTCGGGCCTTCGGCCCTACGCGGAGCTCGGCCTTCGGCCTTCGCGAGCCTCGACGCTTCGCCGCCGGGCCTTCGGCCCGCCGGCTCGCTCATCAACACAGTTGACTCGGTAGAACGCTTGGAAGCACTTCATTCACGCAGCTCGGCCTTCGGCCTCGCTTTAAATTACTGGGGGTCGCACGCTTGGGGGTCGGGGTGAAGGCTCCGGGCCTTCGGCCCGTCGCCGGGGTCGGCCTTCGGCCTCCCGGCCTGAAGCTCGCCCTTCGGGCTCGCTTAACACACTTTTTGTATAGGATTTTGCTTTGCTCGTCATTCCCGCGGCGAGGCCTTCGGCCTCGCCCAAAATTACTGGGGGTAGGACACGCCCGGACGCCCGGGGTGAAGCTCCGGGCCTGACGGCCCGTCGCGGGGTCGGCCTTCGGCCTCCCAGCCTGAAGCTCGCCCTTCGGGCTCGCTTAACCTACTTGGAAATTTGACTTTTGCCCCCGCCCGCGCCGTTTTGGACTTTTCCAAAAATTTTTTTTCAGGTAGTAATCTTGGGCCCCCAGGCTCGCCGCGTGCCAAATCTCAGCGCGCTCGGACCAACTTGAAAAAAAAAAAAAAAAAAAGTCTGCCATTTTGATTTTTTTTGAATGCAGTTGCACTTGTCTCGAGGCCCTCTATGACATTTGGTCGAGCACCCCCCGCCCATCTCGCGCCGTTTAAGAGTTGCCATACAAAATAAAAGTGGCCAGTTTTTCCGCAATTGAAACATTTTTCGAAAATTTTTTTTTTCATAGGAATCTAGGGGACCCCGAGATTCCGTGACCGAAATCTCAGCGCGCTGGGACAAACTTGAAAAAATTTAAAAAAAAAAGTCGGCCCGTTTGAAAAAAAAATGGCGGCTTCAAAAACTGCCCAGGGTCCTCTATGACATTTGGTCGAGCACACCCCGCCTAAGTCTTACCGTTTCGGCGTGCTCCTATGCAGAATCGTGGTCTTCCATACAATCCAAAAATCCATATTTTTCTGGACCTACAAATTCCGAGCTCTGTACGAATCTTTTTTTTTTTTTAACCTAACCCTCACAGTTTAGAAATAAAACGTATACATGAGAAATCAGTCGTAATGTAGCTATATATAATATTAACTAGTTTTTTGCTTTGTGCGCGGGGCCCGAGGGCCCCGCGGTGTGCGTGTTGTTGTTGTTGTTGTTGTTGTCGTTGTGTAGTTGTTGCTGTTGTTGTTGCTGTAGTTTTGTTTTCCAAAGGGAAAAAGAAATGAAATTGTACTTTTGCTCGAAAGAAAAGGTCCGCATGCGAGCATTTCATTCCCGCAGCTCGGCCTTCGGCCTCGCGTGCTTGGGGACTGGTAAGGGACGCTCCGGGCCTTCGGCCCTACGCGGAGCTCGGCCTTCGGCCTTCGCAGGGTTTCGAAGCTCAGCGTCGGGCCTTCGGCCCGCCGCTTCGCTTATTAAAACACTCGGGGAGGGTTGGTTTCCGCTTGGGAGCGTAAGCGGGAAGTTGGAGCTCAAACACGACCCAATAGTAAAAGTGTCTTGACAAGCTCACGTCGGGCCTACGGCCTTCGGCCTTCGGCCCGCCGTTTCGCTTGTCTAAGCCACTTTTACTATTGGGTCGTGTTTGAGCTCCAACTTCCCCCTCTCGTGTGACGCTTCGGGCCTTCGGCCCTACGCGGAGCTCGGCCTTCGGCCTTCGCGAGCCTCGACGCTTCGCCGCCGGGCCTTCGGCCCGCCGGCTCGCTCATCAACACAGTCGACTCGGTAGAACGCTTGGAAGCACTTCATTCACGCAGCTCGGCCTTCGGCCTCGCGTGCCTGGGGACTGGTAAGGGACGCTCCGGGCCTTCGGCCCTACGCGGAGCTCGGCCTTCGGCCTTCGCTGGGTTTCGAAGCTCAGCGTCGGGCCTTCGGCCCGCCGCTTCGCTTATTAAAACACTCGGGGAGGGTTGGTTTCCGCTTGGGAGCGTAAGCGGGAAGTTGGAGCTCAAACACGACCCAATAGTAAAAGTGTCTTGACAAGCTCACGTCGGGCCTACGGCCTTCGGCCTTCGGCCCGCCGTTTCGCTTGTCTAAGCCACTTTTACTATTGGGTCGTGTTTGAGCTCCAACTTCCCCCTCTCGTGTGACGCTTCGGGCCTTCGGCCCTACGCGGAGCTCGGCCTTCGGCCTTCGCGAGCCTCGACGCTTCGCCGCCGGGCCTTCGGCCCGCCGGCTCGCTCATCAACACAGTCGACTCGGTAGAACGCTTGGGAGCACTTCATTCACGCAGCTCGGCCTTCGGCCTCGCTTTAAATTACTGGGGGTCGCACGCTTGGGGGTTGGGGTGAAGGCTCCGGGCCTTCGGCCCGTCGCCGGGGTCGGCCTTCGGCCTCCCGGCCTGAAGCTCGCCCTTCGGGCTCGCTTAACACACTTTTTGTATAGGATTTCGCTTTGTTCGTCATTCCCGCGGCGAGGCCTTCGGCCTCGCCCAAAATTACTGGGGGTTGGACGCGCCCGGACGCCCGGGGTGAAGCTCCGGGCCTAACGGCCCGTCGCGGGGTCGGCCTTCGGCCTCCCAGCCTGAAGCTCGCCCTTCGGGCTCGCTTAACCTACTTGGAAATTTGACTTTTGCCCCCGCCCGCGCCGTTTTGGACTTTTCCAAAAAATTTTTTTTACATGGTAATCTTGGTCCCCCAGGCTCGCCGCGTGCCAAATCTCAGCGCGCTCGGACCGACTTGAAAAAAAAAAAAAAAAAAAGTCGGCCATTTTGTATTTTTTTGAATGCAGTTCTTATTCTTTCGAGGCCTTCTATGACATTTGGTCGAGCACCCCCCGCCCATCTCGCGCCGTTTAAGAGTTGCCATACAAAATAAAAGTGGCCAGTTTTTCCGCAATTGAAACATTTTTGGAAAAAATTTTTTTTCATAGGAATCTAGGGGACCCCGAGATTCCGTGACCGAAATCTCAGCGCGCTGGGACAAACTTGAAAAAATTAAAAAAAAAAAGTCGGCCCGTTTGAAAAAAAAATGGCGGCTTCAAAAACTGCCCAGGGTCCTCTATGACATTTGGTCGAGCACCTACTACCTAGGTCTCACCGTTTGGCCGGGCCGTCAAACATTTTTCGACCCGGGAGCCGGATCCAAAAATCCATATTTTTCTGGACCTACAAATTCCGAGCTCTATACGAAACTTTTTTTTTTTTTCACCTAACCCTTACAGTTGTCAAATAAAACGTATACATTAGAAATGAGTCGTAATGTAGCTATATATAATATTAATAACTAGTTTTTTGCTTTGTGCGCGGGGCCCGAGGGCCCCGCGGTGTGCGTGTTGTTGTTGTTGTTGTTGTTGTTGTTGTTGTCGTTGTGTAGTTGTTGCTGTTGTTGTTGCTGTAGTTTTGTTTTCCAAAGGGAAAAAGAAATGAAGTAGTACTTTTGCTCGAAAGAAAAGGTCCGCATGCGAGCATTTCATTCCCGCAGCTCGGCCTTCGGCCTCGCGTGCTTGGGGACTGGTAAGGGACGCTCCGGGCCTTCGGCCCTACGCGGAGCTCGGCCTTCGGCCTTCGCTGGGTTTCGAAGCTCAGCGTCGGGCCTTCGGCCCGCCGCTTCGCTTATTAAAACACTCGGGGAGGGTTGGTTTTGCTTGGGAGCGTAAGCGGGAAGTTGGAGCTCAAACACGACCCAATAGTAAAAGTGTCTTGACAAGCTCACGTCGGGCCTACGGCCTTCGGCCTTCGGCCCGCCGTTTCGCTTGTCTAAGCCACTTTTACTATTGGGTCGTGTTTGAGCTCCAACTTCCCCCTCTCGTGTGACGCTTCGGGCCTTCGGCCCTACGCGGAGCTCGGCCTTCGGCCTTCGCGAGCCTCGACGCTTCGCCGCCGGGCCTTCGGCCCGCCGGCTCGCTCATCAACACAGTTGACTCGGTAGAACGCTTGGGAGCACTTCATTCACGCAGCTCGGCCTTCGGCCTCGCGTGCTTGGGGACTGGTAAGGGACGCTCCGGGCCTTCGGCCCTACGCGGAGCTCGGCCTTCGGCCTTCGCCGGGTTTCGAAGCTCAGCGTCGGGCCTTCGGCCCGCCGCTTCGCTTATTAAAACACTCGGGGAGGGTTGGTTTTGCTTGGGAGCGCAAGCGGGAAGTTGGAGCTCAAACACGACCCAATAGTAAAAGTGTCTTGACAAGCTCACGTCGGGCCTACGGCCTTCGGCCTTCGGCCCGCCGTTTCGCTTGTCTAAGCCACTTTTACTATTGGGTCGTGTTTGAGCTCCAACTTCCCCCTCTCGTGTGACGCTTCGGGCCTTCGGCCCTACGCGGAGCTCGGCCTTCGGCCTTCGCGAGCCTCGACGCTTCGCCGCCGGGCCTTCGGCCCGCCGGCTCGCTCATCAACACAGTTGACTCGGTAGAACGCTTGGGAGCACTTCATTCACGCAGCTCGGCCTTCGGCCTCGCTTTAAATTACTGGGGGTCGCACGCTTGGGGGTCGGGGTGAAGGCTCCGGGCCTTCGGCCCGTCGCCGGGGTCGGCCTTCGGCCTCCCGGCCTGAAGCTCGCCCTTCGGGCTCGCTTAACCTACTTGGAAATTTGACTTTTGCCCCCGCCCGCGCCGTTTTGGACTTTTCCAAAAAATTTTTTTTACATGGTAATCTTGGGCCCCCAGGCTGGCCGCGTGCCAAATCTCAGCGCGCTCGGACCGACTTGAAAAAAAAAAAAAAAAAAAGTCGGCCATTTTGAATTTTTTTGAATGCAGTTCCACTTCTCTCGAGGCCCTCTATGACATTTGGTCGAGCACCCCCCGCCCATCTCGCGCCGTTTAAGAGTTGCCATACAAAATAAAAGTGGCCAGTTTTTCCGCAATTGAAACATTTTTGGAAAAATTTTTTTTTCATAGGAATCTAGGGGACCCCGAGATTCCGTGACCGAAATCTCAGCGCGCTGGGACAAACTTGAAAAAATTAAAAAAAAAAAGTCGGCCCGTTTGAAAAAAAAATGGCGGCTTCAGAAACTGCCCAGGGTCCTCTATGACATTTGGTCGAGCACCTACTACCTAGGTCTCACCGTTTGGCCGGGCCGTCAAACATTTTTCGACCCGGGAGCCGGATCCAAAAATCCATATTTTTCTGGACCTACAAATTCCGAGCTCTATACGAATCTTTTTTTTTTTTTCGCCTAGGTCTCACAGTTCTCAAATAAAAGTGGTCTATTAGAAATCAGTGGGGATGTAGCTATATATAATATTAATACTAAAAATAAAATAAAATAAATATTTAAGGGGGGCTTGCATACTACAAACACGATTTTTTTTGCTCTATTTTTTGTTGATGGTGCGGAACCCTCCGTGCGCGAGTCCGACTCGCACTTGGCCGGTTTTTTTTGTATTCATCGTTGTTAACACATAGTACATTGACACGAATTTTAATTCATAATTTTTCTAACAGATGGCGCTAGTAGTCATACAAAGTGTTATTCCTTTATTTTATTTTATTAAGTTGATAAAATGATATTTTTATGTTTGATAACACATCTAGACATGAATTTAAATTACTATGTTAAATTTCAAACCTATAAGTGCGATAGTTTTTCCGTAAAGTGTACCACAAGAATGCATAGTTTGTCGAATAGTGATAGGGCTCGCTTCGCTCGCCCTAATAAACAGATAATTATAAAAAAGAAAGCTATATACCTAAACATTTCATGTAACACACGGTTGCTGTAGACCAGTTTCTTTTTTTGAGTTAAGTTATATACCCTATAGGTAATTCGCCAGTAACTGGCCACCCTAAACTAAAAATGAATTCTATTCACCTATAAACAGAATTCATTTTAGGAGGCTGGTCAGTTATTGAAACCTTATAGGTACTAAAATGGATTCTGTTTATAGGTGAATAGAATTTATTTAACTTCACCGCGTATATTCTTTGTACATATATGTCCTTCAAATCTTGTAACTTAAATTTGAACCACTTCCCGGTGTCTGATTGAGCTGAAATTTGTTATATTTCCCTATTTCCGATGACAATGCAATATTATGCTAACATGGAGCTGATCTGATGATGCAGTCGGAATACAGCCAAAGGAACTCTTCAATGGAAAAACATAAACACATTGAGTTTAGGCTTATTAGAAAGATCTCGAGAAGCACTTTTTAGATATGTAAAGATGATAAAGTACAGTCAGCAATAAAAGTGTGTATCAATAAATATTTTTGATGGTCACTTGTTTTAGTTTAGGGAGGCCAGTTACTGGCGAGTTACCCTAGATGTTTTAAGTAACAAATTTGTTTTCCATACTCACCGATAAAGATATCAAAGATGGACGATTAACAATCGGGTTTCTGGTCGCCATAAAGAGCATAACAGATAACATCAACTGGTACGCGGCCAGAGACAGCACTACCAGGGAGATGAGAAAATGGACGGCTAAGACAGAGTCTCTCGAGCAAGACAAGTCGTTTCTCTTAACGTAGATTATGTGCCCCATGGCGCTGCAGAACAGTGCCAAGGAAATTACCTGTGGAAAAGTACAAGCCAATATAAATCTTCAACAAATATTACTATTAATTTCCAATATGACATGGAACTCCGGTAGCCGTTTAAGAAGTGTAACGCTCTTACGGTAGATGTCACTCGGGTTCCCTTGACCCATATGGTGGAAAGATTTGCTGGCGATGTATTGAGGTCTTGGTGGCTCAGGGCGCTGGAGTATCGATCCAGAGGCCGTGAGTTCGTCTCACCCAAGACAGTAATGTTTCCACTTTTAAATTTATTCTAAGCTTAATAGCATCGTTCGGAGACGTTTCTGCTTGTTAAAAATTAAATACTTGTTGTCAATAATTTCATTTTTGAACGAATTTTTATCGCTGACTGTACTTTGCTTTCAACAGGCAACTAAACATCGAGACAAATGTACATGCCACGTAGCGATTAAGTTAAGTAGGTACTTAAAGCTAGAAATTTTTATAAGAAAGTTTGTCTGAATGTCTGGTAAATAAAACCGCGCGCTAAACCGATTTATTATTTTATTTCCTTGCTGGAAAACACACAATTGAGATGATATTGTTAGCTATGCTATGATTCAAGCTATGTCTAGCCAAGTTCTCGGCTCTATTTTTATTCAGAGAATCTTTCATTCAAGGATGAACTTACTATGCTACATACAGCTACTTTAAAAACTTCCTTCTGAGGCGTTTGCACATCGATTTGTGGAAAGTGCATTATTATAAAAAACCTAAATGCTGCTACCACTACACTGCCAATATAATATCGGTATCACTCAACCAAATTAGTCATTTAAATATAAGAGCACAAACACAGCATAAATTCAATAACATTCAACATGTCTAATGCATGTCAGTTATCTGAATAATGTCAATCATACTAAGTCCGCGAGGGCGGCAAGGGCCAGCCCGTGGCCAGCCCCAAACAATCTTCTGTCCAAACTTCAGGGAGTTTAAATTTATTTCAAACTACTATAGTCTGTCTCTTTCTTTCAAAGAAGGAAAAATGTATGATAGAGCTCAAAGCAAGTATAATATAGAGTTGCCACATGCGTGCGCTCGTCGTAAAAGACAGAACATATGACGAAATATCGAGTAAATAAAAGATACGTTTTAATATTCCTGACAACATACCAAAAACAATCAACCATAACGCCAAAAGAATAGAATAGAATAGTTTTTTATTCGTAAACACACAGACAATACACATAATGACACAAAACGAACATAGTGAAAATATAGTGTCACGAAATGACCCCATCTCAGCATATTGCTGGCGACTTCTAGCGCTGATCTTCCGATGAGACCATCAATGGTGACAGTCCATTTCCAACCGCAGCTGCACTACTGTTCATTTTACTATGGAAATTGACAGTAACAGCGACGCGTTCAGTACCAGTAGTTCAGCTGCGGTCAGGAATGGAATGTTACCCCAAGAGAGAAATAACGAAACAAAATACAATACCTAAACGAATGAAAAAATCCGTGATTAGTCTTTTTTCCTGACAGGGTTCAAACTCACGACCTCCTTGGTGAAAGCATCTCAGTTAACAATAACAACTTATAATAAATAAGAGAAATCAAAAATTTTATCATTTTTGTACGAAAATTCCGATGGGCTTAGCTATTATACACAAATCTATGTCATGAAAGTGCTCATACCGACAATGCACAGAAAATAATAAATAAAGTAGGTATAATAAGAAACCCATTAGTTGTCTAGACATCTTCCCATGTTAGTCAGTTTAAGGAACTGCGTTTGCTCACTTAAAAGCAACTGAAAAGCACTCGCGGTTCAGTAAGAGTCAGGATGGCGGGTGCACCTCAGCTAATTTCAACGAAATATTTATAAACATATACCTAAATAAATACATACCTACATTTTGCGTGAAATAATGCTAGATTTAATGGGCCACAAACTGACCTTATTTTGAACTAAGGTCTCACTCCAAATAAAAATGAATGAATGAAAAGCTCATTCTCGGGATAGGTATACCTAATAGTTACAAAGCTTTTTATTATAGATCTATAGAGGAACACTGAAAGTACAATATAACTAAATACATAGTGCGATACTTTTAGAGTGGTATAATGAACAATATATTTAAAAAAAAGATCGTTTTGGAAGGGGTACACTGGTTTTTATTAAAGGTACAATGAGGTACACATAAGGTTCAATATGTTTATAAATATTTCGTTGAAATTCGCTAAGGTCCACCCGCCATTCACGCTCACGCTCACGCGATTCCCACCCAAAGATAAATATCACAAAACTTTATGAAAGTAATAATAGGAAATAAATGGCTTTAATAAAAGCGCGTATTTCGCATAGCCACGTTTCATTTACATACATACATTATAGGGAATAGTTCACTTCTAGCAACACAAGGTGTAATTAAATGGGGTCATTTGTAGGAATTACGTATTAATTACTTTGCTAGAGGCTTTTAAGTTGCAGTTGATAATTAAATTTGTATGTTCATGTTTACTCGTTTCAAGTTTTTGGCACAGCCAGTAGCACCATTACCATTTAATTTAATTGCCAAGATAAAATATTCCTATTGGTCTTAGGTGGGTATGTATATGCAGCATTTAATGTGGAATGAAAGCAATATTTATACATATTTTTCGTCCCAACTAGGGAGTGCTCCTGGTACTAGTTTTCTATAGAAATACAGTAGCTACCGGAACCGGGAATTCCCGGTTCTCGCCATACAAACTCAGTACCGGGAGCATTCCCTAGTCCTAACACAGGCAATTCCTTGCTTACCGGGTGGCTCCATCCCCTAAATCATGGCCATGTGTATTTTAAAGAAATAAATAAATTTGTATTTGTTTTTTGGCCTAAACAAGCTTTTTAGGGTTCCGTACCCAAAGGGTAAAAACGGGACCCTATTACTAAGACTCCGCTGTCCGTCCGTCCGTCCGTCCGTCTGACACCAGGCTGTATCTCACGAACCGTGATAGCTAGACAGTTGAAATTTTCACAGATGTATTTCTGTTGCCGCTGTAACAACAAATACTAAAAACAGAATAAAATAAAGATTTAAGTGGGGCTGCGTGATTGAAAGTGAACAAACGTGATTTTTGACCGAAGTTAAGCAACGTCGGGCGGGGTCAGTACTTGGATGGGTGACCGTTTTTTTGCTTGTTTTGCTCTATTTTTGTTGATGGTACGGAACCCTCCGTGCGCGAATCCGACTCGCACTTGGCCGGTGTTTATTATTAAACGTCGGCTTCACAAAATAGTTGTTTAAGTAATTAGTAATTAAATTTGTGATCACAAATGATGTAACATTTTAGTTTGCATGCAGTGTTACCTACATTGTGATGTACGAAAATATTCGTAGTTTCAATACGTGTATTTCGTGATGTCAACTCTCAGAGCATATTTATTTATTAATCAAATAAGTAACACAGCATTACAGTATAAAACCAAAGCACTGTGAAATTACAAAATAAGTGCAGCAAGAAAAATGACAATTTTACAATTCAATAAAGTTAGCGTTGTTTTATCAGTTTTATCACCTATATAGTTCAGCTTGATATCATCGTAATAATTGTATGTTACTGTCACCATATATCTTTAACCCGATATATTATGCCTGTTTCATACCTAACTAGGGTAGTTTAGCCGGTTGTCGGCCAGTTATGCAAAAAATTGTATTCAACTGGATTTTATGAACATATATTTGACAAATCTTGGTCATTTTATGATTTTCAGACTAAAAATATAATACACTTGCCATATTTGTATCAAAATCCATTGTTAATTGGAAAGTTTTATTTATATAATTAAAAATATGAAAAAGTAGCAATTTAGCTGGTTTTCGGCCACTTTTTTTGGTTCTCGGCCGCTTGTTTAGTTAGTTGTCGGCCACGGTTATTAATTTTTTTAAATGACTCTTATTTCACAATCAATACGATTTATTTTTGAACAAAACAACAAATACTATTCAAATAGTATGTTACAATGTATCACAAGTAAAATGTCATTCAATAGAAATTGCTAACTATGTAAACAAACCGCCATACTAAAATTGACACTGAATGTCAAATTACTAGTAAGTTTTGTTTACATAGTTCGCAAGTTCTATTGAATGACACTTTAATAAGGAACGTTAATGGGAACCTTTGTGTTGGTACCTACTGAATTATCTCGTAAATAGTTTTCCAAAACATACTCAAAATATTCAAATAAGACATTTTGTAGCCTAATTATTAGCGGCGTGCAACTTTTAATACGGAGGTTTTTGCCGCCCAACGTCCATAGGCAATGAGTTTTTTGGAACTTATGTACAAAATATTATTTAATATTTACAAGTCTCTTTTCGGTTAAGGAAAATTTCATAAATAAATCGAACTAAGTAATTCTAAAATAAGCAATACTTTGAATCTGGAGCCAGATAAAAATGATTTTTGTCAAGGCCGAAAACTAAATAAATTTTACTTGTTTTTCGGCCGTCATAAGTTAGCTAGGCCGAAAACGAACTTTTTATAATACCGTTCTCGGCCGCCAAATACAAAAGATTTTAAACCATATTTTAACCAAGTATTTGTTAATTAGCATGCGGCCGACAACTAACTACATGAATTACTTTGATACAAATAAGTAATTTTTGAAATATTTATTGTTTTAGCTTTAATTTAATAGGGAAGATAATCAATTAAAAATGACGTGCCCCTAGCCCTTCTCGGCCGCCCGGCCGAAAACTAAATGTTGTTGTGAAATTGCATTTAGTTACCCGACCATCAAATTTAACTGAATTATATCAAATATTTTGTACATATAAATCAAAATAACATCAATTCAACTTATCCACAATGCACATTAACATCAA
Organism: Cydia amplana; assembly: GCF_948474715.1. NCBI lineage: Eukaryota > Metazoa > Arthropoda > Insecta > Lepidoptera > Tortricidae > Cydia > Cydia amplana. The sequence continues at coordinate 4,344,534 of NC_086081.1, forward strand.
TAATGGTCTCAAACCCACGAAAACAATATTTTTACTTACCTCGAAAAAATCTTCAATCACAATTTTTTTACCAAAATTGACCAACATCCACACTGTCTAAATTGCTTTGGGGCACTGACGAGCCAGTCAAAACGTCATCAAGCAGACAAATTTAGAATATGTTAATGTCAACTGAATTTATCCGATTACCCTCATTTTTTCATTAAATACAGTAGTGTTGTCATGTTATTACAGTTTTACTACGTAGTGGCCGAGAACCAGAGGTGGCCGGTAAACCGGCTAAACTACCCTACCTATGTGTGCCATATTTCAGCTTAGTGTTTAGTAAATTTCGGAGAAAACCTACACATACGAACATTGCAAGTTAATAAAAGTCGACCGTACATAAAGCCTACTTTACATTTTTTGGCTATGTTGTATATAAACAACTGTTTACTGTCACGCGGCCCAAATAGCACTATTTAAAATACAAGAATTCCCTGTACATTCGTACAGAAATGTAGAGTAGGTACAACCGCCAACATTCACGAAATTTTAAGCACTTATTATGCAGCCTGGGACTAACTTACGTCGACAAGCGTAAACCGCAATAACACATATTTTGATATCAGGATAGCGAAGTTTTAACACATTACTGAAGTTAAAAGTGCTGAATTATAGGATCAAAATATCCTGATCAATTTCAGCCACGTATTTCTGACGATATTAGAAATAACAATCACTATCACTCTACCATGTCACTACATATTATAAAACAAAGTCGATTCCCGCTGTCTGTCCCTATGTATGCTTAGATCTTTAAAACTACGTAACGGATTTTGATGCGGTTCTTTTTAATAGATAGATTCAAGAGGAAGGTTTATGTATAATTTGTTAACCCGTGCGAAGCCGGGGCGGGTCGCTAGTGGTATATAAATGTAAATCTAATGTTGCCGTTTTATAAACTGCGTGTTAAGCCGAGTTCACATTGGTATCATTGTGCATATATGATTGTAGCACCACGCGTGTCAGTTCGCATGGCTTTTCTCCTCCAAACTAACGATAATGATTATGCATTTGTGCTGCGCGTACTTTTTTTACAAGATTGCCAATCCTAATACCAAATACCTGTGTCCCAGACCACAAAACACGACAAGGCTCGGAAAACATTCACATTAAAATAAAAATGCCTCTCTTGTACGGTTTTTAAAGGGAAAAATTTCCGCCATATTACCTCATACTCCTTGCCACTTCGTTACACGAAACGAGTTTTGTTAAAACAGATTTTTTAAATCTAGTCAGAAAGTCTGAATAATTACATAGTGTATTTACTGGTTTACTTTTGTGTCCTAAATGTGGTGAAAACTAGTGTAGATTTTGGAATGCATTCAATGATATATCCTTACATTTGAATGAGAATGTAGCTTACACAGCTAGCGTAAACTTTTCACAGCAGACCATATAATTAAGCACCCGCACAGACTCTAACTTTTAATACAAGTGGAAGTCCCTTTCTAACAAAATCTGTCAAAAAATTACATCCGCTTGTATTACAAGTTACAAGCTTTTGAGAAACGGGCCCCAGTGCCCAGCCCTAGTAGCACGGTCGCATTTTTGTCGTTTGCCTGTCACGTTCTAACAAGTATGTAAGTGCGAAAGTGACGGGCCTCGCGCCAAAAATCTGACAGCTCCTGTGCTGCCGCCTATAGTTCATGCACGGGGCCTTGTTGCCCGACTCGAATTTTAAATAAACAAATTAATATATGATAATTTTTGCTGTATTTACCATTCCTGTATCATTTCGATTCAGACCGAATGACCGGGTGAAAATGGGGTTGAAAGTTTCTATACTTCCATCCGAAGTCAAGTGAATGACAATTAAATTTGTCGTTTTATCGTCTGATTCAGCGCCATTGCTTATGTTACTTAATTTATAAATTCAAAGGAGGTGTCTTACAAAATCACGGAAAACGTTTCTTACTCTGACTTACCTAACTACTTACTCTGTGCAAGCGAAACTTCGAGTCAGTGGTTGTTTAGCCGGCGTGTCTGTAGCCACTAAGTAGTTGTTTGGGCTAACAATCTACTAACCAGGCGCTGTGTCTTCAGATTAGTCAGTGGATGTACCATGTTTAGTGGCGGCAAAGATTATATAAGGTGCGTTGGGATAAGATCGAAAGGGGGTAAGGTAAATTGTCGCCCGTAAATGCAATGGCATACGAACGATTTTAAGTCTTAGGTACCCCTCGAGAAAAACCCTTTCAACCCCAACCTATATTTTTTTTAAATTTTCTTTGAATTTCTATTTCTGTCTGTGTGTGGCATCGTAGCTCTCAAACGGATGGACCGATTCCGATAGGTACGTTTTTTTTACGTGAAAGCGATTTTCATTGCGTTGGTTCTTAGCTAGGTCAGACAAACATCGATCCTGTAGTTTGAAGAGTATCAGCTCTTTTCCAAAATGATATAAATAATTACCATTTATTTTTTCGGTATAATCCGAAGGCGTTTTTAATTTTTTTAATTTATTAGTTATGTAAAGACTATGAAAGATTATGAAGCAACTAGTGCCCACGCCAATTCCTGGGATTAGTTGCCAAGCGGACCCCAGGCTCCCATGAGCCGTGGCAAAATGCCGAGACAACGCGAGGAAGAAGAAGAACAGTTATGTAAAGTATTATTGTTGTTAGAGGTCATAATGTTACCAAACACTTGTGTATTCACTATTCAGTCTCGAGTAGACCGCTCAGAACCCCGTTATCTTCGGGGGATGGATCGGGATAAGCCGAGGGATTGCCGCCGCGAATTTATAGAGTGTGAAAATTCTCGCAGGACGGATTGGTGTGAAATGACAAACGTGACTCGGGTCCTGATGTGGGTACAGTCAGATCATGTTTGAATTGTTAATATTTGTGTAGAAACATACTATAGAAAGCTTATAAATAATTCTTTTAATGTATTTTTTAGAAATTCGTTGAGTACTGTTACTTGCAACTTGTTAGTTATAACTATTAATGTTGTCTTTAGTACTTTTTATATTATGTTAAGGTGACAGTCCATTTCCAACCGCAGCTGCACTATTGTTCATTTTACTATGGAAATTGACAGTAACAGCGACGCGTTCAGTACCAGTAGTGCAGCTGCGGTCAGAAATAAAATGTTACCCTTACACTTCGTGCAGCTTTCGGCGTCGGCGAAAGCTGGCGTGATACCGCTCTGGACGGAACAAAGTGGCATGCTCTTGTGTTGGAAGCCAAGACTCATTTTGGGTCATCGTGCCAGCTAAGTAAGTAGTAGTAAGTAAGTAGTAATACACTTCGTGCTGCACATGATCATGGCCCCGAAGACCAGAACTAGCCCAGCCAGGCTAGCACCATGCTGAGTCGGGACAATTTCGTGGCTTATATGTTAAGTTGTGTTACGTGTTGTTTTATTTTATTTTGCCACGCTAAACGCTCTCTATTCTATTCTACTCTAAATGAAAAGTGGAAAAATTCCGCCCGAGATAGTGAATGTTTCAGTACAAATTCAAATTTTACGAACATTCGAATAACCTGCAATAATTATAGCAGTCACTGTATTTTTCCATTAGTGTAATTTTATCACTTGAGTATATGTTTGAATTTTCACTCATTTCGCATCAGTGATGTCAATCCTTCGGTTTGACATAGGCACTCGAATTCAGTATAAGTATATAAGTTACTCTATGCTCGGAATGCATTGTCTAAGGGTCTACTGCGACCGCAAACACCGAGGTTCGCAAATTTCGGGCGTTTTTCTCTTTTACTCCAATTAAGGCGTAATTATAGTTACAGAGATAGTTGCTCGAAATTTACGAGTTTCGATTTTCGCGGTTATATCCCCGATACCGCGTCGCGACGTGTCAAGTCTCGTTCGTTGACATGTTATTATTGTCTCATCAGCGATATGCAGGAAATTGCTTTCGTAATTTCATGGAAATCAGATTAACGTGTGACTTTCAGTGTATTGAACTACTTACATGATTGGTAGTTTCACAAATTGGTTTTATATATTGATATCAATTGCATTCTTAAATGCGAAGCTGACTTATTGGATGATGGTCCCTATGACAGTTTCATCAAGTACCTATGTATTTGTTGGGGTTAATTAAATAAAATATGTTTTCACCGTGTATTTATTACTTAAATGTTACCTACATTTCTGAATAAACTTCCAAAAAATTACATGAATGAGTGACAGCTACTTAGTCCATATAAAAATTAACTTGCAAACCATAATTCGATGCTACAGGCCCCGTAGACAACATGCCAATCGCTAACGCTATGTAGCGATCGAAACGCAACTGTCACTGTCACACTAACATGGAAGAGTGATAGAGAGACACAAAGCGATTCGATAGCGAAGCGCAAGCGATCGTCACCTTGGCTAGGCCGCCGGGTATACCTAATAATAATAGGAATGTGGAAATTGTCCAAACTATACATTACACCCGTCAAGTTAAGCATAAAGGTCGTATCATTCACTAACCCGAAACAATTCCCATAATACCAGCCCACCGCCAGGGCTGTAAAAGGGTCTAAGGGAGTGTTCCCAACTGGTCCCTCAGGTACATTATTTATATGCGCGCTTACCATCACTGTTAACTGACAAATCATATACCTTGTTTCAAAGGCATAAGGCACACAAATGATCAGTTTAAAATATGTTAGTACACGACTTTCGTGTTCAAATAATTTACAAGTGACAACCCTAGCGAGGTGTTGATGTGAAATACTTTATTGTTAATATGGGTTTGAGTGAACATTTATTTATGAAAACGGTGAAACGTTGAAAAAGCTCTTTGTGATTATCGTTTAATTAAAAATATTTACGGCAACTTTCTGTGTTAAAGTTTTTATAAAGGTAAGGCTTGTCGAAAATTCGTTGTTAAGAATTCAGGAAATAATGTAAGGCCTGAGTGGACGCTCGAGTTGGGCGTGCAGCGGGGCGGGGCGTGCGGCGTGCATGTTAAACAAATGCAAGCGTATAGTAGCGGCCTTAGTGCACGCTGCTCAAATAAAATCACTTGTTAGCCCGACGTTACGCTGTACGCCCCGCCGAACGCTCCGCTTCGAGCGTCCACTCAGGCCTTACACTAAAAGCGAAAAAAATTAACTTATGTTGCTTTTAAAGAGTAAAAAAATACAAGTCTACGGGTCAACCAATGGCTTCGAATCGATGAAGTTACCAAAGAAAGAACTCAACACTGTTATTCATATTTTTTGACAACCGTATTCTTCTTCTACCTAGCGTTATCCCGGCCTTTGCCAGGGTCCGCTTTCCTACTTGCTTTCCTCTACTTTGCGCGATCCTGGGCGTCGTCTCGTGTGAGCCCGTTCACGCTCATATCTGCTTTCACGACATCGAGCCATCGCTTTTTTGGTCTGCCTTTGGGTCGGGGGCCGTCAAGGGCTAGTTTAAGGCATATGTTTCCTACGTAGTCAGCTGGCCTGCGACAAACGTGGCCGAACCACCGGAGGCGACATTCTTGGAGCTTCTCGGCTACGTCACGGACTGCGAGGCTGCCACGGATGTACTCGTTACGGATGCGGTCAGCGCGCGTAACGCCGCACATCCACCGCAGCATCTTCATCTCTGTAACGCGAAGCTCCTGAACGTGCCTTCCAAGAACCGCCCACGTCTCGGCGCCATAAAGTAGGACTGGACGGATAATACACTTATACACTAGCCCTTTGAGTCTAAGCGGTATTCTGCGATCGCAGATTACGCCTGTGACCATTATGGTCTAATTATGGACCGTATTATGGTCTAAAAATGGCGCTACAATTTTCAAAAACTCTGCTAGCTAGACTGGACCTACAGCACCTTAACCAACACTAAGTAATGCAGAAAAGCAAAACCATGTTAGTTCCAAAGCGGCTTCCCTAGAAATGTAAGATACAGTCAAAGAATTTCATTTCTTACCCGTTTTGTATTTTGTCACAGTGACAATAGTATTGAGCAAGTATGAGGTATCGAGTGACTTTTATATTGATTGTCACTGTGACAAGCTACGAAATGGGTCAGTAATTAAATTCTTTGACGTACCTATTGTTTTAGATGCATTGCACCATTTGCACCACCTGCCGGTTTTCCTAGATTTGTAATTACTAAAACGAACTATACGAACCACAGACGAAATTGAAGCGAGATACACTAATGTGTGTACTCGTACAATGTAAATACGCGCACTAACTACCTAGCTAGAGCATGAATATAAACTACAGCGTGTTAATGCATCTGTTGTCATTTCCGTTGTTTGATTCAAACGTGCTCTAACCTAATAAAATTGTGGTTTGGAATTATAACACATATGGAAAGGGAGACCAGGGGCCCGTTTCTCAAAAGGTTGTTATTTGTAATACAAGCGGATGTCATTTTTTGACAGCTTTTTTTAGAAAAGGACTTCCACTTGTAATACAAGTTACAAGATTTTGATAAACAGCGGGCTCAGCATGGTTCCATTTTTATCGACTATCACTATGCCCAGCCGTAAATGTGTCGTTTATGCTTCCGATGTAGCCCACAAGATGGCAGAACCTAATATGCACAAGGAAACATACCGACGAGAACGGTAGATGGTAACACTTGCTTTGGCAATGTACATGTGCACATATATGTTTCCGATTCAGGCCACAAGGTGGCAGCCCCTCAACGCGCACGATCCCTATTGACTAAAACACATGGTAGCTATAATATTTTCATAAACTAAAAAGTCTTAAAACTAAACACTATTTAGACGACAGACGGCTTGACTCCGTTTCATCTGCTCTTGTGTCTGATTCGGTTCGGCAGTCTGCTCAGGAACCTCCACAATACAGTGCATATGAAAGCTAGGTTAAGTACCTAAAGTCCGTCAACCAAATCTTGTCAGTAGTAAAAGGCGGCAAATTTGAAAAATCGCGGGTTAGCAACACTGTGTTCGAATAATTCCAAAATGCGTGTCATCTGTGGTTTATCTGTGGAATGTGGATCGTGAACGACAGCCGTCACCTTATTTGTTTTCATTTGGTTTTCATTCTGAATCGTTTCTGTTTCAAGAGATATTTCTGCTGTCACCATTAAATACCAATACATTAAATAAGAATAAGCAAAACTAAGGAGCCTAAAATGTACAATCATGCTCGTTGATGGTAAACATTACTAAAAATTGAGGTTATGACAAGTACATACTGGAAGAACTCTTTCGAACTTTTAAGATTATGTTCAGTTTTTTTGTTTTAGGGTTAAAAAGCATAAATAAAATTAAAACGTATGCCTAAATCTATCCAACAAGACCATAAATTGTGTCCTGGAAACCGTCCATAGGCCCACATGTCTAATATTTTCAGCAATCAGTTGTGACTATTTACAAAGATGCAATAGAATACTACAGAGTATTATGCTTGGTTGAAGTGACCCGGTAACATTGGTAACTTCATTATATTTTTTCAATTAATGACCTGAATTATAGTGTAAGCTAAAGTGACCCTTATCTTATTTACCTTTAAATTAAATAAACACCCAAATATCAGTTGTTTTATTTTTAATATGTAATCCTATTGTACAATATATGCCAATCAAAAAAATTACACAGGTATGTCATATTCATCCAGAAGAGTACACTAATTTACATTAACAAGTGGCATATTATATTGTAAACAAATATATGCACTATCTAATTATCTGCATTTTGATATGATTTTATTTTAGTAAACTTAGAAGACATAGATAGGGAACAAAGAGAATATAAGCACTACAATAGGGAGTTGTTTTTGATATCTTCAAATTTGTTCATCATTTTGATTAACATTGTTTTAACATCGCTTTTAAATTGTCCGTCCGAGTCAAATTTTTTCAATAAACCGCGAGTGACAATTTGAATTGACGTACGCAGGGCGCGCTCAGCGGAAACGAATATCGATAGTCGATAAATCGAATATCGTTATCGTTAGTGTTGTGTGTCGACAGAGTAAACAAGACCAAGTGCGGGTAGTTCGAAAAACTTGCGCGGCTATATGTTGATGTACTATAGGCAGTCTTCTCCGAGACCACGGGGACCACGCCGCGCGTCCTCGAAACGTCGGAGGTAAATCTTATAACTTAGATAAATACGCGATTAAGTCCCGTTTTACAGTTTAGTAACGTTTTAATACTTCCAGTACGGATATGATGGTCGTTCTTGTCTACGTGACAGCGTGATAAAACGGTGTCCGTCACTTTCTTTCCCACGGTGTTAAACAGTGACAGTTATTTTATCACGTGGATAAAGATGGATAAAGCTATCCATAATAGGCTGGCAGGAGTACAACCTCACAGGCAGATGCTATATTTTTTTATATAATGTAAATAACGTTCACTTTGTACTTATATCATACAAATATACACAGCACTGCATATATGCACTGCATTTTTGCACCGGACTGCATCTTATTAGATGCCTAAATAAAGCCAACCCCTGTTACAGGCTCATTTAAAAATTCCAGGAAACCTACTTATTAGTGAACGAAAACTGAAACGCTTTCTTTTTATTTCAGTTCACTTCGCTTCAGTACTTCCGCAAGTTCCTGGAATTAAAGCTGTTTCCGAAATTGTATCATATTTTTAGGAATAGTTTTCACCCTTACCATGAGCTCGCAGTTTCCGTAGTCACTAGCGACGATGTCCCTCGTAGTGCCCTCTCACTCGTATAATGTATTGATACGAGCGAGATGATTGCGAGTGAGTGTACAGTGGCCAATAGCGATGGTTTGGAGCAAGGTCCTTTAACTCACAATCAGCTCAAGCTGGATATCCCGTCTATATTTGCTGGATATGCCGTTGATGAGACGCAAAACATTGACCTTGAATGGCGTAACATCAGTCTTGCACCTCTTTCTGCGGAATGGTCCTCTAAAATGTAGCTCAACAGCTATTTATCATAACTCATAGATAATTCTAGATACCGCAAACTCATGGTATGGCCCATTCCGTCGTGGGGCTCGGATTTACAATTTCCTTGCGTAAAATTCACCCGGGCGGACACAAATTATGAAACTGAATTCCGGATCGCAGCTGAAATATCGCCGCTTCGCCCTGGATTCTACAATATTGTTGCTTGCAAGTTAAAATACATTTGAGAACTGACTTTAAACTTGTAAAACTTTATTAAAGCATAAAGTAATACTTACTTTATGATTAAAGCTAGCAGAATAAAAATAATAATGACATCAACCTTCTCTAGGGCCTCTAGCTGAGATGTTGGCTTCGGCCCAACCGCACAAGTCCCGAGATATGGTAAGACATACATATGTAATAGAAGACCTATATAGAAATCATATAGAAATACACAAAACTCCATGAAAATCCACGATCTGTCCGCGAATTCACGAACTATAACATTATTTTATAGATACATTTAACTAAGTATGTATACATGCGATTATCCGTAACGTTTGCAGAGGCAGAGGCCATTATTGTAATCTTACCTTTTTCTCGTCCATTTTCAAGGACTTTTCTTAGGTAAAGCATTTTTATTTGCGATTTCTTTGCCCGTACGTTCCAACAATGGGGACAATCAATGATGCCTGATTAGGATTAATGACCGGGTCGTTTATCGGGATTCCTTGGGGTAAAACGACCAATCTGGACGAATGTCCCGCAATGTGAACGTGCCGTGTTCTAAATTACAAGGTAGAATTTTGGTAGAATTTTCGGAATGCTAGAATGCTTATAAAGGTTTATTTGTTTCATAATTAGAATTGATTTAATACACAATCGTAAAGATAAACGGCGTCGACAACATAACAGTATGACTTATTTTCTGACAAAGCAATATCCGACTTTTCGTCAATTACCGTATAGAATACCAAATAGGATTATGATATGATATCTAATGATAAAAAAAATCTTTCGACCTTAACGTCTCTCTTCGGCTAAAAGTAAAACTATAGGTGGGTTAGGACGGATACCTAACATACTTAGGTACTCTTGGTAGGCATCTATATTTAAAATGTTCGCAACATTTCTTCGACAGTTAAATACAAATGGCATTTCAAGAAAACCGATAAGGTTTAAGAAAATTCAAACACTGCTGCCAACTCGCGAACTTTCCGAACGGAAATATTTTCCAAACAGCAAGCAGTTTCCGAATTCAATATCTGGCGGAATATGGGTCGAACAAGATCAGACATTTCGACTCGAGACGAGGTAACTGGTTAAGTTCGTTTCCACATGTAGGTTAGGTATAAAAAATAAGTTCAAAAACTAAAACCCGACTACTAAAAATTGCGCTCTTAAAAGTATGAAACAAGAAAACATTTCATCTCGAAATCGCATTTAGATCGGCATCGTATGCCACTTACCCATTTAACAACACAATACAATAAATAACTAAGTTATCATACTCATACTCATACTCATACTCGTTTATTCATAAAGCCAATTTACATGTCAAATAAATTATACACTTACACTTAAACTTAACATAACACAAACATAAGCTTTAAAGTAGGTATAGTGCTGGCATACGACCACGGCTATCCTCTGAATATCTCTAATTTAAAAATTAATACCTAAATATAAAATATCTTCTAAATGCGATTTCGAGATGAAATGTTTTCTTGTTTCTTACTTTTAAGAGCGCAAGTTTTAGTAGTCGGGTTTTAGTTTTTGAACTTAATTTTTATTGTTTTATAATTAGTTTTATATTTTTTGTAATTAGTGAGTTTTGCTTGTCATCTGACGTTTTAATCAGTCTATTTTTTATTAATATTAAATGGACATCGAAACCTATAATAATCATATTAATTTTGATGAGTAAGTTTGTAAACTTTAACCAAAAACCATCTGTATTCCTCGTAACTCATTTAAATCTAAATGGAAAGTCTCGACAGCTCTTTACGAGCATACTTACGTGTATTTAAAGAAACTTAGACACTAAACACTTTAGACTATAATCCCTTTTGTTCCCGTCTGCTTTAGTTTAGAGTTCCGTATTTATGGCAAGTACACAGAGTTTCCAAACTGCACATTAAACAAGGAACCGTGTGTTGTCTTGTGAGAAGGAGGACTTGAACTTATCGAACGTACATTAGAAGTAAGTAACATTCTTAACCGCGTTGAAATATTATGAATAGGTGTGTAGGTACTTGAATTTAAATAAGTAAGACTTGCGTTCCGCTCACGTAGTACGTATTTTTTAAGTGGAAAGCACCTACTCTAAAATATAATATCAAGAGTCTGTTCTGGCTACCAGGATACTACTAAATATCCAACTACAAATTCCATAATAATTTCATAATAAAAGCAGACAAAACAAATACGAGTGCCTATTCAAAAACCCCATTTGTCTTTCAAAATACGTCAAAAGTTTGCCGCATTAATTAGGATCCGCTGCGAAGTTGCTAATCCCAGTAATCCTGGACGTGTCGCGCCCTAATGTAGGTGTCCGAGGATTAGGCCGATGAACAATTTAAGGATGACTCACGCTAGACCGGGCTGGGGCCGGGCCGAAGCTTCCGGCGCTTCGTTTTCTATGGACATGAATGATAAAACAATGTGGGATTAATTGTTATTCGAAATGATTATTTATTTATTATGTATATTTGATTAATGACGAAATGGACATTCCAATGTATTAAATATGTGCCTACTTATTTTGTTGTTTTTTTGACATTTAGATTTTATTCTAGAAACATTCTAGACTAGTATTTTTTAGACAATGTTTTTATGTTTTGACGATATTTTTGAGAATTACTTATGTATTAAATTTGATCTGCATAATAATTCGATACTATTGTGATTTATGAATTAAATTTTAATCAAGAAATTGCTCTGAAAATTAGCGTAAGATAATATAATTATATGTAATAAAATAAATAGCTACTATTCATAAATGCTTGTTGCTTGGCCTACATGATATGTGGAAAGACCACGTGATCACCGATCAGCCGTCATAGAAAATGACATGTCGGACGCCTCGGTCCGGGCCCGGACCGGTCTAGCGTGAGTTATCCTTTAGAATAGGTTTGATCGCGCCTGCGGCTGCTGGGGTTACAATCGGTTTATGAGGGATGGATTTTGTGAAAAGTTTTATTTTTGACGTGGAGGTAAAATACAGCGTATGCGGTCGATTCATGGCTTAATTTTTTTTATCCCTTCTCAATAAATATACCCCGCCCGTCGTTTTCAATATTACCATATACACCATTTCCCGCTATTAAAATAAAAGTTTTGATTAGCTTAAATTAAATCCTATATGTCAACTTTATTTAAATAAATGTACATATATAACATTAACATAAATTTATTTATGTATAGAATCGTGCGACTCCACAGTCAAACAAATGTAGTTTTGTGGAGCTTTGTCCTTAACAAAAAAGTTGTAACTTTTGTGTAATAAATAACTAAAATAAAAAAATAAAAATAAACTTCTTGCATCTGACTTGACTGAGTCGCACCTCTGGGCCATTTTATTTAAAGTTGTCCGCTACACTTTTTTTTTCAAATTTGGTATGTTTTATGTTACGTATTTCTACTCAGAATCAAGAGCTCTTTTGATCCTAATAGGAGAAAAATAGTGTCCCAAAATTTCCATTCATTTTTCGATTTTTCCATTCCGTGACCGCCAAACAAACTCTACAAAAATGGTAACGGAATGGAAATAAAATCCTAGGGACCCTTTTTTTCTCCTATCAGGATAGAAAGAGCTCATGATTCTGAGTAGAAATAACATAGAAATTCACAAAAAAAAAAGTGTAGGGGACAAGACAACTTTAAATAAAATTGCCCACCTACTGTCAGTGTACAGACAATGAAATGAAATAAGTAATATGAAAATTTAAAGGAAAACCCATATTATCCATATCAACAGAGCGTCTAAACCACATATGAATAAGGGAGTTAGTTTATAATACAAATAAACATTTCAGGTAAGTACACAATGTAATGAATAGACAACGTTTCCTTACGTGGGATGCCCTTCATCTCTGAACCCGCTCGCTCGGTATAAGCGGATCAACCTCTTTGAACTCTGGGAAACAGGTCAGCTAACATAATATTCTGAATATAGGATAACATACACTGTTTAATCGGATACCTACTTACAGCCCAATTCGAGTTTTAGCTATTCGATCTGTCTTTGATACGATACTGATCATCAGTGTCAAAAGTGACATTTCTTCAATCAAAAACGTCACTATTGACACTGGCAAATCAGTGTCATATTAGGAAACAGATCGAATAACTAAAGTTCGAATACGCCTCACAATATAAAATCGGAGACTAACCTAAAATTAAATAGAACCTAAATTATTGAACTTTACCTGAACTATTTTATGATTAGCACTGATGTGTCGAAGAAAAAATGTCAATGTTACGAAATTTCTTAGAAAGAAGCTATTTCTCGGAAACTTTTCCGCTGCCATTGGGACTTTAGGACCTGACATAAAAGGTTAAATTTTGGATTAGCATGGAATCCAGGCTATAAACTATAATCATTTATGCTATATATTTAATACTAGCTGAAAAGATTTCTATTATGTTTAGACTTTAGTACCTCGCTACTAAATAATGCAAATTCCTTCAGCTGTTAAGGTGATTCGGTATTAGCTACCAAACCAAACTCCAACGAAACATTTATAATAATATGTATGACAGAAACACATTTTTCGTACGCTATCCTCTGATTGACTGCACATTATTGGGCGCCTCATTTCCGGGCGGCCATTAAAGCTCGATGAATAATAGCGTGACGTCACGTGCGGCTACGTCATTGTAGTAAGTACCTATACACTGGGGCTAGATTTTGCATACGTGGACACTTGAAAAATAACAGTGGCTATAACCTCCCGCGTCGAATGATGGTCCCTGACAGTTCATTTATTATATGGAGTAGCTGTTAATTGCGTAAAATGTTTGTGGACAAGTTTATAGAGTCTGTGTGGAAGAGAAGAGTCGTAGAATGTATTGGAACCACTGACTTAATATAAAAGAAATAGACACACAAAGCAGAACAAAAACGTCAAGAAATGTGGATCCCAATGACGTTTCGCACCATTTGCATTGATGATAAAAACGCTTACGTAAAGTTTGAGTCAAGATAAATGTTTCGTACAGAAAAGAGCTTAATGTCGTAAGCATTAAGTGTCAAATTTGCATACATAAGTACCAACACAGTTAAAAAATTTAGTCCGATGGCACTAAACGGTCTAAACGTAACGTATTTACGTCAAGCAACGTCAAACGAGAATAATGAACGAATGGAGTCACTTTGGTACACTTGAATAGGTATTACTGTAGGTACAGAAAAACCAATTGAAGTAATAAATAAAACAAATTTAATTTAATCGGGAGTTTCAATAAAATTAATTCGTGGTTCAAATTCAAACAAATTAAATTTTTAATAAGTAAGTATACGTCTTTAAATACTAATTTCCTTGAAATAAATTCAACTTATTAAATAAAATAACTGTGTATTTTAGATCTACATTTACTCATCGCACGGGTGCACGGGGACATTTAGGTACTGATTGGATTTTTTTTATAAAGTCCATACTTTATAAAAAAAATCGGGTTGTTCCCACTAGTTACCACCAAGTTGATATCAGTGGTAACTACTAGGATTTTTTTTTCCCACCTTTTACCACTGGTAACTACTGGGAAAAATAATTCCAACTAGTTACCACCAAAGCGAGTTGGTGGAAATAACCCAAAAAAATCCTGTGGTTGTCACTGTGTTCAGACAGGTTTAGCATTTACAGTTAGTCGATATAAGCCCTTATTGGTTCTCGGAAACAGGGAAATGGGCCGATCACACAAGTGCCGTTTTGCTTTGTTTAAAACTGCATCACCCCTATCTCTTGCTATAATTAAATAGGTAGCAGTCCACTTTGCACGTCGCATAGGTTTTCTTGGAAATCTTGAATTTAAACATAATATTATTCCTTACGAATTCCATATAAAAATAAAAATAAATATTGACCTCACATCGACTCATTAGATTTTTGTTCCTTGACATCCCTTCTTTGGTACTAACAAATTAATTTATTCAGAACCATAAAATTACCACCAGATTACATAAATTATGTAATGCTATCCAAAGAACTAACCGAAAGAAATACATTCCATCCTTTTTCCTTGTTTTATCATTGTTATTTTTACATATTTTAACGGCACATTTCGTAATTGTTGACAACTTCACATTTGAGCGTTTCAAACAAGACTAAACGAAAAAGTAACGCGTGATCTGTTTCAACGTTACTTTTGTGGGGCCATTTTTTGCGGCTGATTGGGTATCCAGTTCTTTATTCTATATCAATGATTGGAACCCTTACATTTCACGACTTCTCTTTCCGCACAGACTCTAGCACATTCATTTAATTTTAATTTTTTAACAAGCAGTTTCGTCTGCGAGCGATATTCCAAATTTTATATTAAAGGAAAAAATGGAAAAAGTTACGCTTCCGGCAGGACTTGAACCCGCATCCTCCGCAATCCGTGCGTTGCTCTTAACTAATTGACTGATGCAACTTGAGACTCCGGTGCCGTCAAAAAGGTGTAATCGTTTTTCGGCAGATGTCGCTATACGCCACCCTTATGGCGTGTATGCATAAAGGAAAGGATGGAAAGATTTGCGATGTCCTGGTAGGCTTCCGTAGCTCAATTGGTTAAGAGCAACGCACGGATTGCGGAGGATGCGGGTTCAAGTCCTGCCGGAAGCGTAACTTTTTCCACATTCATTTATTTGACTAGAATATAAATACGTTAACTACATTTACGGAACCTTTTATAATCGTAACATCAATATTCACAATAAACATAATTAGAAATAAATGTCAACATCAATAAAGCTCACAGATAATAAATATGGAGGAAAGCCAACAAAGTAAATGAAACAAACAATGATTAATTCGGAGACGGGAAAGAGACGCCATTAATCAAATGCTGGACAAATTAATGGAACGGGAATGTTTGTGCGGCTTCTCTGAGGCCGATTTTAATTTCATAAAATTTTCAGCTTCTTTTGACACGACCTTTACGGCTACCATCAGTCTGGCACTGACATAAACGCCGTCGAGAACGTAATTTATTTTCTATTCATCTCGCTCGTACTCGCATATTAGTGCAAACGAGATGTATAGAAAGTTGTGTGAAATGTCAGTTTTGACACTGTCAGTGACTCATGGTACCTTGACCTTGAGCACCAGTCAGCGTTGGCGGATTGGTTTTGCGAATTTATGCAATCTAGTCTTCTCAAAGTTAAGGCATTTTCTGTCTATTACTTAGTGCCATATCAAATTGACATGTCTGATTTAAAAATCTTAGCTTAACACGGGAATATGGGTGACCAAACATTATAATTTCGCGATAGACCCGTGTATAAATGTAAGTTAATATGGTTTAAAAACGCGAAATATTCAGATATTATACTATTATATCGGTTGATTTTAGAATTTAAAATACACTAATTTTAAACCAGGATACCGCTCTTAATCAGAGTATGGACAGAATGATGGCTGTGATCGCGAAACTAATTAAGTAAGGTATCTGCACCAAAGAAGGTCCCATTCACATCACTTATGAAATTTTAGAATTTAGCAAGCCCAAGAACCGGATGAATAGCGGGTAAACTTCATACAACGTGTGACTGGTAGACGTACCTTTTTAATTTCATTTTAGAATTTAATAAAAAACAGTTTGATGTTTCTAACTTTGAGGAACCGTATTCTTGTTTTTTTTACTGTTGTGATAGCTTTGTCGTGAGTCATAATTATAATGTTTATCGGATAGAACAATAATAAGATTGGTATTAGAATAAACACGTGAATACTACTCTAATAAATTATATTAGGCATAATTTAATATTGAATGTAATCACAAGTTTCTGTAAGCGTGAAGTTTCGATCGAGCGATTTTGTGTCGCATTTTGTGAGCCGCTCATGTACCACAAGGTAACAGCTTGTTTTAGTCCGACAATCCACTGCTCATGCTATAAGAGGCTAAGCTATGAGGCTGTGAGCCAAGTGCGAAGTGGAGGAAATAAAAGCAATGATCGCGACCGATACATGGTAAAATAATTCATTTTAATTTTGTTTTATTAATCTATTGTCATACCCAATTCACTGTTAATATTCAATTACCGGGTCTTACCACTCTTACCAGTAATCAATAATTGTTATAACCGTAGCACTACATAAGGCGCTACTTATAAAGAATCGGCTACAATTGTTTTTTTAAGAAGTTCAACGAAAATATCAAATCCGGAACCTCTGTTGATAAAACTGTCGGTTAAAAATGTTAAAATCCGCCGGCACACGGTGTTTAAGTTTTTTTAATAAGCTATTAGAGCGCGGTGTTAACGGCGTCGCCAGTTTATAATTACGTCCGGATTACGGCCGCGAGCGGGATAAGCCGCGACAACATCGTTAGCGGTTTAATAACGCTTCCTTTAATACGTAGGAATGTTTAAAAAATAACACCAGTAAACAATATAATATGTGCAATGTGCATGTAAGTTATATTTTATACAAGATTTATTAAGATTATTGATGATTATATTTCCCACAAAAAAAGCCTCATACTTTGTATATGTCACAGTATAAGATAGTAAGATGATAATACGTTAAACTTTGTATGACCCGAATACTAGCCCGAAAGCTCTTTAATTGAGAAAAATAGTGCAGAAACACAATAGAAAATGGTTAATGGTCGCTTCAAAGTCACAAAACGTCAGTAGAGCAGATGCTCCGGTTCTGGATCATTCTCGATTCTCGTAAAATTTAGTGGAACACATTCGATAATTATACAAAAAATATCGATTCGAATCCGGCCTTCACCACTGGAGGGCTTTGTCGCTTTTTCTGTAATATGTATACGATTCAGTTTTTGAAAAATTTTCAAAATGACGGAGCTATGGAGAATCGCGAGGTCTTATGTAGGCTCACTAGGGTAGGTATAAAAGTTTCATGTTTCAATTCAATGCTGTAAATATACAGCACCAGCAGCAGCAGCAGCTTAATAAAGCAAGTGGATCACCGCCCTTATTTCCGCGAGGATGGATATATCGCAGCGCACCGTAGCTGCGCGAACTTGTCCGTGATTCGTGCACAATATGTTACGTGTCCCCGATGCAACCAACTTGCTGGGACGGGTATTGTTTAACACCGTCCGAATTATAACAACTTTGGTGTAGACGTCAACTGAATGACACACGCTGGGGTGTTCTGTCAACAGCACAACTTTTGTCGGAGAAGTGTATAGCTACCTTAAATTGTAACAATGTAGCAGAATATTATATTTAAGCTAAAACTGATTTAGTTTTACTTTGCTATACCTAATACAAATCTCACAATTAAATGTTCTTTTTTTTAACAATCCGCTCTTAACTTTTATTAAATAACAAAGAGTTCCAAATTAAAAAATAAAACAACAGCTTCTGGGTCTATCATGTAGCCGTAGTCCTTTTCCTTTAAGAAATATTCGAATTTCCGCTAATTAATATGAAAATGTCCGGTACATTGTTGGATAATCCCTGATGCAGCGCCGCGCAAATATATTGTTTATTTGGCTTAAATAATTTGCTTGCGTACCAACACAGTAGTACCGTAAAACAGGGTGAGTAGGTTTCGCGGGGAGAGGTGGGTTATTAATGGGGAGAGAAGGTTTGAGAGTGGGTGAGAAGGAATTTTAAGGCTACTGCTAGAAAAATAATGTATTCCAATTTAAAATGGAGCTATAGTAATACGCATAATAAAAAAAAAATCGATCCAACAATCTTCCAAAATCACCTTTGTATGAAAACCCCTCTCACCCCAAATACGAGGCATTACGGGGTGAGGTGGGTTTTCCTCTTTATCGTCAAAGTTATGAAATGGAACTACCCAAAATAATATAAAAACTAAAATACAAACGCCCGGAACACTTATTATATACACCATTCAGTTTTCATATATAAAAATAAAATGTTATCGAGGTTTGAATTTCAGTTTTGACCCTACTCACCCCATTTTACGGTACCTATATAGTTAGGTCAATGGGCTAATCGGCCAATCAAATAACTTAGATAAGAAGAAAGCGTTTTGAGAAATTAATTTTCTGCAGGCTGGACTCGTCGTTCGGAATCTGGAATCGTTTTAGTACATTCATTTGGTCCTAAATGCGTGTAATCCGAGTTACCAGATGAAATCAAATATAAACCATTCGTTAAATTTACGCATGTTTACTTGTAGACTGATCTTTGAACGCTTCCAATGTAAAAGATATCAAACTATTCGTCTTGATCCCTCGAGTGACTCCAACAATAGCACGAAAAGCCTCTTATAAATCATGGACGGGCAAGGCTGTTCATTTATCAGCCAGGTTTTTTCTCACACTGACAGTCTCCGATACCTTATCTTGTGACCTTTCTCTGTCGCGGCCGGCAAACTTATGTTTTCCGGCGAGCCGGGAAACTGCCAAATTGATGGCGTACCGGTTAGTATGTAAAGCTGTTTGGTGCGGGCTTTGGAAGCGATATAGGTAAATTGGTAGAGGTTTTCTTCGGCTTAAGATAAACTTGGGCCAGTCCCAAATTTAAGAGTTATTCGATTTGCTTCACCTATGCGGATTGATCGAGGGAATTGTTCCACCGTTCATTTTTATATTAAAAAGGATAGTGTAGTAGAATCAAAAAGTTACCAAGTAGTTTTTAAGTCTTGTTCTTCTTAAACCAATTGAAATTAATCCTACTACAAGCATTACTCGAAGACGCATTATCACCAAAGTAACGAAAAGTCGTGCCGATATGAAATTGATTGGTAATCCACGTGTGCTCTCCCCTCGGCACGGGTAATAATATCGGACCATCTGTGTCCTCCCTAACAGATAGGGTGGTGAAACATGTTTGCCTACCTCATTTACACCATTTGTGAGCATGCGGTTATTGTGTCAATTGGGAAAAGGCATTTTTACGAAAGAAACGTTTCTTTGCATTTGTTTTTGTCAGAGTTTGTACCTATATACTAGGTTCCTATTACGTATCTAGTCTTGGCAATATCTAGTTTTTGCTATAAAAAGTTCTAGATCTACTAATTAAGTACCTGAGATTTCACCTCTCTTTAATAATTAGGTATTAGACATTGTATGGCACGGCCCGTGACATAAATAAATACAATTTTATTTAGAGTCAGAGTCAATTGTATGTAGAGTAATGAGACCGCAGAGTTATTTTCTAAGAATATAAATTATGTTATCTTCCCCTTTTAATCAACTAAACAGGTTTGTCCTTTAAGTTGACATTGCCACCCTATTTTTTTGCACCAGCACTCAACTTTTTTAAGTGAAAATATTTTACAAGCAACACAATTAGGTACGTATTATTTCAAGTGCCTACCATCACCCACACTGTTAACTGTATATCGGTCGCCTTTTGTAATAACACTTAGGATAGTTGCTGTTTGTACTCAAATAAAAACTATGCAAAACTCACTAGCCACCGTGACATGACGGGAGACAAAAGTCATGTCATGTCCCTGAGGATGCCGGCCTTTTAATCTAAAAGCTATTTGGTGTAGCCCCGTTAGCCATAGGGAAATAAATAAAAGCTTATTTTTGCGAATCAATCATATTCCGAGCGCAGCCAACGAACAATGGTTGCACTTGCACTCTTCCACTTTTTCGATTTTACTTTGTCAGTTGGTGAATTGACACAATGTGTGTACAGCGGGATTTGAATTTTTTAATGGCGGCTCGTGACTTTTTTTTTGTAAAAATACCATACCATACCAGGTTTCGATTTAAAATACATTATGAATTTAGAGAAAACATATCCTATCAAATGAACATTATAGGCGTTAAGACATAAACCATATGTATCCCATTGTATCCTGAGCGCGGCCAGACATTTCATCACTTATTCAGAAGAGTAATGTTATGCATTAATTAGTTAGAAACATCATTTGATGTCTAAGATAACATTAAAGTGGAAAGCTACAGTATGTGCATACCACATCTATTTCATGGAAATGCAATGAAACCAGAAAAATGGTTATTGCTGCCATCACCTAACGTTGTTGATGCCGGGTATACATTTTAAAAAGGGACGTAAGGTAAATCTCATATTTTCCCGGACAACATTAAAAATCTTAGCAGAGATACCCTTGACACCTAAAATATCCGGAATTTACCCGGACGCTTTTAAACAACCACGTCGTCTAATACATGTATTATATTAATACTGTTACCTCGATACACATTTTCCTCTCAATAAATCCACGATTACCAACTAATTACCATAAAGTATGCCTTAATATTAACGTTCAAAAATATTTTTTACTCATAGATGGTTCAAATTTCGATCACTCGCAATCCTAACTTCATAATGGAGCAGGGGGATATTAACCATTATATCGTGAGCCCTCTGCGCACGCCAAATTTTGGCAACGTAATGTTGTTTAAAAGGATATAAGGATCTAGTTATGCTGGTGGGTATAACGCGGGATTTCGAGCATAGATTTTCGTCATTTGTATGCGAGATATGAGCTAATAAATCTCAGCTCGAGGAAAGATTTAATTCGCTTCCATCAGTTGGATTTGCGATGTGAAACGTGAACATTTCAAGATTGTACTTATTAATTCAGTTGGCTCTGTTACCTACTTAATCCATCAGGCGAAATGTGCAGGCTGATTTGTGGTATTTTCGATTCGAATTTGTATCGAGTAGACTTTAAGAAATCTTGTAACCGAGTATCAATGTAGCTTAGCTATCTACTCGTATTTTAGATTAGAATAAGTAGAGACATGAAAAAATTGGTTATAAAATTATAAGTACAATCATTATTATAAAAACACCTTCAACTCTCGTTTTTCAACGACAATGCTTGATGAAAAATTTAAACAATTGTGTACAATTTTGTGAATTATTGGATTTATATCGTTGGCTACGATTTTTATTTTAAGGTTTAATCCATATTCTTGTTAGATTCAGACAGGTAGAATCCATAGATTAGAACAAACTTAACTTTACATTAAGACTTTACTGTCGAAGGTTAGTTTTATTTGTGGACTAGTAATTTCGTTCTCAAGCTTAATAAATGTCTAGACTAGAATCAAAAGTTAACAAGACGCCTCAGATATTAATGAAAAGTTAAAAATAAAATGCCTAATTGACCACTCGACCAAAAGTTCCATAAATGACGGCATCATGGTACCTACCACCAATTAAAACACATTAAAAATAAAACGTATAGTATTAAACTTGCAGTTGACGTGTGTAGATCTCACAAGACATCGGATTTTAGTGGGCAAAATTAAATGACAAGATTTACTATATCAATAAATTAATTCGTTTTCGATGATTTTCTCATGTAGAGAGGTACTAATGATCGCTCCTAGTTTCTGTATTAACAGTATGATAGTTAAACACAATAATAATGTAATTTTGCTTTGTGTTTTTGTAATCTACTTAACCCTTAAATGCATGGTGTACAATGCAGCGTACACAAAAAACATCTAATTTTATACATAATTAGAAAACCTATATATGTCTATTTATATATTATTTCAATAGTAAAACTAATCCGTTTTCCGATTTTTTATACAAATTTACGCAATATTTTAATTTATAAAAATTACATTCATTTTAAGACGAAGTGTCAGAAAATTTGAAAAAATCCAGAATTTGATGATTTTTAGTATGTGATTTTGGATGTTTTTTTTTGGGGTTTGTAATTATTTTATATTTAAAAACTCTATCATAGGTGTATCACAAATAGTGTACCTTTCTGATGATAGTAGGATATATCATATATCTCTTACTGAAAATTATACATATATTTACATAAATATGATTTAGCCTATGTAACTTCTAACACTGATTTCTCAGTGAAAATCGATGTTATAATTTTTTTACAATTTTTCCCATAATCAGCAAACAATTACGTAACACATATGTATATTAATTTCGGGCAAAAAGAAAACATCATGCATTTAAGGGTCAATTAATAATATATTGTCTCTAAAATAATACTGACAAAAAATCCAAACAAAGCTGGGAGCGATCACTAGTACGCATATAAGAAAAACCGATTATTGAGTAAAATCCGATGTCTGGATCTCCCTACTTCAGGAGAGGCGATTTGAATAAATTATGGATTTATAGCTACATATGTAAAGGTACCATTCGGATGTGAACTGCAGCTGTATTACTGTAGCGACATTACTGCTGCAGCCTTGACGCGGGCACTGTACCTATCTATCTATCAATTTGCTTGATAAAATGAGTGACGCTCGCCCAATGTTCAATCAACTTACTTTACTCTTTGTGTTCAATCCGTCACTCATTTGACATTTCGATTTTCGAAAAATTTGTAGGTAGGTAATAATAATATTCAGACTATCTACTGTAACTTTTAACAGGCGTGTCTCACTCCGCGATTTCGTCGCTTTGCTACAGGTAGCTAAAAGTATACATCCGTTCGGCCCCAATTTTGGGGAAAGCCGTAAGCCGCGCGTGGCGCTGTCGCCATCTAACGGCCATATCTGTGCTGATCGTAACAGACGCGTTTTGTTAGAGAGTCTTCTGTACTTAGTACTATTATTTATTCTGTGCCTTTAATAAAAAAAGCTTTCACGTCCTTACCACGTTCCTTTTGACAAAGGGCGCCCGTGAGAAAGTTTCCAACAACTTTAATCCTTACGAGTTGACGAGTTATTTTCGACGTGCTCGGCAACTTCCATAAACGACTGGCAATTGGGCCACAGGCTCATGTAGGATGTTTACAAAAGAGTTGAATTCTATATTAATTGCTGCTCACCTTCCGCAGTATTCATCCTAAATGTGACGTCCCACGGAAAAAGGTACCTTATGGCAGCTGGCGCTTACGTCGCATAGCGCCGCAATAATATTGGAGCGGCGTTAATAATATCGTAAGCGCCAACCGCCATAAGGTACCTTTACCCGTGGGACGTCACAAATGGTCGCGCACTGCACGGTTGGGCTGCAGTATGGAGTTCAGGCAGTGAAATATGCATGGAGAATGAAGCTCATGTTTTCAATAGGTTTAAATGTAACGTAAACGTAAAAATTGCGTTATTATGGCTCCTCTACACGATGGACCAACGCCGGCCACTTCAAGGGACGCAGCCATGCGGTAGAATGAGATAGGAATATCACTTGTTCCCTCTAACGCATAAATGCGTCCCTTGGAGTGGCCGGCGTTGGCCCATCGTCTAGAGGAGCCATTAGCGTAATTAGCGTTTTTTTAGGATTGGTGACCAACTTTTTATGTCTACGTCTGTTTTTCTGTTGCGCGCACAATTACGTCAAAAATTGTATTATATTGACTCCATTTGTCAAAATATGTAAGTATATCCCGTGTTCGGACAATAAACCAAAGATTCTAAAATAGACACCAATATAAAACGATATTCGAAGAACAGACGCTGTTAACAGTAGAATGTAATCTGTAGAGTAAACAAATTATCTTTTATCTTCTACTCAAACGTAAACGTACCTACGGATGATGAAAAGCTTGTTACTTCCCAATAGAGAAAGCCGTATTTACTTTACGAATGCTATTTTATATGTTGTAAATAATAAGGATATTTGAAATGAAATGAAATGAAATGAAATCGTTTATTTCAGGCAACTAGTGGCCCATACAGAAATACCTTAAAACTAGCATACATATTATAAAAATATAACTAAACACTAAAAACACATTATGATTGCGATGCGTTACGCAACCCCGCAGTGTCAGGGAACCGGCCGCGGAACCGCCGAAACTTGACACCCTTCGGCCAAAACTCCTCCTTGGTGAAGGTCGCTAGATGTTCAGTCGGAACGGTCACCTCAAACGAATTAAAATTCGCATTGTGTCGAGATTCCAACTTCGCGACCCTCAGGATGAATCAGGATGAAAAACGGGTCACAAACCCGTAATGAATCGTGTATTAAAACAAATCATGCGATATTCAACATATAAGTAGTAATACAATTCCTTAGTGACCGCCTTATAAAATGTTTTAATAATGGATGAGTCTCATGAGTTTTATAGTTTATTTCCATAAACTATATGTACAGTCGCCATCGCATCGGAGCGGCCAAGGCGCTCACAAATATCTGAACACGCCTCTATTTTGTCAGAGCGTTGGAGTGCGTGTTCAGATATTGTGAACACCTTGGCCGCTCCGATATAACTGATGGCGACTGCACAACATATGTAAGTATTAGACATGCATACAAATATGTTTAAGGCAATTTCATTTCTCAAAATCTACGTACAAACCAAAAATAAAATACTTGCATAGATTCAATTACATAATTACTGAAATCATTTATCCACGACGTAGCAATAAATCAAACTTACCTTACTACCAATCTTGCTTAGTTACTTACGTATAATTACTTACTCTTTCAAGGTATTTCATTAGGTAACAGACACTAATAACAGGGCATCAAACAAACAGCCCGTGATTGAGAGGTTAATTGAACAGTTTTTCTACCACGCCGCCATTGTAAACGTTTTTTCTTTTCCCAACGCGCCAGCCAGGGACTAACAGGCTCATTCGAGTTTTAGTGTTTCGATCTGTTTCCGATATGATACTTGGCAGTGTCATAAGTGACATTTCCTCAACCAAAAACGTCGCTTTTGACACTGACAAGTCAGTATCATATCGGAAACAGATCGAATAACTAAAACTAGAATTGGCCTGTAGGACACGTAATGGGGCAATTTTATTTAAAGTTGTCCCCTACACTTTTTTTTTTAATTTGTGAATTTCTATGTTATTTCTACTCTGAATCACGAGCTCTTTCTATCCTATAAAAAAAAACTGTCCCAAGGATTTTATTTCCATTCCGTTACCATTTTTCATAGACTTTGTATGGCGGTCACGGAATGGAAAAATCGAAAAATGTATGGAAGTTTTGGGACACTATTTTTCTCCTATTAGGTTAGGATCAAAAGAGCTCGTGATTCTGAGTAGAAATAACATAAAACATACCAAATTTGAAAAAAAAAAGTGTACGAGACAACTTTAAATAAAATGGCCCAATGCCGAAATCTCTGGATTATCACGGATTAGTACGGACAACACCGAAAGAACTGTTCGCCGTTAATAGGTGTACTGTACGTAATGTTCTTATCGTCGTGTTTGGCTTAGTGAAAGTGAATTAAGAAAACGGTTTCCTTTGTAATCAGATTACTTTTAGTTTGTACAGTCAGCAGCATCAATAGTAGCGAATAGGACTATTAAGACTAGGTAAGCGTAAAAAATTCTACCATTAACTTTACAAAAACGAAAGGCACCTTGCTGAGGGGCCTAGGCTTAGAAGGTAGGTTTTAGGGATTTATATTTTTTTGTTAGGTTTAGTTTTAGTTATTTGAATTTATTTTCTCCCTTTAATATCGTTAAAAAAAGTAGGATTTATTTAATTTTAAAAAGAAATATTATTTATTAAATGAACGTTGTACTTGGAATTTATCATATTTCACACACACACACACACACACACACACACACGTACACGCACACACACACACATACACACACATTAAGGGGCACGCATTAACGCATTTTGAAACGAGGTTTAGGTGAGGATTTTGAAACTTGAAAAGTTACAAAGAATACATAAATGAACAATGTATGTTAGTTACGCCTGATTATTATTGTACATTTAATTTTTTTTAACAATAATGTATGAAGACAAACAAGAAAAACAACATTCTATAAGATATAGTATAAAAGAACGTATGTAGGTACGTACGTGTGTTTCCTTGCAAAGTGCCAATTGCATTTCTATACCAAAACAGATACCTACGCCGATGTGTGGCACCCTCAAAAGGGCCCGTCACAATGTTTGCCCAACGCTCGGGGCGTTTACCTCCTATTAGGGTAAGGTGGAAACGTTTCAAGACTGTTTTCCTTCGGAAAAGGAATGCTTAGGAATAATCAGCTTTTCCCTTTCGTTTCTTTAGGCTGTTATTGTAGGCAATTGGGTCAAGAGTGTCTGCGTATGCTCTTATGTTTGGAGAGTAAACACGGGAGATTCCCACGGCCCAGTTTGACTTCATGATGTTGAGACCATGTTGTTTTTGGGCGTTTTTTTGTTGTCCCCTACACTTTTTTTTTTCAAATTTGGGATTTTTTATGTTATTTCTACTCAGAATCACGAGCTCTTTCTATCCTAATAGAAGAAAAAAAGTGTCCTAAGGTTTTTATTTCCATTACGTCACCATTTTTCATAGACTTTGTATGGCGGTCGCGGAATGGAAAAATCGAAAAATGTATCGAAATTGGGGACACTTTTTTTCTCCTATTAGGATAAAAAGAGCTCATGATTCTGAGTAGAAATAACATAAAAAATCACAAATTTGAAAAAAACAGTGTAGGGGACAACAAAAAAAAACGCCCTTTTACTTTTAAATATGTTACTTAATAAAAATTACTTTGTGGGGGCAAATCTTATACCTTAAAATATTGAAAAGTTCATTAGTTTCTAATGGTACCTATATACCTATAGTTATGTCCTTATGTCATGTATGAAATTATACCTATTATCGTTATTATTATCTAGTTTAATTTTGAAAATTAAAGAGCTTGTTTTGCCATCGTTTTCAATGTCATTTTCTAACTAGCACTGATTGGCCGATCCGATACTATATTCCTTGGCCGTACATTTACTGCAAATATAGGCCACTCAGCCACCTGAGAACTAACGATCGTCGCTCTCACTAGCCACTACAAATACAAACTCAGTCGCCGAAACCGAAACCGGCCTCGAGGAAGAAGATGATGATGATGATGACTATATTCCTACAGCTACCAAAACAGAAAACAATTGTTCATTATTATTTATACCTACCTAAATTTAAAAACCCGAATATTAAAACGCTAAACGGCCGACGAAGCTGGATATCTCGTTATTCTTCATAGCAACATAAATTATTCCCCCTAACAATGTCAGCCAGTTGATGAACAATTCATTGTTAGCGCGCGTCTTTATCGTCCAAACACTTTCCTTTTCATGACCTTTTAGAATTACCGACAATTTAAATATTTTATTACTAGCTTTTGCCCGCAGCTTCACACGCGCAGGAGGGTTTTTTTAAATTTGTTTTTTTTTATGAATTTTGAAAAATCCTTTCTTAGTGGACCCCTAGACCTTATAAGGAACCTACTTGCCAAATTTGGACTTTCTAGTCCCAGCGGTTTGGGCTGTGCGTTGATTTATGTCACTCAGTCAGGTCTTTCACGTTTATATATATAGAAAACTGTGTAATTAATTAATTATAACTCGACTCGAACATGCCGACTGCCAACTTGATAGGTAATCTCATTTTTATGATATGTGAGACCTAACTTATTTTTCGGGGATTTGCGTGCAATTTTAAAATAAGACTTCCGGTGCTAAGATATATTTATTTAAATTTTAATTTTAATAATTTAAGAAAACTAATGAATGATTAGGATTGGAAACCACATAGTTTCACCTATTCATACGAAGTTCAGTTTGCAAAGAGTTAGGTTTTAATGTACTTATTAGAATAATTCCTCTACAGGTACATAGATAATAACAGAATAAACATTAAAATTAAAACTAATTATAAATAAATTATAGATAATCTTTTTTTCTTACCTAGCAACGAAAATGCAAGATGTTAACGGACCGTCAGTAACGCAATCATCAAAATAAGAGCAGATATTAATCTGAAATTTGCACAAACCAACAATTAAGCAACGTTGCATCTTTTGTGCTGTTCCCCTTTTATCCCTGTGTTATCCGTTCTTAGCACCATTAGTGCCATTCTTTTTACAAGACGGCTCGGAATAATAAACCAACAGGAACCGCCATTAACAGGCGTTCCCCTCTGCCAAAAGTAGGCGGCCGCCGGTCAAGGAGGTTATATAAAACTAGTTGCCATACGTCATACGCCATTCAGCAAACGTCAGTCTAAGCGGAATGTTAGGAGCAGAAAATGCCGAATTGTATCGTTTTCTCCTGTAAAAACCGATCGGACACATCTAGCGTACTTAAAGAACACGTTTCTTTTCATATGTAAGTACTATTACATGTAAATATTATCAAATAGTGCACTAATTTAGCAAAAAACTAAAAAACATTGTCAGTCTGAAAGTGATACCACTTCATGGTACTAGATCTAATTTAGGGTAATATTTAAAGAAGACTTTCTAAATATCCATTAGGTATACCTAACTTCTAATTTGCGTTGCTTATTATTATATAATTTATATAACACATTATTTTTCTATAACACCTTATTTTTATATCAACATAATCCATTCAAAGAAATAAATAGTATAAATCATAAGTAACGTGATATTACCGATCTGGTCATTGTGCTAGTTTCCGTCCATGCTCTAGTCTCTAGTTTTCGTCCACATGACAAAATAAATAAAAAATAGCAAATTAAATATCAAATATGTTATTTGCTAATCAGCAAATAACATATTTGATATTTAATTTGCTACTTGCCAAATACATTTTTTATGTAGATAGATACTCGTATATTGTCTCGACATTAAGGATTGCTTTAAGTCCAAATTTTTGCAGCAATGTAGATTTATATTCAATTTCTTCAAGTGGACGAAAACTAACGCACCTACCCTACTACTGTTTGAAAATTCATTTTTCTCTTAGTTTCTATCGTATATTTTTTATTTTACATGTCCAATATTTGTATTGTATTTTATTTATTTTAAGGTATTTACTGCCGTCATTTTCCATAAATAGGCACTTTTAATTTATTACTCTGGTATCACTCTACCATAGTTAGCGATGGGACACCATAAAAACCAATATCGATAAAATCTATATGAACATTATAAATATATTGTTATTTTGATATATTTTTTTAGATTTCCAAAAGATGCAATAAATTTTAAACATAAGTAGTTTTCAGCTTACCAAGCCATCGAAAACCTAAAAATATTGCAATATCAGTCACGTTTTAAAGTTCTAAGAACTGCATAAGTAAGTTTGTAATTCCATATAAATATATGCTATTACAAAGTTACTGTTGCAGTTCCTACAAATAGTAGGTAAAGGTACACTACGATGATAACCGACTTGGTTTCACATTAGCATTACATCTCAAAACTTTTTTGTAGTAGAAGCGTTGCGAGACTTGCACCTTTTAGGGTTCCGTACCAAAAGGGTAAAAACGGGACCCTATTACTAAGACTCCGCTGTCCGTCCGTCCGTCCGTCCGTCTGTCACCAGGCTGTATCTCACGAACCGTGATAGCTAGACAGTTGAAATTTTCACAGATGATGTATTTCTGTTGCCGCTATAACAACAAATACTAAAAGCAGAATAAAATAAAGATTTAAGTGGGGCTCCCATACAACAAACGTGATTTTTGACCGAAGTTAAGCAACGTCGGGCGGGGTCAGTACTTGGATGGGTGACCGTTTTTTTGCTTGTTTTGCTCTATTTTTTGTTGATGGTGCGGAACCCTCCGTGCGCGAGTCCGACTCGCACTTGGCCGGTTTTCACATGTAATGTTTTTGATGGTTATAATTGACTAAAGCAGACAGTTAAAATTCAGTCAATAAAATATCGACAATATTATCGACAAGTCCCTCGCACTTTTACGTTTACTTAAAACTGACATCATCTCGTTCACGGACAGGGTTGTCTGTGTTTGTTCTTGTATTTGTGTGAATATAGTTTATGCTAGTGTTTGATAATTTTGTCGTGTGCGTGTGTAGCGACGCATGCAAAAAATGCATTAGTGTTTACATTATTTGTGTGCGTTCCTCGCCCCCCGCGCCGAAAACGGCAGAATTTTTCACATAGAAATTAGTGCGTGTCACCACTCCATATTGGATTATTCCTCCGAGCAAGACGGCGATTTATTTAAGCAGGGCCAAAACACATTGCCGCTTATAACCCTCGTTATTTTTAAAAACAACACAAAAGGGTTGCCTGTCTGGAAAAAAGTGCGATGCCTGAAAATAAGCACGAAGAATAAAAAAGGAAAATGGATTCGTTAGAGTTCCAAATAACTGTATTTTTTTGCATATAGCATCATCACTGACTTAATATAAAAGAAATAGACACACAAAGCAGAACAAAAACGTCAAGAAATGTGGATCCCAATGACGTTTCGCACCATTTGCATTGATGATAAAAACGCTTTCGTAAATTTTGAGTCAAGATAAATGTTTCGTACAGAAAAGAGCTTAATGTCGTAAGCATTAAGTGTCAAATTTGCAAACATAAGTACCAACACTGTTAAAAAATTTAGTCCGATGGCACTAAACGTAACGTATTTACGTCAAACAACGTCAAACGAGAATAATGAACGAATGGAGTCACTTTGGTACACTTTAATATGTATTACTGTACAGGAAAACCAATTGAAGTAATAAATAAAACAAATTTAATTTAATCGGGAGCTCAAATAAAATTAATTCGTGGTTCAAATTCAAACAAATTAAATTTTTAATTCGTAAGTATACGTCTTTAAATACTAATTTCCTTGAAATAAATTCTACTTATTAAATAACTGTGTATTTAAGATCTACATTTACTCATAGCGCGGGTGCACGGGGACATTTAGATACTGATTGGATTTTTTTTATAAAGTCTACCTATACTTTATAAAAAAAATCCTGTGGTTGTCACTGTGTTCCGACAGGTTTAGCATTTACAGTTAGTCGATATAAGCCCTTATTGGTGGTGTATATGTCGGAAACAGGGAAATGAGCCGGACACACAAGTGCCGTTTTGCCTTGTTTAAAACTGCATCACCCCTATCTCTTGCTATAATTAAATAGCAGTCCACTTTGCACGTCGCATAGGTTTTCTTGGAAATCTTGAATTTAAACATAATATTATTTCTTATGAATTCCATATAAAAATATAAAAAAATATTGACCTCACATCGACTCATTAGATTTTTGTTCCTTAACATCCCTTCTTTGGTACTAACAAATTAATTTATTCAAAACCATAAAATTACCACCAGATTACATAAATTATGTAATGCTATCCAAAGAACTAACCGAAAGAAATACATTCCATCCTTTTTCCTTGTTTTATCATTGTTATTTTTACATATTTTAACGGCACATTTCGTAATTGTTGACAACTTCACATTTGAGCGTTTCAAACAAGACTA
Organism: Cydia amplana; assembly: GCF_948474715.1. Taxonomy (NCBI): domain Eukaryota; kingdom Metazoa; phylum Arthropoda; class Insecta; order Lepidoptera; family Tortricidae; genus Cydia; species Cydia amplana. Next base: position 4,376,621 of record NC_086081.1, read on the forward strand.
AACGAAAAAGTAATGCATGATCTGTTTTGACATCACTTTTGTGGGGCCATTTTTGGCGGCTGATTGGGTATCCAGTTCTTTATACTATATCAATGAGCATCATTAAACTAACCAACGACATTACAATCAAGAGTGCCGTATAATTTGGCCGTCTCTAAAAATAAGCGTGATGTTTACGCTACAAAATATACGTCCTATTTCAGCTTGTGTCGTGCAACCAAGCAACAAACGTCAGTCGCGCTATGCCACGCATCAGGAGATCACCGCCTGCATAACTTGACGTTACGTTTCGGAACGCTCCTTTCGAAATTCGAACGCATTTGAATGAAAAAGGCGCGAAAGTAGGATGTGTCATAGTTTTATTTTTCTTGACGGCCAGTAATGCTTTGTTTTTAATTTGTGTTTCGGTTGACAATCGTTTGTTTGAATGCCAGAAAATGATATTGACCAAGGGATTTGATGTTTTTGTTGCCATTTTCGTATTTTTTTCATCGAAAGGTGAGTTTTTTTTCTTTACTCATATTTTATTTTACGAAAAACAATATTACGGTGTTATTGTTGTTGTTGTTGCTTTGAAAACAATGTTACAATTAGGCATATATTTAACAAAAAGGGCATCACACACATGGCGAAGATAGGTAAGGTCACTGCGGGCAAGACCGGCATACTTTATTTTTTTTCTACTTTGGAGTGATCTAGTTGCGTTAATTATTCACCTACGTTACCGTTTGTAATCGCATACGACGTAGAATTTAATAATTAATAGTTTAGCCATAGTGACAGATCGTTTTAATCATAAATTAAGCAAAAACATTTGTATTTTTAAAAAATCGGCGAGTAGACGGACTTCCCTTGTAGTTTAAGGGAAGTCCGTCTAGTAATGATATCAGCCAATCTATGGGTGCGTATATGTTCGTAGTCGAATTCCTAAAAAGAATGAATCAAGACAATGAAAAGTGTACTTTCAACTTGTTAATATAGGGTTCTGGTTCGAAATAAACGCCATTTTTCTAATATAAAGGCAAAGTCCGGCCGGCATATACTACGAAAATGGGGTGGTAAACCTTTTATGGCTAATAATTACACGTAATCATTTTTTGGATTTCCGAAATAAAAGACCAATAGAAATTTTAAAATGTACTTTATTCGTTTCTTTTAATTTACTGAGATGAAAATTTAGGAAACTAACATCATGCGTAATGTCAGGAGGATTTGTCGATACCTTATCAAATCGTTATAATATTAAAATCGCAAAAACAGTTGGTAATCTCTGATTTAACGAAAGTCCGGCATATGACGGACTTGCCTTGTAAATAATAGACGGACTTTCAAACTTAGTCAAATTTTAATGTGATAAATGGTGGAACGTATAACTACAAAACTAAGCCAAATTCTGATATTTTAAACACAGAATAAAGATAACTGGTTCTTATGCTAATTACGTAGGTACTTTCTGATGCACAATCTTTTCAAAAACTATTTTTAATAAATTTTTTTCGAACGGCTGTCTAACTATGACTTCGAGTTCAAAACACGAAGTGACTTATTTAGGCGGATTGCTCTGAAATTGGTTGTCACAGCGCCATGTGTTTTAGAGTGAGGGAACTAACGCGCAAAACTGATTAATCGACTAGACTCCAAAGCGGCATACGCCTTCAAATTCAAAAGTTATAACGTGTTGACGGACTTGCCCTGTAGACGGTCTTGCCCGCAGTGACCTTACCTAATATTTTATGTTAAGATGCCTGACGCCGTTAAGACAATAAACACGCACCCTACTGCGTTCCAAATTACGATTATTTCTTTCAAACAAATTGCGGTTCTCTTTGATTAAGAATACCATAGCTAATTGTTTTAACGATGTTGTTGACGCTTGTCGACTGAAAGATTCGTATGCAGTAGCTTTAGCTAACATTATGCCATCGAATGGATATATTTTGAACTAGGTACCTATAGGTATCAATAACACTTACGTGAATATAAAATGTGTTCGCTGCTTGAAAGCATTCGTCCTAGTTCTAGTTATTCTAATGTTAAGAAATTATGATTAATAAGATAATTACATATTTTCATACTTACAAACCTACCTATAAAAACACGTAAATAAACGTTCAAACTAGAAACGCAAGAAAATTTTCCAAAAAAAAATTGCAAGTTATTAAAAAAATTATAAATAAAACAGTACTAAACAACTTATCAATAAAAAATATTGAACGGATTGAGTGTAAACTGAGTGAAGAAAAATAGAATGCCAATTTATTTGACAAATTGACATTTATCCATGCGGCAGACGAATCGAACTGCATAGTAACACGTGTAGCAACTTTGACAGTCAATATTTACTAAGCCTTCTGACAAGTTAGGGTAAACTAATGATAAAGATTTTTTTGCTTTTAAAGAAAAAAGTTCGGTAGGTACCGTAAAATGGGGTGAGTAGGTGCAAAACTGACATTCAAACCTCGATAACATTTTATTTTTACATATGCAAACTGAATGGTGTATATAATAAGTGTTCCGGATGTTTATATTTTATTTTGGGTAGTACCATTTCATAACTTTGAGGATAAACAGGAAAACCCACCTCACCCCGTAGTCTCTCGTATTTGGGGTCAGTTGGGTTTTCTTACAAAGGTGATTTTGGAAGATTGTTGGATCGATTTTTTTTTATTATGAGTATTACAATAGCTCCATTTTAAATTGGAATACATTATTTTTGTAGCAGTAGCCTTAAAAACCCATCTCACCCCCCTTTCATTCCTTCTCTGGGTCATGAATGGGGCATGACCCAACTCTCCCCGCGAACCCTACTCACCCCATCTTACGGTATCTTAGATATATTTTAATAATACTTAGGTGTATACTTTTTATTATTGGTAGTTGTGTTATGTTTTTGTGTCAATGGCTGTGTTTTAAGGGCCTACTGCATCCGCGTCTGGCGCTTCGTAAACCACGCCCGCTAGTTCTTCCCTCCCCGCTAACACGCACACATGGAAACGCTTCGCGCCGCACGTGAAGTTTGTGTGACCTTTTAGCACCATCTAACGTTACAGAAGTTAACTACCATTATACGCGGTCGCTGCGGTCGGCCAGAAACTTAAATTCGGAAAAAATTGAAACAGATGGCGTTGTTACTTGTTCATAATAGCAAACAATAAAATAATTAATTCATAAACCTGCATATTTATTGTTGTTTTGGAAGATGTTAACAGCATAGAAGCAGCAGCGTATATAGCATATAAGTTAAGAGTATTGATAATAAGAAAATAGCACAAGAACAGAAAAGAGATTATTTTTGATAAAATATGATGAAAACAGATTTACTTGATTACGCTCACCTGACTTTGCGGTCACTAAATGCAAATTTCAACCTTATTGTTATGGGGTTACAATACCCCTGGGGTTGCTGGCGTCCATAGTCGTTATTATTATAAATGCTTTGGTTGAAATGCTTTTTAACCCTCGAATTTTTCATAGGTACAGTCACCTGCAATAATATGTTACTCTTCGACGGCCGCAAAAATATGTGACACGCTCTTATGGCTCTACAAATAAGATCTAACATGATCTACCGCAAAACGGCCTTCGGTGTGTAACATATTATTGCAGCTGACTGTACTCGTATTCATTGTTGTATAGGTAGGTATTAATATCTTTTATCCGATCGATTTGCATTTATTTGAAATAAATCACAGTGTTTAGTAATTATATGTTTTATTGAATAAGAGATTATTTAGGTATGTAAGGAAGTGCACTCCTAACGTTAATAAAGACATAATTTTTAGAAAAAGCTTTAGGAAAACTCACTCTTGAGCTTAAAACATACACACACATACATAAACACATATTATGTTAGATTTTTAGTACAGACCCCAAATCAGTGAAAATGTGTCTTAGCCAACTAAATTTGTCTCTGGGAAAAGTACGATATCCCTAAAAATTGTACGTACATTTCGCATTTTTCTGAAGGAACGGAATTCATAAATTGGGTTATTATTATTTTTTCAGATTATTTGATTGCATTGACATATCACCAAGATAGATAGAACATTTAAGTTACCAGAAGAAAAGCATTTGTGTTCTTTTATACAGTGTGGAAAAAGTAGGTTCGATTCCCGGGCGCGACTAAGCGAATTTAAAAAAAAAACAACGTGTTGCATTCCGGGAGTGCCGACAGAAGTGAAAACTCAATGACTAGTCCAAAATGTCTGCAGCACTATGTATAATTGACCCATCCTCCTTTCTATTGAAAACTTTTGGTTCCGAAATTGCTGGTCAGTGAGCTTGTTTAAAATTCGAAATTCAAATTTATAGCGTATTTATTTATTAGGATTGGCTACTTTAAGAAAGGGACAGAGAGATTTAATCCTCTCGCTCTGCACGTTTTTCTCATTCCTCCTTGTCAAGCCAAAATAAACTATAAAATGATAGTAACACAGTACATTGTAATATTCACTTTTTCCACGGTATCATGTCATTGTAAATTACTTATGTGAAATTGTAGTGGCGTGCGACTTTCAAACCGGAGGTCACGGGTTCGAACCCCGGCCCGTGCAAGTGAGTTTTTGTAAGTAGAGACCTTTTTTAGTGGTACTTAAATATAATAACTTTTCGTATTATTGAAATAAAATATTTAATTCAAACATACTTAATAATATAATAATTAAAACGAATAATATCAATTAGTTTTTAATATTTATTCAATTATTTTAAATTATTTGAGCATGAAACATACTAGATTTATTTTTATCATTACAATAGAAAAAAAGCAAAAAATATATTCTTATAGATATTTTATTTTCAAACAAAAATAAAGCAAAAAGTTACGGTTAGATTCTGATGGCTAAATACCAAACAGCTACCGATACATTTCAATATCTGTCGAAATTTCCTAACCCGTTGTAACTGACAAAGAGTATAGATTTCGACGTAGCATGACGTAGCTAAGCAAACACGCACACATGCGTAACGTATAGGCCTGTAAGAAGGCACCATCATAGGTTTACCTCCGATTCCGTTACTACTCAATGGAGTTACGACTCAACGTTTATTGGATATTAAAATTTTTCGTAATTCGGAGCGCTGCGCGAAGTGACATAGGTCTTACCTCTTTGAGGCACAACGGCCATCTAACATTACTGGCATAAAGGATGCATTTATGACTTTGACGCATGACAGAAAGAGAAACCGAACTGCGTAAAATGGGCGTTTGCTGTTGAATTCATAAAATCAAAAATCGATAATAAATCCATCGGTAAAGGATAATAAGTTAATATTTAGTTCTTTGAAAGTTAAGACGAGATGAAAACCTTTGCTGTAAGGTGGATTGTGCTGGATATGGATGTGTTTTCTAGTTGCACGAAGCTAAAACCGAAAAATGAACACGTAAGTTTGGATTTATTTTCTATCGAGAAAATTTTAAGCATTCGTGTTTCGACTACTACGAAATGTCTTATCATATAGTCAAGAAACATATATCCGAAAATCACTACTGTTTGTTTCCGGGGCTAGCCACTGCCACCTTTCTAAGATCCTGTTATTTTTCGATGCACGGCCTTAAATGTAAGTTATGTTTCTCAAGTTTTAGAAGTAAGGTAAAATTACCTAGTTGTGAGAACTTCACAACCTTGCTGTTAATAACGCCAATCACGTGGATATTTACTTACTTTACTGAGTAAGTAATCAAGTAATTATTGCGATGGAAATATTTTTACATTTTCTACGGTCAAAGTGCTGTAAATATTCTGATTTTGAAAAAAAGAAAGGTTTTTTATGATAACATATAGGTAATGTACATACCTATGAAATCATATGCATATTAAATCAAAACTTGTTTTTTTTTTTAAAGAGGGCCTCACAGAGTACTCCGTCCAATATTCTAAATTTCATTTAAATATACCTTAACATTTTTGAGCATAATGGCTGTTTTATACGGACAGAGAGTCAGACAAACATGGTGTCACGATAAGAGATCCTTTCGACTACAGAACCCTAAAGACAAACTGTGTTTTGAGTTTTTAAAATATTTACTAACTGAATCACAGACACAGATGTCGGACACATGTGTTCAATTCGAGGAAGTTTGACGTATTTTCTTTGAACTAGATTTTCCTGAAACCTTTACCAATTCTAAATAAATGTTCCAAATATTTATTTTAATATCATGAGTAAAACTCCTTGCAGATGTTTGAAAACTTATACATTATAAGGAGTTCTTTGTAATTGTACCTACATCAAACGTTCAAAGACATATAAAGGGATACAAATTCAAAGAATTCAGATAATTGGTAGAACGTTTCGTAGTAACGATTACAAGAGCCGATCTTCATAACAATAGCGTTTGAATTGTATAATACATATTAGATGTCGATGAAAATGTATGACACACGCAAAGTATTTCAGATTCAAAAGTGTTGTTGGCCTTATTATTAGACTCCAAATAAACGAGTAAAACGAATATCTCACTATGTAAACCCTTTCAACGCCAAGTATGAGTGTTGGAATACCCGTAGCTTCAAGAAAGTTTACTGTACAGTCACCTGTAATAATATAATGTTACACAACGAAGGCCACAAAAATATCTGACAGGGTCTCATTTGTAGAGCCATAAGAGAGTGACATATTTTTTCACCCTTCGAAGAGTTGTAATGAGTCAGGTTCTTCGGTAAGAGATAAATGAAACTTGAGCTTACAAATGCAAATACTTATTTAATAAATTTAAAATATCTGTTTAACAAACCAGTTGGCGTAAGTAGAATAAACGGTGGCGTAAGTAGAAGTTAAAGAAAAAAAGTAAAAATTTAATATTTCCGAAAAGCCACTTACACAGTTCTTCTTTCGCAGTCTAAAATTCTTAGAACAATAAAATATGTAAAAATAGAAAAATGCACTTAAATCAGAATGTAAGATTTTACAGATGGAGGCAAACACAAAAAACAAAGAAAATGAAAATAAATAAAAGAAAAGAAAAGAAAAAAACAAAAAGTATTCGCGCGGTGAGGATCGAACTCGGGAATTCTGTGACGAGCACGTCTTAATCGAGTGTCTGAACCACTAGACCATGAGCCCGTTGTGAGTAGCTGCGAATCTTGTGTCCGTATTAACAAGCTCCTAGTAACAGCCTTTGTAATCAAAATTTGATTCCCGTTCAATGATTTGCCACACGATTGATCACCGTATGCATAAGGGGCGTTCCTCAAAGGCTGCGAACAACATAATAGCAGTATGTGAATACAAGTTAGATACACTTGAATTGAACGAGTTGCATTCACATACTATAACTAACAATTGCTGGTAAAAACACTTACCCCCTGTCTGGATAACGTTTATGCACTTATTTCAACAATTAATGTACAATATTTCAATAAGTTTACAACCAAATTGCACCAAAAACTGAATTATTTCGTTATAATTTTATCCGCGGACACAGTGACATTCACTCGCCGGACCGGATTTTCTCTCGCCACCCTCATTTTGTAAAAATGTCAACCCGACGTAAAACTATGCCAGATATAAGCGATTTCTGAGACCCATGACGCCATCTATCACAAGATTGAGTAAACAACCATTACAATATCCTCCCTCCTCGGCAGAATCCGACCCGGATTCATGCCATACGCTTAAGGTCAGACGAGTGCCATTTTCCCAGGTCCTTGCCTCTTAAGCTTACCAATTTGTAAACGTCCGTTGACAACCTCTGAGCTATTATGGCTTTATCAAATTTAGGCGACAGTTTCCCCATTATGTCTTTTGCAGCGTTGGAGAGAAGCTTCTTGCGATACCACACCATGTCGCCTTCTGTGTATTCACAGGTACGACGCCGTTTGTTATAGTGACTGGAATTCACTTCATAGGCTTTCCTGAGTCGTTCTCGAACATCTCTGTAGATCTCGTCCCTTGCTTTGATATATGCCTCATAACCCTGTCTATTGCATTACAACGGAGCCTTCTCTTGGAAATGTCTACATTTATCCCGCTGCACCGAGGTTTCCCGTCCAAAGAATAAGTACGAAGGCGTTCTTCCTGTAACCTCGTGAACTGCAGTTCTCATGGCATGTCCTATATGGTGGATGTACGTATCCCATTCTTTATGATTATCCTTTACATAACAGGCTATAGCCGTCCCAATAACCTTGTTAACCCTTTCAGTGGGATTTGCCTGTGGGTGGTAATAGGGTGTATACCACAAGTCTATACTGTAGTTTTCGGACATGTCTTTGAACTGGTTCGAAACAAATTGTTTGCCATTATCACATATAATGACATCTGGTGGACCGTAGATTAATATTACCTGTTCCTCCAAGATTTTAACGATATTGGATGCCTTACCATTGCGTAACGGAAACAGCAAAGAAAACTTGCTAAACCAGCATGATACCACTAATAACATTGTGTTTCCTTGTTTAGAACGTGGAAACGGACCCATCAAGTCCATGGAAACAATTTGAAATGGACCCGTTACCTCCCTTTGACGTCCCATCATGCCACATGGTGACAACTGTGAAGATTTGTGACTGGCGCAGACCTCACATTTCCTGACATAATTCTTCACATCTCCAATTAGGGAGGGCCAGTAATATTGCTGCCTGACTCTATTAATCGTTTTCTTGGCCCCAAAATGTCCAGATAACGGATCATCATGGCACTCTTTCAAAACCTGATTGCGAAGCGCTTCGGGAACTACCAACTTCCAACTGAACCTCTCATCGGGGAACTGTTTTAACTTTAGATATTTCCACAGACGATCCTGGCTAAGCTGCCAATCATCTGAATGTTGTCCGCTGAGGACCTTTTCCTCCTGTGAGATGTACCACACATCTTTATTCTCTGGCCTAATTTCTAACACGGCTAAATCCTCCGTATCCAATGCCCTAGACAATGCGTCTGGTACGATATTTTGCTTTCCCTTTCGAAAAACGACTTCATAATCGAACTGTTGCAGACGCATTGCCCACCTTGCCAACCTTCCGTGAGGATCTTTGTTTTTATGCAGCCACTGCAACGCACTGTGATCTGAAATGACCTTAAAATGACTGCCCTCTACATATGGCCTAAACTGTTCTACAGCATGAAGTACACTTAGTAATTCTCTCTCCGATGCTGAATATTTACTCTCACGATCCGTAAGTTTGCGACTAGTATAGGCGATCGGCCGTTCAACCCCTTCAACGGTTTGAAACAATACTGCTCCCGTGCCCATACTTGAAGCGTCACATTGCACAGAAAATCCGCGACTGAAGTCTGGAACGCTCAAAACCGGAGTGGATGTTAAAGCAGTCTTTAAACTGGTGAAGGCTACCTCTGCCTCATCATTCCAAGTAATGCGTTTGCCCTTCTTTCCTCCTTTAGTAAGTTCATGTAATGGCGCGGCCACCATTGCAAAGTTTTCAACGAAACGCCTATACCAACTTGCCATGCCTATGAAACGTTTCAGTTCTGTGAATGTTGTTGGTCGCGGATAGTTCAGTATGGCGTCCACTTTCCCTGGATCAGTTCTTAATCCCTCCTTGTCCACGAGATAACCAAGATACTTCAAGGAGGGTCGTGCAAATTCGCACTTTTCCGTGTTCACAGTTAACCCGGCCATCTTCAACTGATTAATAACCCATCTTAGCGACGCCAAATGCTCCTCAAAAGTGCTACTGGTGATCACGATATCATCCAGGTAAGTGAATATTTTCCCTTCATGTTCTGGTGGAAACAACCTGTCCATGAGACGCTGCTGAGTTTGTGACGCATTGCATAAACCGAACGGCATTACCTTAAACTGAAACAGGCCTTTTCCAGCTAGACCAAATGCAGTTTTTTCTTTACTTATGTCATCTAAAGGGATCTGCCAGAACGCAGAACGTAGATCAATAGTAGACAAGTAACGTGCATTTTTTAAACTGTCTAGAATAACGGAAACCCTAGGTATAGGATACGAGTCCTTCTTGGTAACTTTATTCAGCTGCCTGCTGTCTAGGCACAAACGGTTCTGACCCGAAGCTTTTTTTACTAGCAGTACAGGAGAACGCCAAGAACTATTAGAGGGTTCAATGATGTCATTAGCTAACATGTCATCTATTTCTTCTTCTAATTGCTTCATAATGGGAGGAGCAAAGGGGTACTGGCGTTGGCATACAGGCAAGCTATTTTCAGTGTCAATATGGTGTCTAATTAAATTTGTCCTGCCGATGCCCGTGCCTAGCTGCTCACGCATTTCTTGGATAACTGATTCTAAGGACGTTCTCTGTTCTGCGGTCAGTTCTTCCCGAGAAATGACTGGCCGAACTGCCTCAACCTCACATACCTCTTCAAAGTCTTCACGGCTTAAAATGTCCGGATGTTCGCTTCGGTCGGTTTCACAAATACTCAACCCAAACTGCTTAAAGAAGTTCATGCCTAAAATTACTTCATGACTGAGCTGATCCATGATATGAAATTTAACAACTCTGTACTTACCCAAAAATTCAATTGGCAAGTAAATAACAAAGTCAACGCCATGAGGTGTCCCATCTGCCGTGGAGAATTTTTTCTGTAAAATAGATTGCGCCTGCACTCCAAGAGTGGACAATTTCCTATTATAAAAATCTGGTCTTACAAATGAAGATTGCGCGCCACAATCTAAAAGTCCCGAAAATGACTTTCCCAATATCTTAAAGAAACCATAATACCGATTATCATGAGGCTTTGTATCGATCACGTTAATTTCTCCAGATACAAAAAACGAGTTGATACGTTTGAGCCAATTCTGCCATTCACTACCAGCACGATCTATTTCGGAAGCCCAACGGCAGGTTTGTCTTCCGAATTGGCGTTTCCCGAACAAGTGCATTTCTTTACCGTAGATCCGAACTTACCGCATTTGTAACAGAACAACCTTTGTTTCTCGGCTGGACATTCCCTAAACCCATGTCCAGTATTCCGACAGTTCCAGCATTTCATAGTTCCTGTGGTACGACCGGCCTGCACAGCGTTGCGTGCAATCGAATTTATTTCCCTTCCACGAAACGCCAAATCGGGTTCTACCAAACCTCGGCTCTGACTGGGTTCTTGAAAGTTTTCACAATTCACCCTAGTATGTTCAACAATCCTTAAGACTTCTGATAGCTCGGAAACGGTAGTAAAACGATCTCTGCAAACGGCACGTTGAAACTCAGGTTGGATATTTTTAAGCAAAATTGACAATTTTTGACGATCAGACAATTTGGTAGGCAAGCGATTAAACATATTCTGCATCACAGATATGTAAATCAAAATATTTTCATGCTTGCTCTGCGTGCGCTGTCTTATTTCATCCAAAAGCTCCTCCTCATAATATGGCCTCTGAAAAGAACTTAATAAGAGTTCCACCAGCTCATCCCAATTTGACACCTGGTCCCTATTAGCTCGAAACCAAATTAGGGCATCATCTTCAAATAAATCTATTGCATAGCGAAACAAATCACTGTCTACAGACAGTAAAGTTTTTCGCTACAGCGTTGCGTGCGTCCTTCAACTCCTCAATACGTTCTAAAAACGCGTTAACACTCAACGTGCCCTTGCCATTAAACTTTACACCCCAATCTTTGAGGGGTATCAGTTTCCTCTTGGTGGTTTCTATATCGAGAGTTGACGTCCGCTGCAATTGTGCACGCCGCACCTCACAGCTACTGAACGGCGGATGCTGAACGGACCTTACGTCATTCTGCCTATCGCCGGAGTCTAACATGGCCGCCAAGCCTGAGCCTGACCCTGCCGCTGCTCCACCCACGCCCTGTACACTGTCCTTTTCCAATTTCTCAATAATCTTCATAGCCTCCGCCCCTAACGACCTTTGCAGGATCTCCTTGTCCCTTTCAGAGATTTCCCCATCTCCCTCATCATCCACATTCTCCGACGTTACTAACGAATTAAAAGCGTCCTGAATATCCTTCAAAATGGCTAAATGTCTTTCTGTATGCTCTTGTTCCGTAGGAATGATCATCTTGACGCGACCTAACAAATGAGAGAGGCGAGTGAAAACACGGCGAAAATTTAACTGATCAGAACTACCCGCAATTTCGCTGAGCGCCGCCGAGAGTGCTTTGAATTTAGACTCGCAAATCGTTATTTCTGACAAGGGATTGTCGACGCAAAACTGGGGAACCTTAAGCGCAATTGAGGACTCGCCCCTAGATTCTCGATTGAATATTTCCCTAAGTATCTTCCGCATGGGCTCTACGGTCTGTATGTCACATATCCCTCTACACGCGAGTTCGAAGATCAACTCATCCTTCAAAAGATAATTAACCTCCATTCTTACAGATCAAACCAACCAAATCTCAAAAAAAAAAATACAAATATTTAAGAACACAAAGTCTTATGTCGTAAAGCTTATTTACTAAAACAAACACCGCAAACACGGCTAACAGTACAAGTACAAGCTCAATTCTCAATTTACCGTACCCTATGGGCGCCAATGTAATGAGTCAGGTTCTTCGGTAAGAGATAAATGAAACTTGAGCTTACAAATGCAAATACTTATTTAATAAATTTAAAATATCTGTTTAACAAACCAGTTGGCGTAAGTAGAATAAACGGTGGCGTAAGTAGAAGTTAAAGAAAAAAAGTAAAAATTTAATATTTCCGAAAAGCCACTTACACAGTTCTTCTTTCGCAGTCTAAAATTCTTAGAACAATAAAATATGTAAAAATAGAAAAATGCACTTAAATCAGAATGTAAGATTTTACAGATGGAGGCAAACACAAAAAACAAAGAAAATGAAAATAAATAAAAGAAAAGAAAAGAAAAAAACAAAAAGTATTCGCGCGGTGAGGATCGAACTCGGGAATTCTGTGACGAGCACGTCTTAATCGAGTGTCTGAACCACTAGACCATGAGCCCGTTGTGAGTAGCTGCGAATCTTGTGTCCGTATTAACAAGCTCCTAGTAACAGCCTTTGTAATCAAAATTTGATTCCCGTTCAATGATTTGCCACACGATTGATCACCGTATGCATAAGGGGCGTTCCTCAAAGGCTGCGAACAACATAATAGCAGTATGTGAATACAAGTTAGATACACTTGAATTGAACGAGTTGCATTCACATACTATAACTAACAATTGCTGGTAAAAACACTTACCCCCTGTCTGGATAACGTTTATGCACTTATTTCAACAATTAATGTACAATATTTCAATAAGTTTACAACCAAATTGCACCAAAAACTGAATTATTTCGTTATAATTTTATCCGCGGACACAGTGACATTCACTCGCCGGACCGGATTTTCTCTCGCCACCCTCATTTTGTAAAAATGTCAACCCGACGTAAAACTATGCCAGATATAAGCGATTTCTGAGACCCATGACGCCATCTATCACAAGATTGAGTAAACAACCATTACAGAGTAACATATTATTGCATGTGACTGTATTGTTTAAGGACAAGTACCTATAAGGGTTGTAATTAATAAGTGTTGTGGCGTACGTGGTCAAAATAACCTTCCTACTTGAAGTAAAATTTAGATGCTTGCTTGTACCAATCATATTACCGTGTGTGGACATTATTAGTAGTAGAAAAATTGCGGTCAGATGTTTAAACCGTGGTACATCACACACAGTGTCTATTAATTTTACAATATATCGACAAGTTTATCAAGGTCACCACCGGCCAAGTCTACAGAAGCCTGAAATACAATAAATATACCCCTCACACACACACACTTCACTCACCTCACACACCTCACCTATACCTCATACACACCTCCAGGACACCAGGCACACCAGGTATGTACACCTCATTGTAATAGAACCGGCCCTCAATGCAGACGTGTGACGTGTGCCTGGTCCTTGGTTGCATTTAATAATACCTTTACAAATACAAAGTACCTGCTGTGTAAAAATTAATCGAGTTAATAGTACACCTGTATAGGAAACTGTATAGAAACCATTGTGACAGCAAGAGTACACACGCTGCAGACTGTAGACTAAAATGATGTCACACAATTGAATAGCCGCGTTTCGGGAAATCCGGAGTCCGGAGCGGAATTAAAAAATATAAAGTGTGTATTCAACACAAGTATACGAAACTACTATAGAGCGTGAAGTCGTACTTGTACCTCTAAGTGCCACTTGCACCATTCCACTAACCCTGGGTTAGCAGAGTTTACCCTGGAGTTACCATGGTTACCAGTGCAATTTGACACTGAGTTAACGGTTTAACTGCTTAACCTCGGGTTAGTGGGATGGTGCAAGTGGCTCTAAGAGTTTCAATTACTCAGGAGGGTGGGGATACCCCTTATCCAGAAATAAATACTTCATATAATCAGGATTGAACTTCACTTCAGGTAAGTTCGTTTAATCCTATAATAAAATCAGAATTGGTTTTGGGTTAGACAACTTGGTAACCATGGCGTAGGACAAAAAAGTTTATTCACCCACCTAACCGATTCTTTTCATGTTCGCACTTATACATAGTTTGTCAAAGGTCTGTCTCATTTCATAGACAGAGAGAATCATACAATCTTTGTTTTACACTAGTACTAGCACCCAATAGAAGAGGATGAGTATAGTTTTTTTATTCTTATTTACTGACAAATTTGGTTTGACCAACGATATTAAAGAATTATTCGAATGCGTAACTAAATACTAGACGCGTATCACCCAGTATTTGAAGCGGGCACCGGCCAGTTGAGCTTGTTAACCAACACTTTAAACCCAAAACAGCTTATGTGCTTTACATTTTTCTACACACTTATCACTTTTCATGTTCACGCACCAGCGTCCCGAATTATGTGCGCTATTCGTGTCACATATTGTAGCACAAACTAATGACAAATCATCGAAACGCTGGCTGAAATACCTACACTTGATTTGATCGCGTTTCACGAGCAATTATCGGATAGTTAGGTATTATTACATTCGGTCATTTCACTAAATTTCCATTTTACCTAGAACCTTTTTTTTATACATATTATAAATGAGCTTACTCATGGCCACAGAGCCTAGGCGAAGACGTGGCCTACGATGGAGCGAGCCTGCCCAGAAGGTGCCTGTTCAACCCTTGATTTGATTTGAAGGTTGCCGGGTTATATGAGCTCAGAAATATAGACGCCGGCAAGGAATTCCACTCCTTGGCAGTGCGCATAAGAAACGAGGAAGCAAAGCGCTTCGTGCGGATTCGTGGAATATCTACCAAGTAAGGATGGAAACCGGGTGTGCGTCTAAAAGTCCGATGGTAGAATGGGGACGGTGGAATAAGCTCGTGTAGCTCTTGAGCACACTCCCCGAAGTGCAACCTATAGAATACCAACAGACTCCCAATAGTTGTGATTGTTATGAAGTATAGATATAACGAATAAAGGATGACTCACGCTAGACCAGCAGAGGCGTCCGACATGTCATTTTCTATGATGGCTGATCGGCGATCACGTGGTCCTTTTCATAGAAAACGAAGCGCCGGAAGCTTCGGCCCGGCCCCTGCCCGGTCTAACCTCAGTTACCCTTAAAGTTTATAAAAGATTTCTTCTGTTTAATATAAATTCGCGGATCACTTCGGGTGCTTAACTCGCAGAACACCGACTAAGAACCACTTGGTACAGTCACCAGCAAAAATATATGACTGTGGGCAGCCATGCAAAAATATCTGATGCTCCATTGGAGGCATAAGTATATGACGACACTACCTCGGTAAAAATATGTGATGCTTTGTGGCCGGCAAAAACATCGTTAGTCTGTATCCGCATAAATATCGGATCGGGTGGCTTAAAAATATTTGACGAGTCATAAAAATAAAAATTATGTGATTACTCTCATCTGGCATAAATATCTCTCCACTGTCAATGCAAATACATAGGATGGCAGACGGACCGCCTATATATCTGACACGAAATTATGAAATATGTATGTCATCAATCGGCAAAAATGAACCATACCTGGATACTTGGATAGCATAGAGCCTTAAATTGTATGAAGTGATTTGACAATTCACGAAAAGAGTGCAGACTTGTCATTGCATATGTCTGTCTCACGTATTTCATTTGCAATTTTAAATTGTGACATATTTCAGGTAGACTTTTAATAGAAGATGTGTAATAAAACTAATAAACCTCCTTCTTACATAAAAAAGGATGATAAAGAAGTCAACTTGTGGACTGTGACAAGGACAAACAATAATAGCGCTTTCGCTGCTACTCCTACTGAATGATACATAAGACTATCCCGTTCGGTCATTTCCCCCACCCCTCATGCCAGATCCAGTTATATACTAGATTCATGATATGATTGCAATGCCTTCAAATTTACAAATAAATTATATCCATTTTATTCCGTCAAATCGATGATAGAATATAATGTGAGACAGACATATACAATGACAAGTCTGCACTCTTTTCGTGAATTGTCAAATCACTTCATATACAATTTACGGCTCTATACCAAACATGTATGGTTCGTTTTGAAGGTCGATAACATATTTGTGATTTTCCAACGTGTCAGATATTATAATAGGCGGTCCGTCGTCCATCCGATGTATTTGGTTTCACAGTGGAGAGATATTTATGCCAGATGAGAGTAATCAGATAATTCTGATTTTTTTGAGTAATCAAATATTTTTAAGCGACCCGATCCGATATTTATGCGGATAGAGACTAACAATATTTTTGGCGGCCACAAAGCATCACATATTTTTACCGAGGTAGTGTCGTCATATACTTATGCCTCCAATGGAGCATCAGATATTTTTGCACGGCTGCCCACAGTCATATATTTATGCTGGTGACTGTACCTATAGTGAAAGGGCGGCGCAATATTAAGTGTCGGTCGCACCAAACATATTTTTTCTGATATATTTCTCTTCACTAGCATCACCATCCATTTTTATTGAACAAGTAACTTTTAAATGTCCCAATATGTCTGCGTTACCTACAAAACTTAGTTCCGCTGTGGTTCCGAATAATACAGGTGGAAAACGGGCTGTCGACCATTGGAGTTACGTTGTCAAGTACAAGAGCGTTTACCTTACGTTTGAAAACCAGTTCAACGCATAATATTGCTTTGTAAAGTTACTATGCAGTTGATCGTTAAACTAAAATAGCACGGTAATTTCAGAACCAGCACTTGGAATGCTGACAATAAAATATGTGCGAAAAGTTAGGTCAGGTCGTTATTTTTGAAATTGAGTCATATGGTAATAACTATAGATCAAATGAAACATAAATTATCCTAGAATACCTACAACAAATTAAACAACTGTATCTAAATAACCATATCAATCGAAACCATTTTGGATAGAAATCATAATCGTGTGTTGTTTTTAGGGTTCCGTACCTCAAAAGGAAAATACGGAACCCTTTGGCTTATAGGATCACTCGTGCGTCCGTTTGTCTGACCTCCCCTCCCTCCCCCTTTATGGAAACAAAACGACACAATCATACTAGTATTTACTAACGCAGCCATACTTTAAGTGTGTTCCGCGGAACCCTAGGGTTCCGCGACACCCCTGCAGGGGTTCCGCAAGAATTTAGAACACTATGCTTTAACTTATTAAATTATACTTTAGTTAATTTTAATTTATTGTGTATGTTTTATGGAATTTTATTCTGAAATAAATTATTTGAATTGAATTGAATTGAATTTAGTCGCCTCGAATAATTTTACTATGCAGCCACCGTATTGTAGGGTTCCATCAAGTATTTCTCTTTCCAAAAGGGTTCCGTCAAAAAAAAAGATTGAGAACCGCTGTACTAACGTATTTATGTTATGTTTATGTTAAATACGAGGACTGCTAAAATCATAACCCTTTCTGTAGTTAAGTAAATATAAAAATGAAATTACCGAGAACAATGACCTCATAATCTTCGAGATAATAATACACCGTTTACCTAATTTATTCAATTGGTTGATAAGGTCACTACTCTTATGTAGGTTGATAGGACCGCATTCTGTACCTACACCAAACGTACGATACGATATTTAATTGTGGGCGTTTGGTTATTTTAAATATAGACTCTTCTATAGTTATTATCAAAATATTTATTTGATAATTGAAATCTAATCTATCTAATACCTTTAAACGAGCAATTCTTGTTTATTTATATCTATCTAATCTAATACCTTTAAACGAGCAATTCTTGTTTATTTATATATTTATTTATTTATTTATATAGGTATATATATATATATTTCGGGGATCTCGGAAACGGCTGTAACGATTTCGATGAAATTTACTATATGGGGGTTTTTGGGGGCGAAAAATCGATCTAGCTAGGTCTTATCTCTGGGAAAACGCGCATTATCGAGGTTTTATATGTTTTCCGAGCGAAGCTCGGTCACCCAGATATTAATATTTAATTATGCTAAATAAATAAAAAATCAAGTATAAGTTAACCTAGTTGGAATAGTCTGAATGTTAAGAATAAGAAATATTTATTAGCACAAAAAATAACTTAATACATAAATTCATTACTACTAGGAACTATTCTTACAGATCGCACATCTTAAAAATCTAACTAGGCTCATAAATTAGATTGAAACCGAATATTATAGACGCGAATACTGAAGACACAGTTTCGATCCCAACTTCAGAAACAGGAGTGGTTTTTTTCTTTAAGATATAATATTTATTGTCCACTTATTGTAAATAATTTAATTAATTTCTCATGACCAATTTATAGTCATAAAATGTTGCTAATAAGATAATATTCCGCTAAGACTAACATCAAAATTATCAAATTAATACCGTACCTATATTATAATATCTATATTATAGTAAACTTATAAGTTTACTGCAAAATCATAACAACATTTGAGAACCACATCCGCGCAAATTTACGCAGCATCTCAAAATTACGCGGTATATAGTTCCTCTTCCCTGTTATTTCGGTAATCAATGACCTTAATGCCTTTGAAAGCTCGGGTTCACGCCCCAATTAGTGGGCTAGCTTAATTAACTGTTCCACGTCACTGGGGGCTATTTAAGACACGTTGGCACAGTATAGTTACAGTGTCAGTACGTGCCTACTTCATAACTATAGAAGGATTAGATCAAAATAACTTGCTACAAAGATACAGAGATAGACTACTCTATACAAAACAAACGAGTGCGTTTACGTTTGTTAAAATGATCAACTAATCGGTGCAGTAATAGTACATTACATACCTTAGGGAGGTGAATTTGTGAATGCTCCAGATCGCATGCCTGTGTATAAATTATGGGATCAGTTTTACGAATTACCGCCCGTGGTTTGTCTAAAGTTTTTCGTCTTGCCTTGGCCAGGAATTGAGATTTTCTCCTCACGTAGCGGGGAGAAAAAACTCCCACTTACGGGCCTAGGGTGACGTAAAAATATTAGCGTATTTTTGGGCCATCCTGTATAAAGTATGTATGTATGTAAAATCTTTGTTGTATTTATTGTATAATAAACACGACTGAACATTCTAAACTGAATTAAAATTAACATGCAAATGAATGCTTGTACGTAATTTGTTTTATCTCTTTCTAGATTATTGCGATTCATATTTTTATCGTTTTTAGGGTTCCGTACCCACAGGGTAAAAAACGGGAACCTATTACTAAGACTCCGCTGTCCGTCCGTCCGTCCGTCCGTCCGTCCATCCGTCTGTCACCAGGCTGTATCTCATGAACCGCGATAGCTAGACAGTTGAAATTTTCACAAATGATGTATCTCTGTTGCCGCTATAACAACAAATACTAAAAATAAAATAAAATAAATATTTAAGGGGGGCTCCCATACAAGAAACACGATTTTTTTGCTCTATTTTTTGTTGATGGTGCGGAACCTTACGTGCGCGAGTCCGACTCGCACTTGGCCGGTTTTTACTTATGTATGCACAACTACACAGGCCTATTCGAAATTTAAACAGCTCAACTTGATTTTGATATTATAGTCCGTAGATTTGAAGCTGGCCCCGAACGGCTAATACTTTGACTGTCTTTGACTATTGTTAAATAAATCGGCACGTGCCACTCCCTACATAAAAAAGATTCAGTCACTTTAACTGGTTATCCAATTACAACTCCTTTGGAATACTCGCAGTGCATCTGTTTAAGGCCAGAGCACACCGGCTGCGTGTGTGTAGACGTGCACGTGCGCTTGCACTAAAATGTAAGAGCCGTGCACGCACCAGTCATGCAAGCGGTGTGCCGTCTCACGTAAGGAGCTGTATATTACAACGCGCACGGGCACGTCTACGCAGACGCATATCGCATCGCATGCACAGGTCTTTATTAGTGCGCGAAATGCACAGAGAGTAATGTCAAACAAATAACAGATAAATATCAAACTATTTAATATTTCGAAAGGTCGAATGGGCCCTCTAGTTCTTGTTCCAAACTCGTTATATGAGCAGCTTTAAAGACTTCGCAAGTAATAAGCACTTTGTAGGATAACAACATGCAAAGTGCAGTGTTAATAGTTTGAGGCCCTTTTAATGGTCGTTTCGAATCAAATGCTTAATTTTATCTCATCTGTGAACAACTGGTTTGTCGTATATATTATGTTTTAACTTACGTACATACATTTTTATACTGATACAAGTATATAAATATTTTATTATTAAAAAAGCGGCCGAGTGCGAGTCGGACTCGCCCATGAAGGGTTCCGTATTTAGGCGATTTATGACGTATAAAAAAAAACTACTTACTAGATCTCGTTCAAACCAATTTTCGGTGGAAGTTTGCATGGTAATGTACATCATATATTTTTTTTAGTTTTATCATTCTCTTATTTTAGAAGTTACAGGGGGGGGGGACACACATTTTACCACTTTGGAAGTGTCTCTCGCGCAAACTATTCAGTTTAGAAAAAAATGATATTAGAAACCTCAATATCATTTTTGAAGACCTATCCATAGATACCCCACACGTATGGGTTTGATGAAAAAAAAATTTTTGAGTTTC
Organism: Cydia amplana; assembly: GCF_948474715.1. Taxonomy (NCBI): domain Eukaryota; kingdom Metazoa; phylum Arthropoda; class Insecta; order Lepidoptera; family Tortricidae; genus Cydia; species Cydia amplana. Next base: position 4,397,482 of record NC_086081.1, read on the forward strand.
AGTTCGAAGTATGGGGAACCCCAAAAATTTATTGTTTTTTTTCTATTTTTGTGTGAAAATCTTAATGCGGTTCACAGAATACATCTACTTACCAAGTTTCAACAGTATAGTTCTTATAGTTTCGGAGAAAAGTGGCTGTGACATACGGACGGACAGACGGACAGACGGACAGACAGACAGACATGACGAATCTATAAGGGTTCCGTTTTTTGCCATTTGGCTACGGAACCCTAAAAATAAACCATCATCCTAGCATTGTCTTGCCATTTTTGCCACCGCTCACTTTAGAAGCCCTGGGGTCCGCTCGGCAACCTAATTTCCTATTCAAAGGACGAGAACGAAAGTATTTTTACGAATGCCATAAATACTGTAGGTACCTACTACAAGTTCTGCTTGCGACTTCGTCTGCGTAAATTTAGTACTTCCATATCCGACTTCCAATAGTGAGACGCACCCCCCTTTTCACCCCCTTAAAGGATGACTCACGTTAGACCGGGCCGACCGGGCCGTGTCCGGGCTGGAGCTTGCGGCACTTACTTTTCTATGACAGATGACCGGTGATCACGTGATGCTTTCCATAGAAAACGAAGCGCCGGAAGCTCCGGCCCGGACAAGGCCCAGTCTAACGTGAGTCATTATTATTAAAGCGTTTCTGCGATAATAGCAACTTTGTCCTTTCTTGGAACTATCTCCATACCGTAAAACGGGGTGAGTAGGTTTCGCGGGGAGAGGTGGGTTATGAATTGGGAAGGTTTGAGAAGGGGGTGAGAAGGGATTTTAAGGCTACTGCTACAAAATTAATGTATTCCAATTTAAAATGGAGCTATAGTAATACGCATAATAAAAAAAATCGATCCAACAATCTTCCAAAATCACCTTTGTATGAAAACCCCTCTCACCCCAAATACGAGGCACTACGGGGTGAGGTGGGTTTTCCTCTTTATCGTCAAAGTTATGAAATGGAACTACCCAAAATAAAATAAAAACTAAAATACAAACGTCCGGAACACTTATTATATACACTATTCAGTTTTCATATGTAAAAATAAAATGTTATCGAGGTTTTGATCCTACTCACCCCATTTTACAGTACTACATTTCAACAGAATCGATTCAACGGTGTGAAAAGGAAACAGGCAGACAGACAAGAGTTACTTTCCAAATTCAAATTTTAATACGTCGATGACAAAGGTCCCTTAACAGTATTTTTCATCACGTATTTTTGTAGCATCAAACAAAACCCAGCTTACAATTATTATGACAACATACACATAATGCTTGATATTGTTTGACATTGCATTTAATCAACTCCAATCTACATAAAGCGAGAATAACCGACACGTCACGTTACGGTCTGCAACGTACACTTGAAATCAAAAATATATGTACACGTTTGTCCCGTATTTCAATGGGATAAGGTTCAGAGATGTATATATACATTTGTATGTGTGGCCTTAATTAACAGCTTTGTGTACCAAAATTAACAACAGCATTGCATAATATAAGCCACCGGGTCTCTTAGTGAGATTCTGAACGCTAGATTATACCAGAGACTAGGTAAGACCATAAAGTCAACTAAGTTTATTTATAATAAATTACATTAAAATTAACTATACTTAAATTAAGAGTTATAATAATAAGTTACTAATATAATATTATGGAAACTATTTTCTGAAAGAAATAATTATTTTATTTCATTTAATTTTAAATAATTCTTAAAACTAAACAAAGCCTACTACTAAATCTTAATCTAAACTAACAACTAACAAATTCAAAAACATAACTATTTCGCTTCAAATGTTACAAACCTGAGGTCACGGGATCGAGCCTTACTATTTTTATTTTACTTTTATTTCAAGGAAAACAGGGTATAGAATTTTGAATCCCTAAATTACTTCGCGGATGTAAGCAAGTTTCCTCAAGATGTTTTCCTTCATCAAAATGCTAGTGGTAAATAATAAATCCCACCAAGAACATTTTCATGTAAAATGTTGCCAAGACGAAACCATAAGGCTCGCACTGTCAAAAAGTTATCAGATCTCTTGTAGAGCCTAGCTATGTCAAACTCTACACCTTATAGTCAAAATATGTGTCTTGGCCGTTTCGTTACCGTCTCATGGGCGTAAGGTGAAAAAAATATTATTATCATTATTTTTTATCATACAATCTTTCTTTCGTTCTTGTAGTAACGATATCAAATGGTACCTCAAGCCAGGATTTGAACCCCCGACCTCCAGATTGAGAGTCGGACGTCTAATCCACTCGGCCACCACCGCAAACGATAAACACAGTATAATTAGTATCGACAGTCTGTATTACAAAATGTCTGATAATACTCTGTCTTAAGCGGATATTAGCGGTTAGGACTCGACACCGGTTTATCTTAGTTTCGCAAGTTATGAATAATTCGTCGCAAGCTTGCGGATTAGTGATACTGAGGGGCTACCGCAAAAACTGAATTTCGCAAATTGCGGGGATCTTTCTCTTTTACTCCAATGAAGGCGTAATTAGAGTGACAGAGAAAAATGCCCGCAATTTCCGAAATTCGGTTTTCGCGGTAGCCCCTGTTTGATGGTAAGCTTTAATGTTTAATGAAACGTCAACGTTAGAACTCACTAAGTACTTTAAGTGCCAGTTACAGGTCTGTTAACGTCATCTTAGTTCGTTAAAGTTTGCTTGTATGAAAGTTTGATGGCATGACAGCTGCCACCGCCATATTTAACGTTGATCACTTCGTTAATTATGCTTGGCGCCATACAATACAATACAAATCCTCTTTATTGCACAACAGACACGCATAATACATGAAGACAGAGGTAACAACAGGCGGTCTTATCGCTAAAGAGCGATCTCTTCCAGACAACCATCCGGTATAAAGGGCTAACGCAGTAGTTTTTATGTTATAATTTTACACGTTTTAATCAAAGGCAAACGCCGTGCAAAAATGCACACGGAAACTGAGCCCGTACCGTACCATGAGTCATTGACAGTGTCAAAACTGACATAAACGCATTCGAGAACGTAATTTACTTTCTATGCATCTCGCTCGTACTCGCATATTAGGGCAAGCGAGATGTCAGTGTCAAACTGGTGGTAGTGGTACTGGACTAGAGTCGGTCCAAGCTAACTCTGCATTTCATTTGCAATGACAAATTCTGGAAATGACATATTTTTAATGAAAATTTGACGTTTATAACGACACTCCCGTATCTATTTTGTTCAGTTTAAGTCAGTGCAAAAAAAAATGTGGTAACTCTTTAGATACCACACATAAATTATTTTTTTCTCGCGTACTCTTCCGTCATTTAAAGGGTCGTGCACACACCTTTAAAACCCTACCTTATTTTCGGCTTCGCCTCAAATTGTTACTCACGCCACTCGCCTTTTTTGACCTCTCTTAAACAAGGTTGCATACAATACTATAACTTTATGTTCTCACTGTCATTAAACGCTCTTTGCAGTGCAATAATCTAAGAAACAAAACAATAGCATGACTAGTATTTAGAGGAAACAAGAGGCCGATTCAGAAACGCACTATATGATATCAATTTCACATCTACAGTGCGTCACCATCGCACACCAGTAACATGGTGATAAGCGGGCGCGGCTATAATGTTGATGTAAAAGTAGCGTCATATTTATTGTGTCTGAATTCAGCCTGAGACCTAATAGGTCGTAATTGGTGGAGTGAGCCGCGCACGCGAGCCGCTGCCGTAACGACAATATTTATGTCACTCCAATAAAGCGTCTGCGCATGCCATAGATTGTGTAAGTAGCTACTTGTAGAGTCTGTGCGGAAAGAAAACAGTCCTGAAATGTATGGGGCCCAATACATTTCACGGCTCTTCTCTTTCCGAACAGACTCTAGAAGTCATCTTACACCATATAAATATATGTGTTTTATGTTCTATCGCATTAAACGTGTTTGAGACTATATCGTCAGGTGACAAGCAAAAGTCACTAATTACTATAAAATATTTAAACAAAAATCAACCTTCTTTTCGTACTTACTAATATGGTTCACTATGGCTATGAACTTGTGGAGGTACTTAGTGACTTTTGCTTGTCACCTGACGATATTTCTTGGGCCCTATGTCTTGGATAGCGACCTAATAAGAGTTATGGCAGTTATAGTACAACGGGGGCAAGGAGAGTCAGGGTACATGAAAAATAGGTCTATATCTCGGTTTAGCATAGTGGAAAATGTCTATTGATTGGTAAAAAAATAATTCAAACTCGAACTTAGTGTAGTCGAAATGCAGTATTCGAATAAAAACGGTCAAACTACCGGTAGAGATGGAGTGCTAGTTGTTTTCCATCTTATTTTCTCGGAAACGTTAGTATTTGTCATGCTACTTCAGTCTACCTCGGTACTTTTTGTACCGAGACTGACTGAAACAGCAAGACACGTTCGTAAGTTTCCGCGAAAATACGATGGAAAATAATTATGCACTACCTACATCTGAAAGTCACCGACCATGACTTAAACAGGCTCCAAAGTCAAGTCAAGCCAAGCCAAGCCAGGTTTGGATAACACACAGTTTAGTTTTAAAAACTTGGGCTCCAAAGATTCGGGTTTAAGTAGTTTTATAACCAACACTAAAATACATCAACTAGTAATTTCTATTGTCCATATTGCCCTGATTTGAAACAAATAGTGTGGGTCAAATGATCTGACCGTGAACGAAATAGACCATGCGGGACTGCAAGTTAAGAGATCCAAATTATTTATGATGAGAAAGTATTGTGGAAGATTGAACGGGTTGTACATGACGAAGCATAGACAATAATGTACTTACTCTAAATTATTATTACTAAGAGCAACACTTGACTGTCCATTCGTAGACCTTATAACGTTGTAATAAGGATCAAAAATGATTAGTTAACTGTGTCAACGATAGACGATCGTAAAGGTATATTGTTGTTGTGTGTTGGTATTTATTTTGGCGAGCGGATAAACTTTATTATCTTGTGATAATGTAATAGTTAATCTTACTATTTAAGTTACAAATGTACTATATAAATTTTAACACTTCCCTCGTTCGAATATCTAATCGAAAATACTAATCAGGATGTTCGTGTTTTCGCTCACAAAAACAGCTTATTACCCATGTAACCAAAATATCTAAATAGCTCCTCTATCGTATCCATTCCCAATCCGAAAACATTGTAGTTTATTCACGTCTATTCCAACCTCCGGGAAAGTAATACTGGCCGGGGATGTTTTCCATGTGCTAATTCCTCCGCTGGGGAGAAATAACATTAAATCCTGTACCGAGTTCCCGATGCTTTCCTGTTAACAAACCGGTAATATAGGGGGATTGCATTTCCGATCGATTTTGTCTAACAATAAAGTGAAATAGGTGTTTTTAACTCTTTTCTAAGGGTGGTTTCCACTACAGATGGTGAATAATCCTTTCCAATCGTATTTTCTCGGAAACACTGGTACGGTATATCTCCTGCTGCTTCAGTCAACCTTAGTACTTTTGTACGATATTTAATAATAAGGATGAAACATTTATCCTAGTAACTAAAGGGTCCACTGATTATCAGTCCGCCGGACGACATCAGCCTGTCAGTTAGAATAAAAAGCTGACAGCTCCGAACAACTGACAGGCTGATATCGTCCGGCGGACTGATACCTAATAATTAGTGGGCCTCTTACGAACCCGGGCAGTTTTGCGCTTTTGAATTTGGAACTTTCTTTTATTTTCAGGTTCATAACTCGAATTAAATTTTTGTACATGTGCAAGTACGCGGGGACTTACGAGGACAAGGTACAGTCAGGACAGCCAAGAGTGTTGCTATTAGTATTTGCACATAAGTGCACTTGCGTCGAAGTGAGTAAATAAGAGCGAGGCACGAGGTAATTGGTTGAAATTGAATGGCACTACTACTGTCGCCACTGAGGCGTTAATTGCACTCAGTAGAGATGTAGTAGCTATTCAATACGTCTATAATGACAACAACTTTTCACACAAGATAAATGCTGCACTGAGTCTTTGAATTTACAATTTTACTAGCACTCCGGTTTTTTCACACGTATTTCAATATTTTCAATATCGTAATATTTTTTGAAGCAATATAAATATTATACCTATAAATGTTGTAGCAATGGTATAATTTCACTGCACTTATTTAAAGTACATCCCTAAATTTATTTTATGATATCCTGTGATATTGAAAGCGGGGATAGTAACGAACATTTTATTCAGTAATACTTGGATTATATCCCCATTAAAATGATTGCACGGACAAGCCACAGCAAGTACCTACACAAACTGTAGTACCTAGTACTTATACGAAATTGAATACTCGTACACTAAATAATAAAACCACTTGTTTTCTACTCACAGCGTGACAGTCAAAAAGAGGTTTTATGTCACTATTACATAAAGCCTCTTCCTAGTGCCATTATGAACTAATAAGTTGAATTTAGTTGGCGAGCCAAATTATATTGGCGATATTAAACACGAGATGCGCTGAATGGATATGGCCTTGGGTTCTAACTATTTAATTTGTAGGAACAGTCACAGGACAATTTTCTTAATTCCTAAAGCGAATTTTGGTAAGAGTTCGTCTAAGCTAACTGTGCACTGACTTGAACAAGACAAAGTGATATGAACAAATATTGCTAAAAATTGTAGAAGTATGTACATACAAAATACAAAACTTCTACTCGCTCTGTTTTCTTTGTACTTACAACAATTTTCAGTAACAAAAAAATAGTACCCGACGTAGATAATAAAGAATTATGAATCTATTAGTTAGTTATTGTGACATAAAAATACAAACTAAACAATAAAACTAAACTAAGTACATGCATTATAAAACTAAAAATAATCTTAGAAATAAACTTATAAATAAATAATCTTTAATAGAAAAAAACCGACTTCTCTAACTACTAGCCTAACCCACTTAACGGTGCTTATACTTTATTTGGTAATATGTATACATTTTATGGTAATCATAGTGGTTGATTTAGTTTAGGTATCATAGTGGTTTTCCGGGTCAAGGTCCGGATCTGGGTCCGAGTCCGAGTACGGGTCCGAGTCCGGAGTCCGGGGCCCAATCCAAGTCAAAATCGAAATTGAAAATCACAAAACGTGTATACTATGCGTCGTTGAGGAGTTCTGTTCTGATCATCATCAGCAGTTCCACTTCATCAAATGCCACAGTTTTTAATGTAAATGCTTGATTTTCTGATGAAAATATATAAAATTCTATACGGATGCCTTTAAGATTTGAGAAGTTCCCTCGATTCCTCATGGATACCATTTTCAGGACTTGAGATTGACATAAATGTGCCTAAAAACCTAACTTGCTTAACAAACATAACGAAAAGGACAAATCGCCAAATGCGAGCTATGCGTCGTTGAAGAGTTCCGTTATGATCATCATCAGCAGTTCCACTTCATCAAATGCGACAGTTTTTAATGAAAATGCTCGATTTTCTGATGAAAATACAAAAATCTCTATACGCATGCCTTTAAGATTGGAGGAGTTCCCTCGATTCCTCGTGGATCCCATCATCAGAACTCGAGCTTGACAAAATTGTGGCTTAAAAACTTAACTTGCTTAACAAACATAACGAAGAGGACAAATCGCCAAACGTGAACTATGCGTCGTTGAAGAGTTCTGTTCTGATCATCATCAGCAGTTCCACTTCATCAAATGTCACTTTTTTATGTATATGCTTGATTTGTTGATGAAAATACAAAAATCTCTATACGCATGCCTTTAAGATTTGAGGAGTTCCCTCGATTCCTCATGGATCCCATCATCAGTACTCGAGCTTGACAAAAATGTAGCTTAAAAACTTAACTTGCTTAACAAACATAACGAAGAGGACAAATCGTCAGACGTGTGCTATGCATCGTTGAAGAGTTCCGTTCTGATCATCATCAGCAGTTCCACTTCATCAAATGTCACTTTTTTGAATGTATATGCTTGATTTGTTGATAAAAATACAAAAATCACTATATGTGTGCCTTTAAGATTTGAGGAGTTCCCTCGATTCCTCATGGATCCCATCATCAGAACTGGGTTTTGACAAAAACGGGACCAATCTGTATGCATATACATACAATCAAAAAAATAATTTTCAAAATCGGTCCAGTAATGACGGAGATATGGAGTAACAAACATAAAAAAAATAAAAAAAAATAAAAAAAAATAAAAAAAAACATACAACCGAATTGATAACCTCCTCCTTTTAGATTTGGAAGTCGGTTAAAAATGCTCCCTAGCTCGCTGTCCTGAGTTATGGTGCCCAGAAGACTGGCAGCGTTACCTTTATGAATTATTATTATTATGTTACGTAAATGTTTATAGTCAGTTTCATGTACCTAATTTAAGCATGTCGTTTTAAAATGACAGCGTAAAGGATGACTAAAAGGGCCCACTGATTAACAGTCCGCCTGATGATATCGGCCTGTCAGTTAGAACAAAAAGTTGACAGTTCCGAACAACTGACAGGCCGATATCGTCCGGCGGACTGGTAATCAGGGGGCCCCTTAACGCTAGACCGGGCCGCGGCCGGGCCGGAGCTTCGGGGTGGAAAGCACCATGTGATTACCGATCAGCCGTCATAGAAAATGACATGTCGGACGCCTCGGCCCGGACCCGGCCCGGTCTAGCGTGTCATCCTTAACTTCGATTGCCTGGCGACGGCTAGGTTCCTGTGACTGTAAATATTTATACTTACTTAATCAGTCATATAAAGGTGTTCTGTGTTTTGTACAATAAAGAGTTTATACATACATACATAAAAAGGCAGCAAGGTAAATTGTCGTAATATCACTAGAAATAGATGTTACACACACGCTGATGTCAGTAGGTACTTACCTTTAATCTCGTTTATTTTCTCGTATCACTTACATTTGGTTAAGGACATGAAGGTTGACGTGAATAACGGTTACATTTAGATTATTTAAGACTAGGGTTTAAACAGGACGCTGACACATACGAAAAATTGGTTTGATTGTGTCTTTTAATAGTTCTCTGTCATTTTAATTGTCTTTGAAAACTGAGGATTTTTAGGGTTCCGTAGCCAAATGGCAAAAAACGGAACCCTTATAGATTCGTCATGTCTGTCTGTCTGTCTGTCTGTCTGTCTGTCTGTCTGTCTGTCCGTCTGTCTGTCCGTCCGTATGTCACAGCCACTTTTCTCCGAAACTATAAGAACTATACTGTTGAAACTTGGTAAGTAGATGTATTCTGTGAACCGCATTAAGATTTTCACACAAAAATAGAAAACAAACAATAAATTTTTGGGGTTCCCCATACTTCGAACTGAAACTCAAATTTTTTTTTTCATCAAACCCATACGTGTGGGGTATCTATGGATAGGTCTTCAAAAATAATATTGAGGTTTCTAATATCATTTTTTTCTAAACTGAATAGTTTGCGCGAGAGACACTTCCAAATGGGTAAAATGTGTGTCCCCCCCCCCCCCCTAACTTCTAAAATAAGAGAATGATAAAACTAAAAAAAAATATATGATGTACATTACCATGTAAACTTCCACCGAAAATTGGTTTGAACGAGATCTAGCAAGTAGTTTTTTTTTAATACGTCATAAATCGCCTAAATACGGAACCCTTCATGGGCGAGTCCGACTCGCACTTGGCCGCTTTTTTTAAACACATACTCCATATTTTGTATGATATATAGGTACGGTTGACTTTTTTTTGTTATTATTTGCCGTAGCCAATACAAAATGCATCTTAAACAGTACATGTAATACATTTTTTTTATAAGGAAATATTTTCTATAGTTAGTAATTAACAGGAATTTGATTTTATGAAAATTAAATATACAACAATCTTACATAAATTATCCTAGTCCCACAGTGAACTCAATAAGTTTGTATTGTGGGTATACTATACGACGAAAAATATAATATTGTAAATAAATACTTAGTTATATATATGTAGGAAAACATCAATAACTCGATTCCATCCAAAGTTTTGGAATTAAATTATACGCTTAAACCTGTAGCGCAAATGATTAAGCCACAATTTACAAATACTTATTTACCTTTAACATGCACTATTAGGCTCCACAACTGTTTTTTTTTTAGGAAATTACGTACATATTAAGCTTGTCATTGAGTCACACATAGATTGTTTTTTTACCTGATTTGCCTCTTTAAGTAGATTATAATTTGCATCGAAAATGTTAGTACTAGTGGCTCTGTGAGCTGTAGACCTCGCGAACTGAATAAATGTATGGCAAAAATATTTATTAAAATATAGGTATAGTACATGTAATATAAACAAAAAATTAAAAACTACATAAAGCTACAAACAAAAAATAAACGAATACGCTTAACCCGCGCTTGATAAATAAAAAATACGAAATTTTTAATTTTTTTTCGAAATAAAAAAATAAAATAAAAAACAACTATACGAAATTTAAGTATAAAAAAATACAAAAAGTTATGTAGCAGTATACAATTACTGGGGATGGAATCAGGGACCTGCCGATGCAAACAAAAAAAGCGAACGTTTGCAAAATACGCCATTATAGTTCTTACTAAAGCTGACGAAATTTAGCTACTCATTCTCAAGTAAAAACTAAATATCTAAATACCGCCAAAACCAGCGATACAAATTTTCTGAATTTTTGGCCATTTAATCTATAAACATATCTCAATAAGAAAGAACTCTTATGACACCGGTACGACTATTTGTTTAGGCGGGAGCTATCACGACTCCGCCATTTTGAAAAAATTCCAAAAACCGGATCGACAATTTTTTTTTATTTAGTCATAGAATTCGGTCACAAAATTTCACGAATATCGGTTAAGAATTGCGACCTGTAGAGGAGAACATCCGGACATACAAAAGCAAAATGAGTCAAAACGTAGACCTTCGCTACGCTTCGGTCAATTACCAAGAACCCATTTAAAAATATTCAAACATAGCTCGTATAATTTTAGGTAATAGTAGCATAAATGTTGGTAGTATATTTCGGGTGTATAATTTTATGTAGAGCAGAGACGTAATGACTCAAATATCTAACCGCTACTCGCTACTCAACACAATGGAATAACACCGCGACCCATTTCAACCTTCGAGGAAAACGCGATCGACTATTTAAGATAATCTTACAATATTTGGAACGCATATAACAAACAAACATAGCCTTCGGTGACCTTATACTACAATAATATTCCTTAATAATATTAAAGGACGTTTCAGGACAACCAAAATACAAATCTTACTTAATATTATCTAAGAAATAAATAAGTATCGTGAGGTGAGGAGGTCGAGTATGGTGAGGTGTGCAATAAAGAGTATTGTATTGTAATGTATTGACTGTATTGTATTGTATCGTGGCTATAACCGCGAAAATCGAATTTCGCAAATTGCTGGCATTTTTCTCTGTCACTCTAATAATGCCTTCATTGGAGTAAAAGAGAAAGATCCCCCGCAATTTGCGAATGTCAGTTTTCGCGGTATCCCCTCTGAGTGTTTTCTACTTAAACTTTGTTAGGTACATATTTATCTATACTCGTATCTTATTATTCTCTTTATTTATTTATCATCTTAAGTTAGGTTAATTTATAATATGGATATAAAAATAAAATACAAAAACACTTACAAAAACAATACAAAATACTTATAAACATATTATAAAAAAACCTAACCTAGGGTGCCGCCAGCAGCGGGGCAAGGCCCAAGCTGCCGGTGGTCAGGGCTGCAGAGAGAGGAACCGACGGACTATCCGCGCCGTGTCCAAGATCACCGCCTTCTGCATCTGACCCTTGATCCAACCACCTAGCGAGAGTCTCTCAAGATGTTGGTCGAGACTCTTCGCTATTAGACCGTTCGCTGAAACAACTATCGGGACAATGATCGTCGAATCAACATCCCACATGGCGGTTATCTCGTTATTATTATTATTATTGTGCCTCTCGGTCTCTCTATATTGGAATATTTCCAACATAAATAGGGCAAGCAATGACCCGTCTATGCAACAGAAGCTCATCTACATAGTTACAATTACAAACCGTTAACAGCTTTTAAAGTATGACGCGCGGTCGACAATGCATTCGCTTAGTGTCTATTTAAGTAGTCATACCTCAATCTTTTATTTAACGACTTCTTTACTGGCCCGTACAGCCTGGTTCGTGAATTTTACCCGAATATTGCACGGGTTATAATTTTAGCAGAAAAGGAGGTTTTGTTTACGAAAAACCGTGGACGTGTTCGGGTTAGTTTTTGAAAGGTTTTGCTTGTAGGTATGTGTAGGTACTAAAATAATATGTTGTTATTAATATGAGTTACTTAGTAGCAAAACCTTTGTGTGAAAAAAACATTTTGTGTAAATGAATTTAATTTTTAGGTGCCTTCATCTCATGTTATTTATAAAAATATTATGTTTTTTTATTTTTTATTTTAACTATTAAGATTTTCATTATTTTTAATTAAATGTTATTCTCTAAAGTGTCATTCAATAGAACTTGCTAACTATGTAAACAAAAGTTACTAGTAAATTGACATTCAGTGTCAGTTTTAGTATGGCGGTTTGTTTACATAGTTAGCAAGTTCTATTGAATGACACTTTAGTTAAGTTTTAAATACGTTTAAAGTAAAGTTAAATATTATTTCTGAGAAATATTTATACAGAAATTGTAGTATTTCATTCAAGTCATGATAGTTCTCAGAAAATATTATATTTTCTTGCAATTCTTCCAATGTCTTACATTATGCTTTTCACACATTGCACATAACTACCATAACTATGTCAGACACGTCCCAAACACAAAACGACCAACAATACAAACAATAGTATTAACACTCAATACATTATTCAACTTTGGTATTTTTTCGAAATGTCGTGATTCATAATATGTACATTCGTGGTACATGCTTCAGGAAATCAATAATTCCGGAATTATCTGTAAATTAGACGTGACTGATGATTATTTATTTTCTTGTTTGGGTAATTGGGTACTTAGGTAAGTAACATAGCATGCGTTTCTGGCCTTAACAAAAACACAGAGATAATACCTAATTTACTTTAAAACTATAAAATTTCCCTATTTTCCGTCTTTAAATTCCAACATTATACTAGATTCAATATCCATTCTTAACTAGGTACTTATTGTTTAGGAAGGCAAACCATATCAGAAAAAGATATCTCCGGTGGACAAAACAATTAAAGTAATAGTGCCTGTAAGGGTTACTAAATAGTTACGTTTGACCCGGTCAGGCACCCAGCTATCAATACTAATTAATAGCTGTTACACTAACCGCGTTATGACGGTGACAAATAGTATTATAATCGATAAATGGAAATGCGACGGTGCATTTACACATAAATATCCCTGTTAATAGCCGAACAACGTAATTTTCGTGTAAATTATGCAAAAACAGTCTTAAAACCAACGATGTACGAACTACAGCATTTCATTAATTAAGTTTGTTGGCACGCGCCTCATAACATACTTTAACTCGCCTATTAACCCATATATGTCCAGGAAACTGTTATTAAACTTTGATGACTGCTATGAAATCAAAGTCCTGAGGGTAATTTTATGGTTAAATTAAATTAATGATCATCAACGAAACATCAAATTAATGATTAAGACTGTAATATACTTAATTTATTGCCAATTACAATTTTTACAATTATAAATAAAAGAAGACACATAATTCATACTTATGTAATGTCTTATGTGATTTTATAATCACATGTCATAATCAAAACTAACAAAAATCCTACATATATTACTTAAAACTACCTAAACCTAACCTAAAACCCCTTATGTGTTATGCCCGGTCCAAAAGTCCCCGTCACACTTGCAGCGTTGCCGCGCTGTATGGCGATGGATGGATGAAGACTGTAATTAAAATTCGTCTATCGTGAGTCATATGGATATTAAAATAAAGACGTTTACTCATAAACATAAACATGAAATAGATATCACTAAAGAAAATGTGACCAAATCCACCGATGGCCGAGGCGGGAATCGAACCCGCGTCTTCAGCTTACGCGGCTAACGTCCTGACCACTAGGCCAGGTGACCACAGCGGTACCCGTTCCCAAATTCTCTTGAATTTTAGTAAAGGTATTTTGGAGTCATTAAGATTTAACTTTTCTCCATTGACATAGATACTGGCTTTACGGGCAATAATAATGAGGCATGACAGGGGCCAGTACAGCGGTGTGAAATCGCTACAACGCGATTGGTTGATGAGTTCGCATCACGCTTGCGATAGGTTGACGAGTTCGCATTACGCGCGCTATTGGTCGCAACTAGTTGCGTTAGACTGCACGATTGGCTGGAATTCGTGAGTAACACCGCTGAACTAGTACCATTTTTAGTGCCCCATTAGCCCGTCCTTAGATATTATAAGTACGTCAATGCTTTTCTCGGTAATATATACTTAGCCATTTCGTTATTCGTATAATAATTAGCTACATATACAAATTTTATAATAATAAGAATAATCTCTATACAGTTATTATTTATTTTAGAATTAGAACGTTAAATATATTTGTTTTACACAACACAGGCGATATAATCCGTTTTATTTTTATTTAAATATTTAGATACAATAATAATATTTATGTTTGACATCTCCAGTGAAATAAAATACATTCCGTAACCTACCTATAACGGATCTTTACAACGGAACATTTGCAACAAAATCATAACAATAGTGACAATAATAAAATAACATACGCGCTGGTGGCCTAGCGGTAAGAGCGTGCGACTTGATCCGGAGGTCGCAGGTTCAAACCCCGGCTCGTACCAATGAGTTTTTCGGAACTTATGTACGAAATATCATTTGATATTTACCAGTCTCTTTTCGGTGAAGGAAAACATCCTGAGGAAACCGGACTCATCCCAATAAGGCCTAGTTTACCCTCTGGGTTGGAAGGTCAGATGGCAGTCGCTTTCGTAAAAACTACTGCCTACGCCAATTCCTGGCGCTTGGCAACGGACCCCAGGCTCCCATGAGCCGTGGTAAAATGCCGGGACAAACGCGAGGAAGATGATGTGACAATAACATACAATTGTAAATTATATAGCTACCATCTACATACTATAACTATACCGAAGGCATGTATGCAAGCAGAGTAGATTGATTAAATGTCACTCTGACATCCAATACTGACGTACGGTCAGCAAGATAGATCCTGATTGTCTTAAGGCTTCCCGCTGTTCGATTAGGGATAAAAACAACTTTTATTAGCTTACGATGTCAGCGGGTGAAAAGCGATAGACGAGTAGATACCATGTACATAAGTTTTCATAGTAAACTTTTGAACTGCTTTTACAACAGAGAGATGCGATCAAAACTTGTTACGATTTAAAAATCTTTTTTTTAAATTTCAAGCATTGTCCATGTGTTATTTTATCACGTATAGATGACAATATATTTTATTGTAATTACCTACTTATGTAAAAATTTCCACGCACTGAATTCTTATGATCCTTCAATGTTGCCTTTTTGTGTTTTGTTTTCGTTTACGATTAAATAAATAAATACTGTAAAAAAGATGGATTGTAAACAATAGTTGGATTTCCACGACACTACTCGCAACTTTTCGAATATTAAGTCATCATCTTCCTCGCGTTGTCCCGGCATTTTGCCACGGCTCATGGGAGCCTGGGGTCCGCATGGCAACCAATCCCAGTAATTGGCGTGGGCGTTAGTTTTTACGGAAGAGACTGCCATCTGACTTCCAACCCAGAGGGTAAACTAGGCCCGTATTGGGATTAGTCCGGTTTCCTCACGATGTTTTCCTTCACCGAAAAGCGACTGGTAAATATCAAATGATATTTCGTACATAAGTTCCGAAAAACTCATTGGTACGAGCCGGGGTTCGAACCCACGACCTCCGGATTGCAAATTGCACGCTCTTACTGCTAGGCCACCAGCGCTTTTTCACCTATAACTATTAAGTATTCTTTTATAAATACGGATATTTCTGATTACTATTACTTTATATGAATGTAAATATTTGTAGATGCCAATTGCCAATAAATTAAAAAGTTAGGTTCGGGCTATTCAAATAATTATGTTTAACTAGCGGAAGGAGATCTCGTACAGGTTACTAACTTTACTGACCCATTAGAAACTCATCTCGTATCTGATTTGAAAATCGCAATATACGTCTTATTATTATTAAATAATTTGCAACTCATCTCATAATCTTCACCTTCGTGCATAAATCATGGCTAACCACAATCATCTATATTATGCCGACGGTGCCCTGTTGCAATGTCATTATGTTTGAATCAAACTCAATACAATATTACTCGTACACTCATTACAATATTACCTACTCATTAAATACGAGTATATAGTAAGTTTAATAGATATTAAAGTATAGTGTTATTGATCGTAGAACGTTAAAAGTCTTAGCGCCACTTGCACCATTCCACTAGCCCGGGGTTAACCGGTTCAACCTAGGGTTACCATGGTTACCAGTACAATTCGACACTGGATTAATGGTTTAACCGCTTAACCCCGGGTTAGTGGGATGGTGCGAGTGGCGCTTAGTGTAGTTAGCATCACTACTTCTTGTAAAACAAAGTCCCTCGGTGCATCTGTCTGTCTGAACAGATAAACTCAAAAACTACTGAGCGGATTTTCATGCGGTTTTCACCTATCAATAGAGTGATTACGTGTGAAGCCGGGGGGCCGGTCGTCAGTATTTGTATGATCAATACAAATAAAGAATATGAATATGAATATGATAAAACCTGAACTTATATTACGAAACTTTAGGCTATCATTACTAGAAGTCTAGAACCTGTCTGATTACGATCTACCGCGTGCCAAGTCTAGACCAACTTTAATAAGATCCGGACAACTTTTTAAATCTTGTTCTTCAAATAAAATCAATAACCCGAACTTCGAACGTCGCTAACGACCGAACGTTTGACAGAACTTGAACTACCTACCTATGTTTGCAAGAAAAGTTGAAAGTTACGTAAATTCTACAGTGAAAGTTATCTCAAGAATTATGTGCTACAACTTTTGTCATTAACATATATATATATCTCAGGACTAGCCTTACGGGCAATAAGAATGGAGCATGAATGGGGCCAGTACAGGCGGTGTGAAAACACGATTGATTAATGAGTTCGCATCACGATTGGTCGCAACTAGTTGCGTTATACTACACGATTGGCTCGAATTCGTGAGTGACACCGCTGAACTAGTACCATTTTTAGTGCACGAAAGGCCAGTCCTGAGATATATATAAGTCAATGACTTTTGTACTGATTTTATTTTCCTCGTATTCGACATGAAAATAGTACTACTTTTTGACTCTAATCTAATCTATGAGAGCGCTCGATCGGAGTGAGATAGTCTCTAAAATATGTCTTTAGAAATGGTAACCTTTCATTCCATAGTCACTGGTTATAACAAAGCACTAGTTTGTTAATTCTTTTTTTTGGTTCCATAGTCTAACTGGTAATTTAAGGAACCCTCAAAGTTTCGTCAGGCTCATCTAAATATTATCTTTCTGTCTGCCCGATAGCGGGTTACATAGTTACCGTTTTTATTATAATTTAATTCTGAAATATTTCTTTTCTAGTGTGCACTGCTTGTTTTATCGGAAGCGAATATGAAAAAAACGCAGGCACGACGGGCTCCACTTATGTTAAAAACTGCGAATGCAATGAAGTCGGGTACTCAGTGAAGCATCTGACATGGTTGGACCCGGACGGCAACGCTATCAATGGGTAAGAGTTACCTTTACATCGCATTATCACCAGTACATAGTATAAAACAAAGTCGCTTCCCTGTCTGTCTGTCTGTTTGCTTAGAAAAGTACGCAACGGATTTTGATGCGGTTTTTTTAAATAGATAGAGTGATTCAAGAGGAAGTTTTATGTATAATTTGTTAACCCGTGCGAAGCCGGGGCGGGTCGCTAGTTAACAATATCTGGGAGACCGAGCTTTGCTCGGAAAACATATAATAACTCAAAAATGCGCGTTTTTCCAGGGATAAGACCTAGCTAGATCGTTTTTCGGCCCCGAAAACCCAATAGCAAATTTCATCGAAATCGTTATATCCGTTTCCGAGATCCCCAAAATATATAAATATACACCTTTGTGATTGCGTACCTATTTTATTATAAATAAATTATTCTTATTCTATTCTTATTTTTATAAATAAACATATAAATAAATAAACAAGAATTGCTTGTTGAAAGGTATTAGAATATTTAACAATATTATCATCAAGAACAATATCGATTATATTTTTAAATTACGAAATGTTACGCGCGTGAATTAAAAACGTGGGTAATTTTCATTGGGCATTTTAATTTGGCAAACGATGTACCAAACATTCTGTAAAGCTTTGGTTTCCTCCGAAAGCGGTGCCGTCATATAGCGGCCGTCTCCATACAAATACTACGACATCCATATTTAGCCGTATTATTTAGTATGGAGACGGCCGCTATATGACGGCACCTATCCTAGGAAAACCGATCTTTAGTGCAGCCAGTAATAACATGCAATCTTAAGACGACAATAAAATCATTAAATCATATATTCTATTGTCATGGTCTTAAGATTGCATCAGCAATACAGTACGGGTATTTCGAGGCTGTACTTATTTAATTAGATAAATGATTGTTTCTCTAAGACCAGATTCGAGCAATCCAAACATATACACGGAGATTCAAGATCACAACGGCACGGGTATCCTGAGCCTCGTGGTGAGGAGCATCAGCAAGTCCATGGCAGGAAACTACACCTGCCAGACGAACTTCGAAGGAAACACGTATAGCCAGACCTATAATATCGAAGCATATGGTAATTATGAACACCAAACTAGCTGTAACTACCAAGAGTTTTCTCTTACTCAATCAATAGATTGTAAGAAAATATCTAAAATTTAAGGAAAAAATGTGTGCCGCCTAGATTGACAGCTAACGATGCGCGCTGTATTTATTACGCTATTTATAATAGGGATGATGACATATGTTGAATTTTATAACAAAATCTAGTAAAATAGATAGCATACGAGCAATTTATCACAATAATGTGGATATTAAAATAAAATATTGAAAAATTACAAAATTACAGGACCTGAAAGTTTCAAAATTTAAGTTTTTTTTAACTTCCAAAAACGATAAAAGTAAGGGTACCATTCGATTCCTTACTTTTCATCCAAAACAATATTGTATAGCAACTATATACATAAACGCAATATTTCACCGACAAAAACGCAATTTTCTTGTTTTGTCCATACTACAAGATGGGCGATGACGTCACGGCCTCTGGCCGTTTTGTATAGGGCGTTTCGCGAGTGAAGTGCGACTGTCGGACTTTGACTACAATTTCTGACTTTTGTGTTACTTTAATGCAATGGGTCCCATATAGACATTTGATCCTAAAAACAAACCCGATCGACTGATACCATAAAAAAAAATTAGTCATGTAGCCTATTATATATAAGCACGAAATATGGAATCCATAGATTTTTTAACAGAAAGTGTTTGCGAATGAGACTCAGACTATACTCATCTACTTAGCAATTTACTGTTTGTTGAAATAGGTACAAATGTAATTTCAATTTGGAAAATGAACCAGTGAAAGCTTGAGTTTTTGCACATAAGGTGCTCTTTAGAAAGAACTAAAACTTTAGTGAACTTTTATATTTATAGAGAGACGTTTTAGGTAGCGTTCTAATTGGCTTCCGATCGTACAAGCACAATCGTACGATTTCATCGTGCAATAAAATTTATTTCTGTGCTCGCGCGGTATTTCTATGCATCCACCACACCCCAGTAAATTTTTGTGGAGCAACACTGTGCAGATACGTTACCTAATGTTACCGTATTTTACCTATTATTTTATTATAGTTACTCACTGTTGCACAGTGTTGCTCCACAGCTACACCACAACTTTACTCTTTACGCAACCGTACCAGCTTTTCTCGAAGAATTTCCGGTTAAAGGGCCTCGGTAGAGAGTACCATTTTGTACCATTTGGAGTTGAAACTCTTGGTCCATGGGATCCCAGCGCGCATAAGTTGTTTGCAGAAATCGCAAAGCGTCTGGTTGACGTAACTGGTGACCGAAGAGCTGGCGGCTACCTCGCACAACGCGAGCATCAGCATTGCGATACAGCGAGGAAATGTCGCCAGGATCCTTGGTACAATGCCTCAAGGGCCTATTTTAGATTTAAGCTAGTTTTTAATTTTTATTTATTAATTTTTAATACGTTTTTAATTTCTTTTATTAATACTGTATATCTTGTTTGTAAATAAAAATTTGTTTCTAGATAGCCCGTACTTCGTGAACACGACTGAGAACCAGAATATAATCATCGGGGAAGACTCGATAGTTAGATGCGAAGTGCGAGGAATCGCAGACTACGAGATAGTTTGGTACCTAATCACAGATCACGCGGATGTGGTATGATTTATTTTTCTAGTCACTTCCTTTTGGTGGCTGTTGTTACCAGCCGTCACCTTTATAATTAAGATGATAGAGTCCAATAAATGATGTTTATCCTAGATGCATCACAGAGTTCCATCTCCGACTTTGTCTCTTCCTCTTTGTAAGGTCTTCGGCATACTTTTTGTAAAATAAAATATAAAAATAATTTAAACAATCAAATAGTTAACTGCCTCATATAGGACCCTGAATTAATGTGGTCTCAACTTGCAACTAGGTACATGCATCAAGAATTAATACGTATTTTTTAAAATTTGTTTTCTAACTGTCATGTCAACTGTCTACGGGGTAAGTGTGGCTGACTTTCACATTGGGGCCTATTTAGACAATGATTAGTTTTTCTTGCGAGTTCATATATTTGCTACTGGCGTTTAATGTCATTAATAAATTGTTTTTTTTTAGCTTTTGGTCAACAACAAGAAGTACAAGATACTGCCTAAACAAGGTCTACTCATCAGAAATGTGACTAAAGAGGACGCCGGTTACTACAACTGCACAGTGAATAACATTGTCATAGGGGATTCTATACCAATACGTATAAATGTACAGGTAAATATACCGATTGCTTAAAAGTTCCACAAGTACTGTGTTATGACGACCGGTCTGGCCTCACTACTACCCCTACTACTACTGGTAGTGACCCTGCCTGTGAAGCCGCAGTCCTGGGTTCGAATCCCAGTAAGGGCATTTATTTGTGTGATGAGCACAGATATTTGTTCCGGCGTCATGGTTGTTTTCTATGTATTTAAGTATTTGTATATTATGTCTATCGTTGTCTGAGTACCCACAACACAGCTTGAGCTTACCGTGGGGCTTAGTCAATTTGTGTAAAAATGTCCATTAATATTTATTTATTTATTTATATTTATTATTACGACAAAAGAATCCTTAAATGTTTTGCCAACGTATTTTAGGCCAACCTATATACACTTTACAAAAATATCAAACCTCCGCGCCTATTTTTTCCTTTTATTTAATTTCCCAGTTTTTTTAAATACCTACCATCAAACGGCTGGTATAAATATTGAATACTTTATTTTCACAGGCAGCGGCCAGACCAGTGATATTCGAGCCAAAATTTAACATTCATCCGGAGGCTATAGTTGTCGGCAACACAGTGGTTGTGGAGTGCCTCGCGGAAGCCATACCCTACCCCGAATATACCTGGACCAAGATTCGTGATGAGGTAGGGTAAAGGCACCAGTAGTCAGCCTTATAACGACTTTTTTAAGTTTGAACGTTCGGCATTTCTACAGGATTAGTCGGATAATTAAACAAATGACATGGTTAGATCAATTGTTTATCATAGTTTTAAAACAAAATATTAAAAAAAATAACAATCCTCTTTATAATATATCTAATTAAGTTTAAACAAAAAGTGGCACTTTTCTCCAGTAGTCAGCCTCCAAAATCCAGTAAGCAGCCTCAGTGTACCCAGTACTCAGCCTATATAAACTATTCATAATAATTAGATCAAAATCACTAATATTTATATCAAAATCAACGATATTATAATATATTTTTTTTATAATTTTTGTTATCGTTATTGTAGTTAGTTGTAGTTTTTAATTTTAGTTTAATATGATTTTTTTGCATATATGTATTACTTACCTACTTGTTTACTTATTTAATAAATAAAAAAATCTTATAGGTACCTACAATTCTTATGACACGAAATTTGTTGGCCATAGGTACTTAATTAACTAACACTATTCATACAAACTAAGAATCGCAATATTTATTTTCTAATAATTAATCCGTCAAAAATTAACGAGGTAAATCAGGTAGTATATAATTATGTTCCTAGTAGGTATTCGGTAAGAAATAATTAATCGAGTCTATGCAGAACTAATTATCATTAATAAACAAAGTCATATACCGACCAGGAACAAGCAAAATGATAGTTATGTATAGTTAAAGTCAAAAATATGTATACACTTTTGAACCTTATTTCAATGAGATAGGGTTTAAAAATGTGGACATATTTTTGGCGGCGACGTACCAAGCAAGGTCAATGGCTGAGTACTGGATCCGCGAAACCCAGTGCTCAGCCGCATTAAAACGTTATTTCAAATGCGGCTGACTACTGGGTTTTACTTTAAATTGACTAGGGCATGCCTAACTAAATTTGAAAATGTAAATTTAACGGTCCTAACGGTCGCATTGGCTCGAAAATAATAAAATAAACGAATAACCCAAAGGTCAGCCGTGGGGGGCTGGGCACTGGATTCTTTGGAAAAAAGTGTTATCCAGTAGCCAGCCCCCTCAATTTATAAGTGAAATATTGATATTTTCATTCAAATATAATGCAATTTAATAGATAAACTAATAAATAAACCAATCATTAACAAAAACAATAACTTTTAACATTAAAACATAGTTTTTCTTGCCTGTTAAGAGAACACCACGTGCAGTAAAAAAATATGGCGGACATGACACTATTGCACTCGTCGACAAACAGCACCTGTATGAACGAGTATATTTCTTCCCCCCGTTCCCTCACCGCACATGTCGTGTGACGTATTAACCAATAAGGAATCAAAGCTCCTATTTGAGTACTCGCGATTCGTTTAAACGAATATACCAGATATTTATGACCAATAAACGACTCAAAAGGCTGACTACTGGTACCTGGCTGGCCACTGGTGCCGTTACCCTATGTATGATTTACTTACTGTTTGATCATCATCATCTTCCTCGCGTTGTCCCGGCATTTTGCCACGGCTCATGGGAGCCTGGGGTCCGCTTGGCAACTAATCCCAGTAATCGGCGTGGGCACTAGTTTTTACGAAGGCGACTGCCATCTGACCTTCCAACCCAGAGGGTAAACTAGGCCCGTATTGGGATTAGTCCGGTTTCCTCACGATGTTTTCCTTCACCGAAAAGCGACTGGTAAATATCAAATGATATTTCGTACATAAGTTCCGAAAAAGTCATTGGTACGAGCCGGGGTTCGGACCCGCGACCTCCGGATTGCAAGTCGCACGCTCTTACCGCTAAGCCACCAGCGCTTCTTAAAGGATTTACTTACTGTTTGATCCATAACATTATTAATACCTACCTACCTACATACCCATTTCGTACGATGGCATTAAAAGGATCTGCATAAAACAAATACATAAATTATTCTAATGTTTCTCATCTATTTAATAATTCGTAAAAATCATTTTATACAGTATTAATAAGCTTAACAAAAATCTTGTTTTATGTTACTTGCGAACTTAACCATATTTCAATAAACATTATATTTCGTAATGTTAATTATCATTTGTAATATTTTTCAGTTCGGAAATCCTATAGAAGATGCAAACTCAACGTGGACACCAATGGTTAATACAATAAAATTTGATAGCATAAAAAAAGAAGACGCAGGGACATATGTATGCACCGCAGCCAACACTGTGGATAGTGCAGCTATAAAAGTGTATATTGGTGTAAGTATATCTGCCTGATAAGAACAAACTTTTTTTTACCTTTGATGTTGACATGAATCGCGAATATATAACATGTTATGTTTTTACCATAGCAGGGAATATTAGAACGCGGAAAATCATATTTTGCAAGTGTAAATATGCGTAATAAATTAATTAAAAATAATCAAAAGTATTTAAAATAATGCCCAGTATCACGTGACTGCAAACGCCAATCGGAGCGCGTGACGTAATCACAGTGGAATCACCAAAGACAAGTTATTTAACCTGTCTAAGTGTCTACAGATTATCGTACCGAAACGCGATCTTGGTGCGGTGCGGCGCACGAATCGATAGTGTGTAAGGTGGTGCGTTAAGGACGCAGCTATAAGTTAGAGCGAGAAAGAAGGTTGCTGTCCAATGCGGTAGTGTGTTAAGGCTTTAAAAAATATTTGTCAGTTGCCATATAAAGAATTTAAAAAAATGACTGACAGCAGTTTGTTTAAAACGCCGTTACGTCATCAAGGTCACGTGACAGTTTGGAGCGTTTAGGCGCGAAATTTAAACACGAAACTTATTATACATGTTTTTTTATTCAAAATTAATGAACATATTTTTTTACTATTTTTTTCTGTAATTATTACGTGTAGTTAAGGTTTTAAGTAACAAAAAAAGGTCGAACCTTTTTTTGCTTGATTAAAGCATGAAACTTGGCACAGTTGTTCCTTATATCAAAATAAGCCGATTAAGATCGGTAGCCCGAGGGAGCCCCCGCTTAAGCCCGAGAGGGGGGGGGGGTCAAGTAGCGCCCCGCCCGGCTTCATTCTAAAAATTCTAACAGGCCCCGTTTAGCTAATAGGTCATATTTGGTATCAATTTCGGATAAATCAATAACGTAGAATTCATTTCTGGTATAAAAAAATTGCAATTTGTAGAAAAAAAGAATAAAAAAACACAAAAAAATATTTTTTCAAGTGTAATTTTGGTTTTTTATTTATTGTCAAAATTAAACTGCTTGGTTTTTCTACATACAAAAAATATGACGATAAAGACTATTTAATGTAGATTTTAAAAACATAACTTTTACTTACCTTTATGAAAAAGAAATTGCATTAAAAAAACATATATCGTCCCGCGCCGGTGAATATCTTGTTACCGACATAGGCATCGATATAGACAACATCCGAAGTACACACTCTGGAGACCGACTAAATGTGTTGTTTATTATTGTAGATCATATATTAAAGATAGAAAGGCGAACATAATATTTGATTAGAAAAAAAAATGTGTCGTTCAGTGAAAAAGGGACCTTGGAAAAATTTATCATAGAGCCTCTCTTTTGTATAGAAGCATAGTTAATTCCAACCACTCCATGGACTCCATGGTCCCTGTTCTCAATGAATAAGAAGTAAACTGTAAGTATTATTTAATCTACTTACTTATTACATTATAGAATAATTTGCCAGTAACTGGCCGCTTTAATAACTAGCCGCTCTAAACTAAAAATGAATTCTATTCACCTATAAGCAGAATTCATTTTAGTATAAGGTTCCAAAAACTGGCCAGCTTTCAATAACTGGCCACTGGCTAGCCTAAAATGAATTTTTGATTTTGGGTGGCCAGTTACTAAAAGTGGCCAGTTACTGGCGAATTACCCTACCACACTTTAATTTTGCGTCTTGTGTCGTTATACAGTTCCTTCCCCAGACACATACATGCGTACATTTCATCATTCATGTAGTTGAATCGCGATTTTTATTCCGGTTTGCATTTACTTCTGGTCAGTTTCAACCATATTCTGACCAAAGCAGGTGTCAGACCAGTGTGGAACCCGTCGTCTGCTTCTTGCTTCCATTCCAAGAAGTCTGACGGACTGAGCAAGTTTGACGACGAACTAACGTCTGAACCTAAACATCAACCCCTCGGTACACTGCGCGTAATAGGGCATTTATATGGCTCCCTTTTGTTAGAAGTAGGTATACATTATGGAATTTAATAATAAAATAACTTAGCAGTGACTTAATCTCATAGAACAGGTATAACATTATACAAGTCTTCATTTCAATATCCCGGTGTAACTTGCCTTCTTCAATATTGCACTTATTACCGATCATATAATAACATTTTAGTATTTTAGGGGAATGCTTTTAGCCACTGCTATTGCTCCATCTTGTAAGAGCTTGAATCCTTGTAGTGGTTTGGTTGAACTCTGAAAAGATTCCATGCTTCGAATTCACTTTTTCTCCCCTTTCCACTGAATGCTCGAAACAGGGGTAAGACTTCCGCTCTTTTAGGGTAAATAAAAGATAGTTTACTTAGCTTATAGAATAGATAATTTTATTAGCTTAAAATATAATTCCATGACCTGGATGCAATGGTGTGTCATGTGATATAATTGTGTTTTCCACTGTGTCAACGTGAGCCCACAATTCCTGTAGTTGGGGAAATATTTGTACGCATGAATCTAGTCTAGCTGCTATGACTACGTTCGTGTCTACTGTGCGTATCAATACCTTGCAATGACTGTTTTACAGCATCTGCAACTAGGGCCATCATATTAAATGAATCGGACTTTTCATGGTTCTTGGAGTATTCGGAATCTCACGAGGAACATTACTTGTGACATGTTTCTCTACACAATTTCGCGATGGCATAAATAAGGACTTTTAACTCTTCGAAGTTTTGTCAACACAGTGTCTCAAAATGATTTACCTAGTGGTAAAGAAATGAGTTTCACTAAAAGATCAGTGGTTATAAGTGAAGCTTACCGTCATGGTAAATTAAACTCTAATTTATTTCTATCGGGCCCTGAAAAACCAGGAGTCGTACTCGTATTCCAAGCATTCTCTCGATCGACCTTGTAATACTGTAAGCTCAATAAGACTTGTGATGTGGGTACTACATGATATATATCATATATATTTGATACATACACTCAAAACATCCATAGGTAATTCAGGAGGAGGATTCACGATAAACAGACAAATAAATGCCTTCTAGAATTTGAACCCGGGTTCCCCATTTAATATAAGGTGTATAAAAGTGAGATCTAAGCATGGACCCTTTTTAGCCTGGCCGATACAAGGATTCAAGCTCCTACAGGATGGAGCAATAGCAGTAAATAAATAGCATTCGCCAAAACTTTATTATACCTTTATATGATGATAGGTGAAATAACCTTGTAAAGCAAAGTAAAGTGATACTTACAGATAAAGCCGTTGCTAAATAATTAAAAAATGCCCGAAATAATTCTTTACATGAATCGACTACTGAAATAGAAGCAGCCTTATCAGGATCGGATTATATGTTTGGGGTCAGACTTTAGTTCCTCTTTAAACTTGCTCAGTCCGTCTTCTTGGGAATGAAAGCAAGGAGCAGACGACTGTTTCCAAACTGTTCTGACAACCCTGCTGTGGCCAGAATATGGTTGAAACTGACATATATACGTGAATGACGAAATGTACCCATTCATGTGTCGGGGGAAGGAACTGTATTAATACACAAGACGCAAAATTAAAGTGTGGTATAATGTAATAAGCAAGTATATTAAAGAATACTTACAGTTTACTTCTTATTAGTTAAGAACAGGGACCATGGAGTCCATGGAGTGGTTGGTACTAACTAAATACGAGTATGCTTCTATACAAACACGAGGCTGGCTGTGATAATTTTTTAAGGTCCCTTTTTCACTGACCGACACATTAAAAAAAATTGTACGCTTTTCTATCTTTATAATAGAATCTACAACAATAAACAATACATTTAATCGGTCTCCAGAGTGTGCACTTCGGATGTTGTCTATATCGATGCCGATGTCGGTAAAAAGATATTCACCGGCGCGAGACGATATAAGTTTTTTTTATGCAATTTCCTTTTAATAAAGGTTAGTAAACGTTATGTTTTTAAAATCTGCATTAAATAGGCTTTATTGTCATATTTTTTGTATGTAGAAAAACCAAGCAGTTTAATTTTGACAATAAATAAAAAACAAAAATTACACTTACAAAATTAGATTTTATGTGTTTTTTTATTCTTTTTTTCTACAAATTGCAATTTTTTTATACCAGAAATGAATTCTACGTTATTGATTTATCCGAAATTGATACCAAATATGACCTATTAGCTAAACGGGGCCTGTTAGAATTTTTAGAATGAAGCCGGGCGGGGCGCTACTTGACCCCCCCCCCCCCTCTCGGGCTTAAGCGGGGGCTCCCTCGGGCTACCGATCTTAATCGGCTTATTTTGATAGAAGGAACAACTGTGCCAAGTTTCATGCTTTAATCAAGCAAAAAAAGGTCATTTCACTTAACACCCTCACTAGTGTCTATCTACAAAATGAAACCAGTTCCAAAAAATTGTCAACATCCCTATTTCGTTTCGTTTCGTTATTTTTATTTTTCTTCCTCGTTTCCTCACGACTGAGGGTCGAGACCAAATGAAGTTGCTTTATGCACCAACGCAAATCTGCACAATTTTCCGCTATCCCTGATTAGATACCCGGCAGGCCTTCTTTACCATGTTGACTCAATGGGTCGGTGGATATCCACTACCCCGCAGTCCTCCATGTGTCCGATGTACTGGATCCACTGGAGAAAAATTGTTACAAAATAACACACTCACTTCACTCACTCACTCATACTTACTCACCTATCACTTTTTGAAACGCTAAGAAGTCGAGTCAGATGTGTAAAATAGGTACTTAGCTTTGAAGACATCACCCTAATCCGAAGTCCGATCTCTATATGTATAAGGTGCTAACTTATTAGTTGCAGATATTTTTATAGCTGATAGTACTCGGTCCCTGGAGTATATTTAAGTATCATCTGTTAAAATACTTGCAACTAATAAATTCACACCTTTTATATAAATGTAACAAATGTACCTACTAACTAACTACTGATTTGGCGTCTTTTGAATTTCAAATTGACATAATAGTAAGCCATGACTAAGTGGAGATCTTTGCCGAGTCGTATTTTTTTTTTTAAACCTAATTTCTATACCATTTTTTTTTATTTTTTTTTATCAGGTCCAAGTGCCTCCAGTAATAACGTTCCTGGAAAACGTCACCGTCATGGAAGGCAACGCAGCACAGATCGCCTGCAAGGCCACCGGAGTGCCTGCCCCTGAACTACTTATAGAGACTAGTCTGGACGGACTGGAGACAGATGAAAGGTAATTTTTCTGTGCAGATATAATATCTTAATAAAGCGATTATCATAAAGCCTTTAACATCTTGACCGATGATTTAGAGACCTGAGTGGAGTCGAGTTGGGCGTGCAGCGGGGCGGGGCGTGCGGCTTGCATGTTAAACAAATGCAAGCGTATAGGAGCGGCCTTAGTGCACGCTGCTCAAATTACTCTTGACCCCGACGCCACGCTGCACGCCCCGCCGAACGCTCCGCTTCGAGCGTCCACTCAGGTCTTACACTATGCAGCGTCTCCATGCGAGGGACAACGTCCCTCGTGGCTGTATAAACCAATGCGGTACCGGCATTTGCGACCGCATTTGTGGCAGCTGAAGTAGGGCTGATGTCCGACCGAGGAGTGGATTGTGCACGGTTTCAGGCACGTGCCCTGAGAAGGACAACGTAAAATGTTCTTCTCAGAGCAACATAAAACTGCCCTTGTCAGGGCACGTCCTGTTTCTCTGTTTAATCGCAGAGTTGTCAGTCGATCGCAAACTGTTCTTATCAGAACAATTCTGTGTTTCCGTTAAAACACACGATGTCAATCAAGTGTTCCCACAGAACCATGCGTTGTCGTGAATTCTCCATCCATCGCGATCTGACGCCAACATCTTCCAAGTGTCACTATCGCTGTCAAAAGCGACCATGTCGCGTTTCACTCAGTCCTTAAAACGCAGCAAGGGACGTCCAATGCCAAGCTTTTGAAATGCTATCTGGCGGTCTAGCATGAGTTGCGTTCTCGCGCGCGACTCCATACATCTTGCGTGACTTCAAGTATGAAGTCGCGCGCGAGAACGCAACTCATGCTAGAATAAATAAATAAAGCCATACGATAATACTTAATAATCAAGTTTCCATAATTTGTCTTTTTTTAAACAGAGTGTCAACAGCCATCATGCACCCGACACCGGACACGTCGGAGCTATATTTGACAATTATGAACGTCTCCAGACCATGTGAGGGCATTTTCAGATGCAGTGCCGCGAATACAGGTTGGTTAGCTTTTGTTTTTCATCATCATCATATCAGCCAGAGTACGTCCACTGCTGGACATAGGCCTCCCCCAAAGAGTGCCACAACGGTCTTGCGCCACTCGACTCCAGTGGACTCCCGCGACTTTTATGAGTTCCTTTTTGCTTTTTTTCAGTCAACAACGTTACGCAGGAAATGTACTTGACCGTCCTGTTCCCGCCGTATTTCCCCGTACAAAACGAGACCGTTTGGGGCTGGCACAACCACACGGTCAACATGAGCTGCGTCCACGCAAGCAACCCGCCGTCCACAATAGTATGGAAGTATGATTTTCACGTAACTAGCTATAGCTATTGTTAGACAGCTTTACTCAGGTCAAATTTTTGAGCTAAAAAAAATACTATTGCTGAATTTAGGTACAATAAGCCAAAATGTTCGCTGCGCAATTTAGTATAATGATTCTGTATCCAGAGGTGCGCAGCAGATAACTTTGCTACCCATTTAGTTCATTTAAAATTCTAACAACTATTATCAGGTTCCTTGGAAGTGAAAGTCGCGAAACAACTACAGCAGAACACGATCAAGTGAATAAACGACTACAAGAACTGAGTGATGGCAGTACAGAACAATACTTAGCCTTGCAAATTGACGCTAATCAGTACGGGGAGTACGAGTGCACAGCTGTCAATCCGTATGGAAATACTACGAAGAAAATAAACTTGAGAGAAGCATTTAAACCGACGGCTATCGAAAATGTAAGTACGTACTTGTAATTATAAATGCAATATGCTTTTATTAAGTCTGTCTTTCCCTACGTGGAGCTTCAGACATTTGGGAGACGTGCGCGAAGTCGAAGCAATTTCGAAAATTTTGTGAAATTGTATGGGTTACACTATTCATATTTAACATCAATTTAAAAACCTACATACTCAGCCTTAAAGCAGTATTGAGAACCATCTTTGCACCTGTGATAAATTATACTATAATTTTCCTTACAGAAAACAATCATAACCCTGACAGCAACATCCGTAACGTTCCAAATCCAAGGCCCGGACACCGCAGACAACGCCCCCGTACGCGGCTACGTCGCAGAGTACGACCTTGTGGAGAACTACGCCACCACCAGCCACCACAACATAAGCTATTGCGGCGTGGAGAGGAACTTTACGATAGACCGGCTGAAGCCTAATAGGACGTACTCGATTAAGTTCGCAGCCCAAAATGCGGTTGGTGATGGCGAGTGGTCGGAGCCATTCGAATTCGTGACACCTGAATCGTAAGATTTTTTATTTTATGAATAAGTGTGCTTGCGCTATGTCGAATGAAGGATTTGTGACAAAAATATTAAAATAGGCAACGTTGTTTTTGATAACGTCTCGATTTTATAATTTTGGACAACCCGTAGACCGCCAAAAACAGATTTCTGTAAAAATATCATTTACATATTTCCAATTTTTTACTTCCATGCTAACCAGATGCCATTCGTAATATTATTATTTTCAAAAGCTACCTATGTGCCATATTCCAAAAAAATATTATGATCTCATGATGAACTAAGGGTTCCAAATCCAAAAACAAAACAATGCTTCTGTGTCTCAGGAGGTAGGTATGAATGATGTACGATGCACATTCCTCCAAAGATGCCGTATTATGGTGTGTGGTTACATTCAGATCAAAGTAAATTTACCCTATTTCTTGTTGAACTACCTTTTCTTATAGCAATATCAAAATGCCTCAGGTCCGTTCCTGAATCGCCCACAGAAGTGTGGGCCAATCAAGGCAAGCTCAGGTGGAAGGCGCCCGAGCCTAACGGTGAGCCTATCGACCATTACAGCGTCGAGTTCTGCCCGGTAAGTGCTTGTTCGATCGTCAACGCTAATATGGAACGGTCAAATAGTTATTGGGGATCGGGATTTGTTGGTATTTTTACACATGCCTACTGAATTTTTTTTTTTTTTACTTTTTAAGACGTTCTTTAGGAAAAAAAGCCTTTTATTAAAATATATATGTACTATTTTTACACGTACCCGCTAGAACTATTTGATAAACTTAAGACATAGTTTACGAAAAACAGTGTCTTGTGTAAAGTTTACACAGTGAACATATATGTTTGTACATTATCGGTGTTTATCTGCCTCAATCAATGATAACGTCGAGACACTTCTAAATAATGACTCGAATAGGTACCTAATTAGCAATTCGTGTCGATTTAAAACACTCCCTTCGGTCGTGTTTTAATTTATCACCACTCGTTGCGAATTTCCTACTGTCCACACTTGTATCGTAAATAACTATTAAACTATACTACAAGCGGAATTTACAAGCGCAACGACAAAAATTCATGCAAAACATTTAAAAATACATGTTAGATGCAGGTGCTTCTGAATTGCTAAGTCCATCTTTTGTAACATATTTTATGCAAAATAAGGATATTTAATATTTTGATATTTGATGAGAATAAAATATGATACTATACTTGTAATGAAAATATGTGCACCCGTTCAATACACACATTTAGATTCTAAGTCGAACAATAGGGATGATGACACATGTTGAATTTTATAACAAAATCTAGTAAAATAGATAGCAAACGAGCAATTTATCACAATAATGTGGATATTAAAATAAAAAATTT